>NC_090935.1:98756507-99059537 GCF_040938575.1 Ambystoma mexicanum | reverse complement strand
TCTGGTATAGAGCCTAGGAACAGTAGGTGTGAAGAATTCTCATTGACCAGCAAGGCTTTGAAGTCCCTGCTGACTCGGGTTCCTTTTCAGCTCCTGAAATACAGATCTCCTGTCAGAGTTTAGATCGCTAGCGCCGGTCAGTGTCAAGCACCGGTACTGCACCCATTTTTTGGCAGCTGTCTTGAATTAATACATTTTTTAAAAAAAGGGGATTTTACTTGATAGCATATGATCCTTGCTAACATTGTATTGATGTAAATTCTGCAGTAGGGTAATGTAGAACACCCCACCAGAAGATGGATTTTTTTGTTTGGTGGTTTCATGCCCATGATTTTAGCAATTTTTGACATTAATTAAAATGGATTTTGAACAGCACCATATTCCTTTGCACTGATTTCGCTCTGTGTGCAGCCAAAGGATAGGGTCTGGCAATGGTCTCCTGTATTAACTATCTTGCAATGTTTGAAATATGCCTTGTGAGCTTGCATTCAGAGAAACAAAGGTGATTTCAAAGCGCTTTTTGAGCTAACAGGCACTGCTGTTTTTCCTTTGGCACCACGTTTCACTCATGGCGCTTCTGGCCCATCATGCTCGCACAGGTGGGTGGCAGGTCAGGCGACCATTTTGGTGTGCGCAAAACTGCGCGGTTTTCCTGGATTCTGGCGCAAATGTGGGCTTTTCGGCCATCTTGGATTTTCTAAGCCCACAGCACCAAATGTTGCAGCATAATAACTCGAACATGGGTCAATACACCTGACATAATGCCGGAGGGTCCTTTATTCTAATCCCACGGCGCTGCAAGTAGAACATCGATCTCTATTGCAGAACTTGATGAGTTGGTTAGTTTTCTTTTGAAAATATGAACAGTTCGGTTCTTGCAACAGTAATATTACATTGCCCGCATTTTAAAACAGTATAAATCAGTATTAACCAGTCAAATGTATATTTCCAAACTCAATGGGGAGAATGTTTGAAACAGTGAACCAGTTAAACATTTAAAAACATTTTATCCTTTAGTGGTTCCAGCCATTTCATGGCCTCCTTAGGGTGAGATGTGCTTCTCTCGCCAGCTGGTAGAGCCAGGGTCAACAGATTAGCTCTATTGATAAAAGCCTTGATGCCCACAAGCCTAGACAAATCCTTGAGATCTTTATATGATTTCCTGATTATCAAGGTTTCTCTGGTGTAGTCAGGATAAACAAATATCTGGTTGCCTTTGAAGTAGGTGCTACCATGCTTTCTTGCGGCTCCCAGAATAGTTTCTTTCATCCTGGTGTTCATTAGTGAGATTAAAATTTGTCTAACCTTTTGGCCAGATTTCCTTCCCCCTCTGTATACATTGTCTATATCTCCTGAGACTATTAGATCACATCCATAGCATACCTTCACTATATCCAGGACCAAGTGTAATAAATCTTCATTGGCATGTTCCTCAACTCCCACAAGTCTTAGGTTTTTATTCCTCATTTTCAAGTCCAGTTCCAGGCTTTTTTCTCTCTTCCCTTTTGAACTTCATCTCTCAAGGTGTTGCATGCTCTAAAACTTCCTGTAATTTCCAAAGACATAGAGGCAGAGCCGCTCTCCAGGATAGAAACCCTGCTGTTCAATTGAGAGACCTTCTTGGGGAGATCATCCATTGATGATTTAACATCACCCACATCTTGGACTACTTTTCCCAAGTCTTGGGCCATTTTAAGAAGCAAAGAGTAAATATCTTGAGTGCTGGGAACTTCACCCATCTCAGATGCAGGCTTAGATTTCTTTGGTATATGGTTCTCAGCAACCTCCATTTTTTTTCTTTGTCTTCATAATCTGATATTATCTGTAGCAGGAGAGGGCCAGGAGCTACAGGATTATGCTGCTGCCTTTGCTGCCTGCATTCCGGAATTGCCGATCTGGCTAGAGATCTGATGCCGGATCTCGGATCCAGCGAGAGAAGGCCCATTAGTCAGCACTGGTTATTTGCACAAGTCCCTCTTCAGCAAGACTTTACCATTAAACGCTGGCTCCCGGGTGATTAGAAAGGACAACTGACTTGTACCTATGAATGAGCCTGTTTAATGCCCCAGGACCATCCCCATAGCTGTATAACCTCCGGTTTTATGCCAGAGAAAATGGGTTTTTACGCTCTTCTCCTGCAAAGAGCATGGAGTCTGTGGTCTTTCTGCCGCATGCACAGTGTTGCTGCAGCTCCGCCCCGTCTGCTGAATGAGTCTCTGTCTCTGTGCCCATGGTGTGGTGCCCTGGCCCTGCCGAGCTGCTGCTGAGACAGAGGCACTCGAGAGATATCTTAACAGCGACAAAACTGAGCTTCTCCTAATTGGCTCCACTGAAATTCTAAAAAACCTTAATACTCAATTCAGTCATTTCACCCATTGACAACATCAAAATATCAGTCTCAAACTCAGTGAAAACGCTTGGAGTTTACTTAGACTCAAACCTCTCCATGACCAAACGCCTAAACACAGCCAGACACCTTCTATCCAAAGACAATTGCTTAACCATTGCTAGAGCCATTAATGGGTCTAGAATGGACTACTGTAATGCCCTTTTCCTAGGCATGTTAGCAAAAACCATGGAGAAACTGCAAGTTATATAAAACAGCACACTGCAGGGCAGCATTAGGCATCCCCAAAAGGGAACACATAATCACCGCCAGGAAACAGGCACACTGGTTACCCATTAAGGAGTGCGTCCTCTTTAAGACCCTTGCTCCAACCAACAAATGTGTCCACCAAACTGCCCCCTTTACTGGCACCAAAGAGTACACTTATCCGCATCCACAAGACCTATCAGAACTCCATACTCTAACAGGCTCACAGTGCCCAAGATCAAGCAGTCAGAGCAGGTGGAGCCAGCTTCCCCTACCTGGCAGCCCTGTAGTGGAACGCCCTTCCGCCGTCTCTCGGAGCCGAAAACTGACACATGGCCTTCCGTAAAGCGGTCAAGACACTACTCTGCATTTAAACCTTTACCATATGCTACACATACACTACACTGTCAATAGTACTTGCCTGCCACTTATACTACCTGCCTACTATGAATAAATGTATGCAAATAATCTGTATTGATTCCTAAGGCGTCTCTGATGCCCCCTGTAACTAAGTTTATCCCATGTAACACCGCCTCGATGCCCAAGGGCTGTTCTCGCGCTATATAAATCTAAATAAATAAAAATATCCATCATTCGGCCCTCGCTGCAGCTGCTTGCATCATGCGGATCTATGGCTATGCGTTTTGTTTGTCCCGTGAAATGACGGCATTGTATGTTAAAGGTTAGACTGGTACCATTTCATTATTTCTGCTTGTAAATGCTTAGTTTTGAAACCTTATAAGTTTGGCACTCAAGGTCTTTTATTTTTATCTCGGACTTTGACAGGTGTTTTAATAGCTGGGTAAACAATTGTGTAAATTCCATATACATTGGAATTTGAACACGCCCCTATTGTTGGACACCGTCCCATTTCTCACCCAAACTGTCCCTGTTTGAACCTGTTGCGGAAAGGATCGTGGAAGCCTTCGGTCACTGCAGCAGCCACCACCTACAATAGAGGGTTAAAAAAGTGCTTTGGCACAAAAATAACAAAACAAAAGCTTGTTGGGTGGAGAGCAGGCATTATTTCCTGCTTGATTGTGGGAGAAATGTTACATTGCTGTGTGTCTGTCCCGCTAACTTTTGTATGTGCTTGTGTGCCTCTGGATAAGGCTATTCTACCTGGTTTACAAAGCTACTGCGAGTGTCATAACTGAAAATCGGAATGAGCAAGGACTTTCCTAAATCCTGCAAACATCTGAAAATGATTGCTTCAGCTGGCGTTCTGCTGCACAGCTGCTTGCATGTGTGTGTGTTCTGCTTTTGTGTGTATGTGGGGTAGTGTAAGGTTTCCAAAAGCAAAAGGGCGCTGTGAAAATATCAAAAGGTGTTTTTTGAGGGCAAGGCTTCATTTGGTGCAGTTTTGTGCACAAAGCCGATCATATAATTTAAGGAAGTGGAGAATGAATTTAGTGCAACATAGGTAAATCACTTTATTTAGGGGAGGCAACTGTGTGGTGCATAGATTGTGATAGAAATAGGTTTTCTAATACTGCTATGGCAGCTACTGCAACATAGTGTATGTACACATCTACCATGTGGGAAGGGCATGTGGGTGGAGCCTTACACAATTGGGCAGAGTCTTGTGTGTCTATGGGCGGGGCATACATGGTAGGGTTTTTGATTTCAAATGTAGGCAGGTGTGACCACCCCACTCATCCACCCCCTTCAACAGCATTGTAGAGATATCACGAGAACTCGCGAGATCTCGGCCGCAAAGCGGAAGTGCGGCTCCCGCGCTCGGCACGCAGGAGACGCTGGGAGTAGAGGCACAGAGCAACATCAGCTCCTGTGTGCTCCTCCACTGGACTGGCCTTTGAGCCTCAATAGAGACAATATACTTACATTAGCTGCACCAGAGTTCAAGGGCCTATTGCCCTTCTGTTCTTATATGATTCATGATGCAGATTTCAAGTTGCTGTTGCAGCTTAATAAAGAAACATCATCTGCAGCTAAGCAGCCTCCTATCATTTCAGGAATTATACAACATAATTGGCGACGAGGATCACCACCGCAACCCACGCAGCGCCATGCAAGGAGCGACACCACCACCGCCTTTCCTGCAAACTCCAGGTAGGCATGCCATTGCGTGGCCACAATGGCAACCCTTATGTACTATGTACGTGTAGGCCTTGGGCGGTGCAGGCTACTCGGCAGCAAGACGCAGGGCGATGCTACTAAATGCCCTGGGTGTCGAAGGTCAAAGGGTGTTCGAGAGTCCCACCCCGGAGCCAGTAGCCGGCGACAACGATGATGTAATTAAGGAAGCTGTAAGAAGAATTGTCAAAAGGTTCGCCAGCAAGGAGAATACCGTCCTACACAGGATACGGTTTTATAGCCGCAAGCAGGAGGCGTCTGAACCAGTAGATGACAATGTTACCAAACTGTGCGAATTGGCGGCGTTGTGCAACTTTGGAAACAACACAGAGAGTATGATCTGTGACATGCTGGTGGTCCATACCAACAGCAGGAAGGTGCAAGACAAGTTCATTCTTGAGAAAGAACTACAGCTGGAAAAAGCCATTGAAATTGCGAGAGCTGTGGAAGATATGGCAGGCAGAAGGAAAGAATTTGCCAGTGGCTACAGCCCAGCTGAAGTGCAAGCAGTAGCTTTCCGCCCAAAGAAGGAGAGGCCGGTCCTCGACACGAGAGAAGGGAAATGGGTGAGGAAAGAACCGTTAAAATGCTACCGGTGGACCAGCATGAAGCACTTAGCTTTTGATAAAGAGTGCCCGGCAAAAGACAAGGATTGCTCAGTGTGCAAAAAGATTAGACATTTCTCAATTGTGCGCCGATGGCAAAACAAAAAAGTCACGAGCGTCAACGCTGAACACAATACGGAGAGGGAATCGTCCTCTGAAGATGAAGGGAGACCTACCGTCATAATGGTGAACAGCCCACGGGCCAGAAGGGGAAAGCCCCATTGCGCAATCAAAATCAATGGACTGGAAACAAGAGTCATGGCCGTCTCAGGCTCTTACCTCACCATAATACCCCTGCGCACGTACAAAGAGATGACGGGAACAGAGACGGTCCAAGTGCTCAGCACGCAGCACAGGCCCACAGTTTTCAGCGATGCGTCAGTAGACCTTCTGGGCTACATCAAAGGGAAAGTGGAGTTCAAAGGAATAGAGACTACTACAAAAATATACTTTAGTCAAGAAGGCCCAGCAGTACTAGGGTGGGACGTCCAGGCAAAACTGAAAATTAAGCTGGACCCCAGCACGGAGGACCAAGTACTGTCAGTAAGTTTGAGAGGAGCGCCAGTAACGAAAGGTGATTATCCAAAACTATTTTCGGAAGAGCCAGGACACATCAAGGGCTTCGTCCACAAAATACTACTTAAGACCAACGCAGTCCCGGTCAAACACAGAGTAAGACCAGTACCGGAGACACACTTAGAAGCCAATTGGACAGAATGAGGAAAGATGGCACCATCGAGGAAATTGCAGCTTCAGAGTGGCTGAGCCCGGTGGTACTCATAAAAAAACAGAATTCACAAGAGCTAAGGGTATGCATTGATTTCCCCAGTCTAAACCTGTAAGTAATCGCGGACAGCTACCCCCTGCCGAGCATCAATGAGTTAATGTTCATGATGAAGGAGGCCAGATGTTCTCGAAGTTGGACACGAGGAATGCTTACCATCAAATACAACTACACAAGGAGTCCAAGCCACTGACCGCTTTCATCACTCCATTTGGCACTTATCAATTCACAAAGAGGCCGTTCGGCCTATCATCCGCAGCCTCGGCGTTTCAACGCATGATGGACACTCTGCTACGGAACGTCAGGAACGTGTCCTATTTCCAGGATGACATCCTGGTATACGCAGGGTACGAGAAGACGCATGATGCCACATTAAAAACAGTCCTCACCAAGCTTCAAGAAGCGGGAGTATGATTAAGGTATGAAAAATGCGTATTCAAGGCAAAAGAAGTTGAGTATTTGGGGTACAGAGCAAGGTATAAGTCCCAAGCAAAACCTACTACAGGCTATAATTAAAGCTCCTGAACCCACCAACAAAGACTAAGTGAGGTCATTCCTCAGGCTGGCAGAATATTATGCCAAATTCATCCCCAAATTCTCTGAAACCTCAGCGCCGCTCCGCGAGCTTCTTAAAAAAGGGTCAGAGTACACGTGGCAAGAGGCCCAGAAGAAAGCGGTGGAAAGCATCAAACGACACATAGTGGAAGCGCCGTGCTTGCAACCGTTCAACCCAGATTGGAATACAGTCATCACCATGGACGCCAGCGCATACGGATTAGGAGCTGTTCTCACCCAGAAAAAGGGTGACACGGAACATGTGATAGCATTTGCCTCTAAAGCCCTATCGTCAGCTGAACAAAACTACTCCACCATTGAGAAGGAGATGCTGGCGTGTGCATGGGCTGTAGAACATTTCAGGACATATGTGTGGGGCACAAGGTTCAAGTTAATCACCGACCACAAACCTCTAATCCATATGCTCAGCCCAGGTGGCACCAAAGTGTCAACACCGAGATTAGCACGTATAGCAGCCAAACTGCAAGAATACACCTTCGAGGTACAACACATCTTGGGGTGGAAGAATTTGCAGGCGGACTGCAAGTCAAGATTGCCAGAAGGCAAGGACAATGCCACCACCTTCTTGCAAGAAGAATGCATTGTAGCATCCATCACAGATCTCAAGGCCACAGACTACCTAGAGCTAAGTGAGAGACAATGGATGGAAGAAGACGGAAAAGACCCCACCATGGTGAGAATTAGAGAATGGGTCAAGAACGGATGGCCAGATGAAAGGGCAGTGCCAGAAGGAATGAGACCATATTGGAAAGTGGCAGATGATATCTCGGAGGCTGACGGCATAATTATGAAAACTGACTAGGTGATTCCACCCACAGTTATGAGGAAAACCATCCTGTGCAGAGCTCATGCAGGCCATTTGGGGAACACCATGACACGTCGCAGAGTGAGGGAAGCCAACTGGTGGCTGTCCATGGGCCAGGAGATCCGTACCATGATTGAGAAATGCCATGAGTGTCTCAACAGTGATAAGTGCCTAAAGATCAGACAGACGCCCATGATTCCCACAGAAACCCCCGAAGCAGTGTGGTCAAAAGTGGGCCTGGACTTTATAGGACCATTGGAAGCAATGGCGCCCAAACATCGCTATGGTATAGTGCTAGTGGATTACTTATCAAAGTGGGTCGAGGCCGAGTTTGTCCCCAACATCACGACTGCCACCGTAATAGAAGTCCTCACTGCCATCTTCCAGAGGGAAGGACTCCCCAATGAGTTACTGGCAGACAATGGGGTACAACTAATATCCAGAGACATGGAACTGTTCCTGAAGAAGCTCAACATACACCAGAAAAAAACAGCGCTGTATCATCCCCCAGCCAATGGGCTCGTAGAGAGGGCCAACAGGTTCATCAACGGAGCCATCCAATTAGCTACCGCCTCAGGAATGAATCCCCTCAAAACGACCAAAGAAGCCATAGCAGCTCACAGACTGACTCCCAACGGGATCACCCAAATCTCCCCTTTTCACATGTTGAGAGGGAGGAGAGCAGCCTCCACACTAGTGCCACCATGGTTGGCCAGAGTAAGAGAAGATGAGGAAGTAGACATGTCGGAAGTGGTGTGGAGAATAGAGAACAGCAAAGCATGCATGAAAAGGTGGAGCGACAGAAGGACAAAACAAGGGTCAGACGTAAAAGGAGGAGTATTTTTAGTATTCATTTTATTTATATAGCGCACCAGGCCACAGGGCATCCGGCGCGTCACTTAGTTACAGGCATAGAAACAAGACAGTGAGCTATGTACAGTCATTACATTGGGAGAGGATATACAAAATATTACAAGTTATACAAAATATACAGGAGGAATACAATATATAGGCATTGTATAAGGGTAAAGAATACACATTAAGCAAATTGTGCAAGTAATAGACGAGATGCAGTATATATACAGATTACAGTAAGGTCGTACCAGAGGGCTGTTAGCAGAGAATTGTGGGTCATGTGCTAAAGGATCACAGTCCAGGTGGGTCTTGGGCAGACAACAAGGTTTTGACTTCGCGCTTGAAGGCCGGGAAGGTAGGTTTGGCTCTGAGAGGATTAGGTAGTGAGTTACAAAGTTTTGAAACTAGGACAGGGAAACTGCGACCACCAGATCTCTGGAGATTGAAGCGTGGAATTGCAAGGCAGTTGGTTTGAGCACTTCTTAGAGATCTCGGAGATGTGTGTGGTGTGAATCTGCTGGCTAGGTAGCTAGGGGCTTGGTTGGCAAGGCTTTTGTGAGTGAGTGCAAGTGCTTTAAAAGAGATTCTTTGGGAGACTGAAAGCCATCGAAGACTACGTCTGGTGTCAGAAATATGGAGGTTCCTGGGTAAGTTCAGAGCAACTCTGATAGCATTGTTCTGAATGATTTGTAATTTTTTAATGTTACATTGGTTGGTGCCCAGGTAGAGGGCATTACAATAGTCAATTTTGGATAGGCCCAAGGTCCTGGCTAGTGTAGTGCAGTTGGCTGGAGATAGGAAGGGACGGCATGCTGTGATAAGCCCGCATGTGTAGGAGGCAGCGATGATACTGCATTGGTTTGCCTCGCTAGCGAGAGGGTAGCGTCCATGTAGATTCCGAGTGTATTTGTGTCTTTAGCCACTTTATTGGTGTCTTTGGTGGGAGCCAAGGATGAGAAGCTCAGTCTTTTCGTCATTTAAACAGAGTTCGTGTTGGGCCACCCATGCCTGGATGACTTGATAAATGGCGTTAATGGCTAGAGAGTCGGCTTTGTGGTTGCCTGTGATAGGGATAAATATCTGGGTGTCATCAGCGTAGTTAGTATAAGTGACACCCAGATAATCCAAAATGACAAAAAGGGGTTTTGTAAACACATTGAAGAGTGTCGGTGAAACGCATGATCCTTGAGGGACTCTGCAAGTGACTGGTGAAGGGTCAGCGGTGGCGGTGGGGGAAAAGACCCTCATGGATTAGCAAGGAAGGAAGTAATCCAGGCTGTGGCTTTGTCTGAAAAGTGGGCTGTGATTTTGAGATGGCGGCATAAGATTTGGTGACTTACTAAATCGAAAGCTGCGGAGAGATCTAAGAGAAGAGAGCCAGTTTACCCTTGTCTTTTAGGTCTTCAATCTGGGTTTTGAGGTCTAAAAGAGCAGTTTCAGTTCTGTATCGTGGACGGAAGCCCGATTGCCTCAGTCCCAGGAGTTTATTAGTTTCCAAGTAATCTTGGATCTGTAAGTAAGCAGCACGATCCAGAATTTTTAAGAGGAAAGGGACCGTGGATATCGGTCTGTAATTAGTGGGTATATTAGCATCCAGAGTGGGTTTTTTGAGGAGAGGGATAACCCAGGCATCCTTAAGGTTGTCCGTGACAATCCCTGAGCTCAATGAGGAGTTTGAGTGTGGTGATAAAGGGCGCTAGGTTATGAGAGGCCTCTTTCATAATGGAGGCAGGGCATGAGTCACCCTGACAATTGAAAGGTTTAAGGTTATTAATAATGTGTTCAACTTCGATGATGGAGAGGGGGCGAAGCTGAATGGTTTCACGGATTCAGGGTTGGCGTTAATGTTAACCGGGGGTGTAGTATGGTGCAGGCTTTCCAGCAGACTGATTTTTTTTATCATTAATCTAAGTTTGGAGGGTTGCGATTTTTCCAAGGAGGGCCTTTCGAATGTTCGCACACCAAGTGCTGTCTTTGGGACAGGTGTCAGGTGGAGTGGCAGGGGATTCAAGTTCCTTTAAGATTCTGAATAGCTCTGTAGTGTTAGATTGGGCTGTTTTAATACGTTTATTGTAAGTCTCTTTTTTAGCCTGGGGTACGGCTTCTTTGTAATTTAAAGTAGCTACGGTGATACAAGCTTTGTTAGCTCCCGTTGGATTGCTTTTCCAACGAGCTTCGAGGGTCCTTTTTTCCTTGCGTAAGATTCTCAGCTGTGGCGTGAATGAGTTGAGGTGGGCCCGGGGTTTGGGTTTTCTAAGTTTGGCAGGTGCAATAATATCAAGGGCTTTCAGCATTGTCTGATTATACGCGTCTACTAAGACTGTGGGATCCGTGCAGGAGGATGAGAGATCATTAAGAGCAGGGAGGAGGAGTGGGAGTAATTTAGCACAGGTTATGTTGCGCTTGTTTCTGGTGGTGGTGGCAATATCCGTGCTAGTGTGGATGATCCTGGTTGGGATGCTGAAAGTAATTAGGTGGTGGTCTATCCAGGCACGTGGTTGGTTGGATTTGATGATAGTGTTGCAGTTTAGGTCAGCTATCCAATCGAGAATCCTACCCTTAGAATGAGTTGGTGAGGTGACCTGTTGTGTGAAACCAGCGTTGAGTAGCAGGTTGTTGATATCATGGCCAGAGGCATCATTGGGGTCTTGGTAGCCTAGATTCGAAGTCCCCTAGTACAATGATTTGGCACTTAGTCTTAGTGTTGTTAGCGAGGATGTGGGATAGATCCTCAGCGAATGTGGAAAGAGGACCAGGAGGTCTATAGATGATGTGGAGTGTAATAGTCTGGTTAGCGGTGATGGCTAGCTTGGCTGTGAGTAGTTCGGCTGAGGTGATTTGGCAGGGAGTGGCAAGGCGGAGATTGAGCGAGGTTCTGTGTATAATGGCTACACCACCTCCTTTGGATTGATCGGTATTACGGTCACTTCTAATAATAGTGTAGCCATCAGGGATAGCTAGGGATAAAAGAGGTCCAGAGGTGGCGTGGAGCCACATTTCAGTGACTGCTATGAGGTCCAGATCGTGAGTTATGATGAGGTCAGCCATGTCTAGTGTGTGTGCTGTGAGTGACCTAGTGTTGATCAGGATCAGAGCAGCCTTAAGAGGAGTGGATGGGCTGTGGTGTAAGGTACTTGAATCCGGGGTAATGGTGGAGGTAGGTATAGGTGTGTGTCGAGGGGCAGTCGGTGTTGTCTCGAGGCGTGATGGTTTGCTAGGCAGGCTAGTAGGGGTAGGACGGTGGGAGAAATGGGAGCGTCTGGAACCAAGTCTGAAGTTCCTCATGGGGTCTATGCAAGGTTGGTTATGTGTTGGTTTCATGGAAAAGTGTTTGAGCCAAAGGGACGGGTCATTGAGGTACAGGTTGGTATGATGGTCAACCGTAGACATTGAGGTAGTGTGTTTCTGCGGTGTGCTACCTGTAGTGCTGCTAAGGCAAGATACATGTAGGGTAGGAGGCATGTTGGGTGCGGGTTCAGATACACAAGATGAAGAGGGATGGGTGAGTAGGCAGGTCACTGCGGGTGAGGCTACAAATATGGTGTTACACCTGTTTATAAGTAGTACAAACAGTGCTGCTAGGATAAGGGTGAGGCGTGGGGCAGAGTGTGCGGGTAATGTTACTCTGGGCAAGCATAGTAGCTGGTATGGGCGGTGCCAGAGCAGGAGGGGTGGATCGCACTAGTGAGCCTCCAGGGGGGCGATAGTATTAGAGCACGGGGGCAGCCTAATATCAGAATGCAAAGGGTGGGCATGAATCACAGGGGACAGAACGTACAGGCAAAAATAGGATACAGTACTGTGATGATGGAATACTGGGCAAAATAGTTTGGATTGGAGATTGGATCAAAAAACGTTTGACGGCCAAGGATCAAATGACGGGCTCAAGGTACAGCAGACCCCTAAAGGTGATTCACAGAGGAACCAACCACGTCCGCACCGAAGACGGGCGCACATGGAACATGGAGAGAGAAGCCATGTTTGAAAAGAGGTAAGAGAGAGAAAAGACCCATGAGAGACTCGAAACCGAAGAGGTAATGGACAATGAGAGAGAAAGAGAACGAGAGCCGGAGACAGACAGAAGAGAAGTTGAAGGAAATGTGTTTGAAGAGGATGCACCCACAGTAGAGCAAGAAGATGACCAAAAGCAGGATGCCCATAGCGAAAGAGGTGACCGGCCGCGAAAGGATCAAAGAAGACCGGTGAGATACAATGACTATGTCCTGCAATAACCTGTTCTGCACTATCAAAGGGAGATGTGTAGAGATATCGCGAGACCTCCCGGTCTCACGTGATCTCGGAGGCAAAGCGGAAGTGCGGCTCCCGCGCTCGGCGCACAGGAGGCGCCGGGAATAGAGGCACGGAGCAACATCAGCTCCTGTGTGCGCCTCGACAGGACTGGCTTTTGAGACTCAATAGAGACAATTTACTCACATTAGCTCCACCAGAGTTCAAGGGCCTGTTGCCCTTCTGTTGTTATATGATTCATGATGCAGATTTCAAGTTGATGTTGCAGCTTAATAAAGAAACATCATCTGCAGCTACGCAGCCTCCTGTCTATCATGCCGGGAATTATACAACAAGCATCCTGCCAGCTTTACACAATCCCAGAGTAAATGTAAACACAGTGCGGGTTTGGCTGATTTATTTGGAAGTAAGGGAAGACCTTGCCAATGGAGGCTGATATGGAGGAACAGAAGGTGCTAATGCAACATAGAAGTATTTGTAGAATGCACGTTCACCCCCCCTGGGGTAGTTTGCAGCTATAGACGGATAACAGGTGTATTGCTTCCCAACTTAGTAGTGCTTATTCTGTCCACCTTGGAAGGATGAAAGGTTGAGGGGACACGGAGGGATTGGAAACAGCGATCAAGATGTCAAGCGTAATCTATAGTGGGAGCACTTGCCTACTGACCCACAGACCTGGACCCCGAATCAGAGATCAAAGGGACCCGATTGACAACTCCGGGAAGAGGCAGAAAAGGAGGAAGGAAAGAGGGGGACAAAAAGGGCAGGGAGACATGGAGCATACGAGACAAACTACTTCTGAATCAAAGAACAGCGTGTGCACAGGGGTAAAGTTAAACCACAGAAGTCACTTGCCTTTATATCCTGTGTGTCTCACATTTTCCTGAACACGACACAGCAACAGCTATTCAGGCCTGGAGGAAGCAACCATTGGCATATCATTAATGTATCCTTGATTTACAGCACATACTTTGAGCATTGCAAGACATCCACAGCAAAACAATCATGTGAATATACCAGGGGGGAGAATCCACCCCACTCCAACCTCAACTCAACGCCCCCACCAATTGTTTTCTAGTTCCACCACTGTGATACAGCCGAGCACTAAGAGACATTCGTAAAGATAAGGCAGAGCTAGTTTAACAATTGCCCTAAAACAAGATTACTTTCTCACTTCAAAATGAGAGTGGAGCAGCTCTCTGTTACTCACCAATATCAGTATATGCTGTACGTGTTCCTCTATAGTTTGCATCGCAAATGAGACTCGGGAAGCGGTCCGGAGAGAGGAGAATGAACATGTGCACAACTTAATGTCGGAGCGCATGCGCAGTAGGGGACTACGCCAGTGCATGCCCACCGCAGGCTAGGAATAGTGCATGCTATTTAAGGTGTCGCCAGGAGAAAGGATCCGAAAATAGAATCAATAACGCATGCGCAGCCGATGGAGACGCTCAGCGACAGACTCAAATAAACTAGGCACGCTCCGATCAAACACGCATGCGCAGAGAAGAGACACCAACCAGCAAAGCACCCTTAACAAGAGACAGCAATACCAAAATGCTCCTCCATCGAAGGTTGTGGCATCAGGAAACATGTGGCGCTCATAAAAAGTACACGATCCGTATGGAAAGTGACCGGCCGTCAGTGCTGCAAATCATCACTAAAATAAAGTGGACATTCTTGGAGAGGCTGATAATAACATGGGTGGCAGCCATCCCAACGTAGACGGGAGTCTCCAGATTTTTCAGTTATACAATATTGCTATTTTTCCCTTTCTCCAGCCTAAAATGATTCTAACTGCTGTTACCACCAGTGCTGGTCATTGGGCCGGCTCTCGGCAGATCTGAGATCCAGCACCAGATTTGAGCCGCCCAAGACCATGAACTGTGCTGGAATAGTATAAAAAAAAAAAAAAAAAAGAAAAAACGCACGCGACGGCAGCATTGCCTTTTACCGCCGGCTTTGGCACTCGTGTGCTCGGTACATGTACAACTGATTTAGTTGTACATGTAGCAAGCATTGTGCGTTACTCACCAGTGGCAAAGCCTGCAGTAAAAGGCAGTGCTGCTGTTGCAGGATTTTTTTTTTTTAACGTATTCCAGCATTGCTGGATGTCCACTACGAGCCCCGCCCCCTCTAGACCACGCCCCCTCGGGAACCGCCCCCCCCAAATTCCTCACCCACCCCA
Source organism: Ambystoma mexicanum (assembly GCF_040938575.1). Lineage (NCBI taxonomy): Eukaryota > Metazoa > Chordata > Amphibia > Caudata > Ambystomatidae > Ambystoma > Ambystoma mexicanum. The sequence goes on along the minus strand of NC_090935.1, from coordinate 99,044,786 downwards.
GCCCTTGTGTTGTGGGATCCCCCACCACATTTTTTCCATTTCCACCACTGGTTACCACCTTCTCTCTGGCTAGGTGGCATTGCATGGAGTGGGCAGCTCTGCCCTAAGGGCACAATTCACACTGAATCGTCAGAGGGCATAACCACTCTTTTTCCCTCTACATCTGACTGCCGTTTCCCGGGCTCTGCCAGCCCTTCCTCTTCCTCCCGTGACGTCCCTTTCCTGTCTCTGTCGTTACGGGCGTACCTCGCTTACGGTCGTTCCCTGTTACTTCACCTGCAACATCTCCCCCTGCTTAACATCCTTGGGGGAAGGGGAGGGGGGTCAACCCTCTGTGGATGGTTTCTGGGGGTCTCCGCGGTATTCTTCTGGAGTGTCCCTTAGATAGTTGTAGAGATATCGCGAGAGCGCGCGCTCTCGCGAGATCTCGTCGCGTACCAAAGATCCGCCCCCGCGCGCTCCGCGCGCACTACGGGACGAGCGGAGGACGCGACAAGGCGCGTCCTGCTGAGCCCTCCTCACACGGGGCCCGCTCCTGATAAATCTTGGACACAGACAAGAGGTAGCTGCCTCCCAGCCTCTACAGGCCCGTTGGCCTCTGTTATTGAAGCACACATGTTGTGTGCATCCTGCATAAAACCTGTGATAGAATAAATACAGCGTTTACAAGCTCGGAGACTCCTGTCTTCATTTCAAGCATTTTACAACATAATTTGGCGACGAGGATCACCACCAGAACTCACCGAAGAGCATGCAGGGAGCAACGCCACCGCCACCCTTTCTGCAAACTCCAGGTAGGCCTGCCATCCCTTGGCCACAATGGCAGCCCCTATTCACGACATATGTGGAGGCCCTAGGTGGGGCAGGGTTCTCAGCGGCGAGGCGCAGGGCCATGTTACTAAATGCCCTGGGAGTGGAAGGTCAAAGAATATTCGAGAGTCTCACCCCGATACCGGTGGCTGACGACAATGACGATGTTTTCAAGGAGGCAGTCAGGAGAATCATAAAAAGGTTTGCCAGTAAAGAGAACACAGTGCTCCACAGGATACGGTTTTACACGCGAAGGCAAGAAATGTCTGAACCAGTAGACGATTACGTCACCAAGCTGAGGGAATTAGCGGCGCGGTGTAATTTTGGCAACAATGCGGAGAGCCTCATATGTGACATGTTGGTCGTCCACACTAACAGTCGGAAGGTCCAAGATAAATTTATCGTGGAAAAGGAACTGCAGTTGGAGAAAGCGATCGAGATCGCCAGAGCAGTCGAGGAAACGGTGGGAAGACGAAAGGAGCTTACTGGGGCCCAGAGTTCCGCTGAAATACAAGCTGTGAGTTTCCATGCAAGAAGAGAAAGGCCGGCAACCGACACGAGAGAAGGGAGAGGGAACAGGAAAGAACCCCTAAAGTGTCACAGGTGCACCAGCACGAAACACCTGGCGTTTGACAGGGAGTGCCCAGCCAGAGACAAGGAGTGCTCCATTTGTAAACGCATTGGCCATTTCTCCAGTGTGTGTCGGTGGAGGAACAAGAAAGTCTCCAGCCTTAATGCAGATCGCAATACAGAGAAAGAATCATCCTCAGAAGATGAAGGAAGACCCACAGTCATCATGGTGAACAGCACAAGAGCAAGGAGAGAGAAACCTCACTGCATGATCAAGATTGATGGCATGGAAACAAGGGTCATGGCAGATTCAGGTTCGGATCTAACGATCATTCCCCTTCGCACATATAAGGACATGGTGGGAAACGAAAAGGTGCAAGTGCTTATGACGAGGCACAAACCCACGGTTTTTGGAGGGGCGTCAGTAGAACTGTTAGGATACATCAAAGCCAAAGTAGAATTCAAAGGAAGGGAAACCACAACCAGGGTCTACTTCAGTCACGAAGGCCCAGCAGTGCTAGGGTGGGACGACCAAGACAAGCTAAAAATCAGACTGGATCCCAGCACCGAAGATCAGGTCCTGTCGGTCAGGGTGACGAGCGGACCTGTCGTCAAAAGCGACTACCCAACACTTTTCTCGGAGGAGCCGGGGCACATTAAGGGCTTTCTGCACAAAATAGTGCTCAAAAGGAATGCGGCCCCTGTAAAGCACCGAGTGAGGCCTGTACCAGCCACGGCAAGGGACATCCTCAGAAGTCAGTTGGAAAAGATGAAGGTGGAGGGTGTCATCGAAGAAATCGAAGCATCTGAATGGCTGAGCCCGGTCGTGCTTATAAAGAAACCCCAATCACAGGAACTCAGAGTATGCATAGATCTAGGCAGTTTAAACTTGGAAGTCATCACAGATAACTACCCCCTTCCAAGCATAAATGAACTCATTCTGTTAATGAAAGAAGCCAGAATATTTTCAAAACTGGACATGAGGAACGCATACCACCAAATACAGCTACATGAAGAGTCGAAACCCCTCACGGCATTCATCACTCCATTTGGCACCTACCAATTCACTAAGATGCCATTCGGGTTGTCATCAGCAGCATCGGCTTTCCAACGCATGATGGATGTCTTGCTAAGGAAAGTTAAAAACGTGGTGTACTTCCAGGATGACATCCTCGTGTACGCGGAGGATGAGCAGACGCACGACGCCACGTTAAGAATTGTCCTAAACAAGCTACAAGAAGCAGGTGTGCGGTTACGGTATGAAAAATGCTTGTTCAGAGTGAAAGAAGTGGAATACTTAGGGTACAAGATTTCAGAAAAGGGTATCAGTCCCAAACAGAATCTCATGCAAGCAATCATTAAAGCACCGGAACCAAACAGCAAAGAGGAAGTAAGGTCATTTCTGGGGTTGGCTGAATACTATGCGAAGTTCATACCGAAGTTTTCCGAGACCACGGCACCCCTTCGCGACGTACTCAAAAAGGGCTCGGAATTTGTATGGCAAGAACCCCAAAGGACGGCGATGGTGAATATAAAACAGCACATCATAGAGGCCCCGTGCCTTCAACCGTTTAATCCGGCGTGGGTAACAGTCGTAACCACCGACGCCAGTGCTTATGGACTGGGAGCAGTGCTAACACAAAAGAAAAGTGACACTGAACATGTGGTGGCCTTTGCATCGAAGGCTTTATCGGAAGCGGAACAGAACTATTCCACCATTGAAAAAGAAATGTTGGCCTGCGCATGGGCGGTGGAACACTTCAGGACGTATGTATGGGGCACCAAGTTCAAGTTAGTAACTGATCATAAGCCCCTCATCCATATGCTCAGCCCGGGCGGCACAAAAGTATCCACACCCAGATTGGCACGCATTGCAGCCAAGCTGCAAGAGTACACGTTTGAGATCCAGCATATCTCAGGTTGGAAAAATTCACAAGCTGACTGCATGTCGAGACTGCCAGAGGGTAAGGATAAAGCCACCACGTTCCTTCATGGAGAATGCATAGTTGCATCCATCATGGACTTGAGAGCGCCAGATTACCTGGAACTCAGTGAGAGACACTGGGAAGAGGAAGATGGGAAAGACCCCACCATGGCCATGATTCGCAAATGGACCAAGGAAGGTTGGCCAACTGAAAAGGCGTTGCCTGAGGGCATGAGACCCTACTGGAAGGTGTCGGACGAACTGTCTGAAACGGAGGGTATAATTATGAAATCAGATCAGATTATTCCTCCCACGGGAATGAGAAGGATCATCCTATGTAGAGCCCACGCAGGCCACTTGGGAAACACCATGACCCGACGCAGAGTGAGAGAGGCTTACTGGTGGCCATCCATGGACCAGGAGATTCGTTCCATGAATGTCTCAACAGCGACAAGAGACTTAAGGTTCGCCAAGCACCCCTAATACCCACGGAAATTCCAGAAGCCGTGTGGTCAAAGCTTGGTATTGACTTCATAGGGCCTTTGGAAGAAATGGCACCTGAACACCGGTATGGCATAGTACTGGTTGATTATCTATCCAAGTGGGTGGAGGCCGTGTTCGTCCCGAACATAACCACAGCAACCGTGATAGAAGTACTCACAGAAATTTTTCAGAGGGAAGGCCTCCCCAAGGAAGTAGTTACAGACAACGGAGTGCAACTAGTCTCAAAAGACATGGAGGAATTCTTAAAGAGGAACCACATAAAACAAAGAAAAGTGGCCCTATATCACCCCCAAGCCAATGGCCTTGTGGAGAGGGCAAACAGGTTCATAAAAGGTGCCATCCAATTAGCAACGGCTTCGGGCATGGACCCGCTCAAAACCACCAAGGAGGCCATAGCGGCCCACAGACTCACTCCAAATGGGATCACCCAAATATCCCCGTTCAAAATGTTGAGAGGGAGGAGTGCGGCATCCACGCTGATTCCACCATGGTTGTCGAAAATACGAGAAGATGAAGTGGTGGACATGGCAGAAGTAGTCTGGAGAATCGAAAGCAACAAGTCACGCATGAAATTATGGAGTGATAGGAGAAGAAGAACCAAGCAAGCGTCCGACATAGGAAATGGAGACTTGGTAAAGATCCAGTTGCCGAAGAAAGATCAGGTCACAGGGTCTCGGTTTAGCCGACCCATCAAAGTGATTCACAAAGAAACAAATCATGTTCGCATGGAAGACGGGCGAGCGTGGAATCTTGAAAGAGTGGCACTATACCAGAAGACTCGCGGGAGAGCGAAGACCCCAGAAAGATCACGAACGGAAACCGAAAGAGACTACGGAGCAGGTGAAGAACGAGAACCAGAAGGAGACGACAGAGAGAGGGTGGAAACCGAGGTCGAACCGGAAGCACTGGGTGCAGATCCCGATCAGGAGCAACAGGAGAATTGCACCCGAACTGATGATCGGCCCAGAAGAGAACACAGAAGACCGGTGAGATATAATGACTATGTTTTACAGTGATTTCGCTGTGCATTGAAAAAGGGAGATGTGTAGAGATATCGCGAGAGCGCACGCTCTCGCGAGATCTCGTCGCATACCAAAGCTCTGCCCCCGCGCGTTCCGCGCGCACTACGGGACGAGCGGAAGACGCGACAGGGCGCGTCCTGCTGAGCCCTCCTCACACGGGGCCCGCTCCTGATAAATCTTGGACACAGACAAGAGGTAGCTGCCTCCCAGCCTCTACAGGCCCGTTGGCCTCTGTTATTGAAGCACACATGTTGTGTGCATCCTGCATAAAACCTGTGATAGAATAAATACAGCGGTTACAAGCTCGGAGACTCCTGTCTTCATTTCAAGCATTTTACAACAATAGTCCTTCTCCATCACATGTTCACCTTTCGGGCTTTTGTGTCAATTCCTGACCCCTATTTAACCTATAATATTCACTGACGCGCTCTTCTGCCATCTTCCTAAATTCTCGTGACCTGTCGCTTTTTCCTGGACTGGAAAACATCATGGTGTCGACCGATGGCATCACTTCTTTATCCTTGGTTTCACTCTCATTGGCATCCCCCGTTTATCATTAGCGTGTTGGACTTCCTCAGTTGTTCAATGTCATTTATCTCCCTAAGGGACAGGGTTTTGTTCTTTTTGACTTTGTCCTTGCACATTTTCTCTTCGCCCCTTTCTCCTTCCACCTTTGGGCTTTCCTCCTACTTTCTCGCCTTCGTGGTTTGTTGGGCTCCGTACTTGTCTATAATGTTCGTGATGCATGTACCTTCCCTCTTGCAACGCCACTTCAAGTACTTTCACTTTGCTGTCCTTGGCACCCTCTCTTCTTTCCATTTATTTACTGTCACCTGCCCCTTCTGTTGTTCGACTGCTTCTCTGCTAGCCAATGTCTTGCACTCTTTCCAACTTTGCGACTTTGTGTATGCCGTGAGGGTGCAGGTAGTTTTACGTCGGACGGTGGATTGCCCTTCCCTTCTGCTGTTGGTCTCCTCCTGTGATCTACGGAGGATTTCATGGGTCTGCATCAGATCTGTGTCCCAGTCATCCCTGTGTGCTGTGGTTCCTGCTTGTCCTGTCATGTCATCTTGAGGCACTTCGTTTTGCTCATTATTGTTGATGGAGGTCTTTAAAGTCCTGTCTGTGAGCCCTTGCCCACATGGATATGTCGCATCACTCGAGATCTCAGATGTGCCATGGTCCTTTGTGGTTTGATTTCCATGACCTTGCATCCCCCTGGACTCTGGCTTTTCTTTGGAGCTTGAGTCTCTCGGGGTGCGCTGTGGTGTCTCTCCCACCACATGTAGCATAGCAACTTTCTACTGTTCAATGCAGGCATGCTCCGTTGTTGCACCCTTGTATGGTGCATTTGTCTTCAACAGCCTTCCATTTCTTTGCGGTGTGCTGAGGGTATTTTCCTCTGACGTGCCTTTTGAGGGGTAGATTTCAAAACCCCATTTCTCACTCTCCATGGTTAGAGCATGTCTGGTTCCCTTGTCGGGAGAGGCGCTCTGGGCAGGTGGGACCTGTTTGGCCCCTTTCTCATGGCCGTATTGTTCTCAACCGCTCTGTTGTGGTGAGCTTGTCTCCCCTTGTTTTTTCGTTCCAATCCACCTGCTGATTTTGCCAAACTGGCAAGGGGCCATTGGTGGCCTTGTTTGGATCTGCTTACTTCTGACGACTTTTTGATATGTCTGGTGTCTGTGCCAGATAGAGGGTGTTTCCCGTTGGCGGGAGCCCTTGCATTCTTAGGAGACTCATTGCATGTTCGTGTGCCACTTCCGTTTGGGGTTTTCCTTTTGGCACTTCCCCTGCCAGTCCTGGGTGTTAGTCCTCCCTCCTTGCTGTTGTACCTCTAGGGAGTTCTTTTTGGCGTTTGTTTGGTAATCTCCACCCAGCCTAGGCATGTCAGGGCACTCTGTGAGCTGTCAATTTCCTTCCTGACCCTCATGCTCTTGTCTCCCTTCGCTCCCTCTGTAGTTTCCACTTCCCTGGTTGGGGTGTCAGCCTCATCATCTTTGCGGCCCACAAACCCTCCCATGTCCTGCTACTTGGGTCTCCTTTTCTTGGTCTCCTTCATGCTGTCTGGGGTGTTCAACATCATTGTTCCCTTGTCATCAGCCTCCTTCTGAGTCACTGTACATTTTCGATGTTCCAGGCCTGAAAGTGTGCCGTCTGGTGTGATGGCTTTGCTCTCCCGTGGGTTGTTTAGTTTTCCCGTCACCGTCCTTGGAATCTGCTTGTCAATGAGAATCACGGCACGAGAATCATTACCCCGTTCTTTTCCCGAGAGTTCATTCTGCGATGTCCATAGCTTTGCCAGGAATTGTTTAGTTGTATTCCCTTCTGTTTTTTTCTTTTGTCCTTGGGTATCGTTTGACTGCTTGGTGGCATTCAGCACGACGAAAATGGGGAGGCCTTCCTTGGTTGGATGTGTTTGGTACTTCGTGCTGACCATTTTCCTTTTCTTTGGCAGATGATCCTCTGGCGGTTTCTTGTGTTGACTCTTCTTTTCCTTGGCACATTTTCTTCCATGTGTCGGGTGGAGACAGCAGGCAGCCATGCTGGTAGGAGGGAAGGGACCCTCTCCTTTGTGGCGGTCACTGGGCTGGTGCGCTGTGTGTTCTTACTGGCACAACTAAATGACGCTAGCAGAGGCGTCCCTCTCTGCTGTGCCCTTCTCGACGTGATGGTGGGCCTGTTTATTGTTGTCTCCTATCTGTCATTTTGATCCCTGTTTTCCTGGGGACTTGTAGTCTGTGGGCCTCCTTTGACACGCTTCCTGTTATGGGATTCTGCAGAAGTGCCGCGGGTGCTGCCTGAGCGCTATGGCAGTGGTGTGATGGTGACTCGTGTGTCTGTAGGACTTGTTGGTGCCGGTGGGCGCTGGCTCTGTCTTGATGGAGAATTGGTGATGCACTGCTGCCAGTTGTTTCTTTCTTTGTTTCCAGTTGGTCTACAGCTCTGACAAGATGGCAGCGTTGTGGCCTCAGACTGCCTGTGCTGGTGGTGAAAAGCTGTGTGTGTGTCCGGCGCCCTGGGAAGTTAGCCTGTTTTCGTGCAAGGTGTGTATCAGCTGTGGATGTGACCGCATCCTCTCACTGTGGCTCGCTCCTCCATCTATATTTGTCACTGGTGTTAGTGGGCCTGTTTGTTCTTTGCAGTGCTTCTGGCAGGAGTCAAACATGTGGGGTCACCACTGCCCTCCTATGCTTAGGTGCTGTGTGTGGCGGCTTGCCGGATGGTAGCCAGGCTGATCAGGGGCATTTGGGGGCGCTGAATGGTGAAGGTTGGACCAGTCTGGGGTGTGTCAACCTAGCTGCGGTTATCGCCTTCTGGTTGTTGGACACACCATGGGATGTTGTAGGCCCCACCGGACAAGCAATGTGGGGTGGACGATCTCAACCACAACGTTTCCTGGATTGCCGGATTGTTGCATTGGTGGTGGCGGTAATGCAGGCCTGGCTTGCGGCCCCCAGGTCTCTTGTCTCAGGCCGCAGTGATGGCAGCGGGCTGTCGTGGGTCTCTGCTGAGTTAGCCTGCCTGTGCAGAAGTCCGGCTACGGCGCAGCATCAGCCTGTGCGGGGCGCTGACTGAAAACAGCGGGAGACCATTGTTGAGTATCTCCCTGTGTGTCAGACGGTTGTGGACCGGGTGATGGCCGTGTGATACTGGACCGGCGGATTGCCTCTTGTCCGTGTATTGTCTGATGGTGCACCCGCTCCACGGTATGCAGAGTTAAAGGGGCCACCCACCCGGGGGTCTACGTGCTCCTGCGCGTGCAGGCGCCCTAGCTGCTGGCAGGCTGCCGCGCAGCAACGTGGACAGCTTTATCCCCCGTTTCACACTTCCCGCACTGGATGGAAGAGCTTGCTGCACTGGGAGGTGGAGGGCGGCCCAGGAGCTGGGCCCACCGTGTCACAGGACCTGTTGTGGCCGCGGTTTGTATTCGGCCGTTGGAGTGGGCACAGAGGACATGATGTCTTTCCCTTTCTTGCCGGGATCGGCGGGAGGCAGAATCACTGCTGGATGCCGGGGTCGGCTGGATCTTCCCTGGATGCGAGGATCAACAGGATATTCACTGGATGCCGGGATCGGCAGGAAGCTGCGCAGGACGGCAGGATCGATGGAGTGTCCTTCATTCCGATGCCGGGATCAGCAGGACCTGTACTGGATGCTGGGATCGGCTGTTACACTCACCTTGTCTCTGCAGGGATGTCCAGAGCCTCGATACAGGAGTGATTGGTTGTGCGATGCACGGGTCTCTTCTCCCCCACTCTCCACGGAACAAACCCTATAGCAAGGGGAACAGGAATTAGAGTTAGCAGAACCTCTCCCAGTTTCATTTCTCCAGAGACTCTCCCCTTTTTCTTTCCCCCTGAATTCTGCTCATCTGGTGGTTTTAGTAGGTGAGCTCTCCATCCTGCTCCTCAGGCAGGGGCGCGATGTCTGTGCTTGTCTGTTTATTCGAACCCAGTTACTTCACTGTTACTGTGATGGTGGCCAGACCCAGTCCCGCTGTGGTGCTGGCGAAATGCTGACTTGGTGGTGGTTTAATTTCCAGTTCTTGTCGTGGTTGTTGTCACGATCTTCGTGCCGCCTTGGTTTCGCAGTATCTTTCTTGTTTTGGTTGACTTTCTGTTTCTTCTGGCAGGTTCGACGGTGTTTTTGAAGCGGTGCCGTCCTGATGCTTTAATTGGGATTGTGCCGCTGTGGAGGTGGTGCAATGGTAAGGATCTAACTCGTACCGCGATTAATGCAATGGTTCGCGCTGCCTTTTATGCTTGATTCTATTGCTTAATGTCTCTTACTTCTTCCTCCTGCAGGTTTCCGTTCGCACTGATGCAGCATTGAAACTGTCCAGGTGTGTAAGCGTGCGCTGCTCTCAATGCGCGGTATGGCTGCTTTAATGCTTACTTCTATTGTTTGATGTCTCTTTCTTCTTCTGTCTGCAGGTTTCCGTTCACACTGATGCGGCGTTGAAACTGCCACAGGTATGTGTGCTGGCGCTGCTCTTGATGCACGATGCAGGCGTTCAATTCTGGTTACTCACGGGAGCCGCCTTCTTGTAGAAGGTTGCGTACAGAGGATCGTGTCTGCCAGCGAGAGGTACGCTGACCACCTGATCTAGCTGTCAAGGATGCTGAGGGCTCGGTTCAGGTAAGTCACGTATTCAGGATTAATGATGTTTCCTTCTTCCACAGGTCACGGTGAGCAATTTTACATTGGAGAGAGGAGATTTTATTGGATAGAGCGTTTTGTATGTTAGTACACCATACCTTGTCCTTAGGGGCCTTGTCTACCGGTTGGATAGGGGATTCCAATTCTCGGAGGATGGTGAAGAGTTCTTTGTTATTGGAGTTGGCTTTGGCAATTCTATCATTGAAGGTATTCTTTTTAGTTTTAGTTATTTCTTTTTTGTACAGTTTGGCCAGTTCAGTTAGATTGTTTTTGTTGTTTTCAGTAGCGGAGTGACGCCAAATGGATTGGAGCTTTCTTTTTTGTAATCTTAAGGCTTTGAGTTGGGGAGTAAACCAAACATTCAAGTGTGCTTCTTGCCTGGCTTTGCGCAGTTTGACAGGAGCAATAATATCCAGTGCCTTGGTCATAGCATTATTGAAGGTGTTTACTAGTATGTCCGGGTTGGTGTTACTTTCCAGTCCAGAGATGGCTGGAAGGAGGAGAGGTATAAGTTTATCAGCAGTTATATCCTTTTTACTTCTGGTTGGGAGGGGGGGTACCATATTGTTAGTTTTAGGGTTGAGAAGGTCAAGTGTGGCGGAGAAGGTTATTAAGTAATGATCTGTCCATGGTTGCGGGACAATATCGGTGATGTCAATATTACAGTTAAGTTCAGATACACAGTCAAGGGTCCTTCCTTTAATGTGAGTTGGAGATGGGACTTTTTGAGTGGGACCATAATCACTTAGCAGGGCTGCTATTGATTCAGCATGTTTGTTATCTGTGTCATTGAAGCCAAGATTAAAGTCTCCCATCAGTAGTGTTTGGGAGTGGTCCTTTGTGTTGTTGGCTAAAAGACTGGTTAGGTCATCTTCAAAGGTGCCTAGAAGCCCTGGTGGTCTGTATATCAAATGGATTGTTAGTGTACGGTTGTTGGAGAGAGGCAGTTTGTCTGTGAGTGTTTCACAGCATGAGTAGGGTGCTGACGTGGCAAGTCTAATAGGAAGGGTCATTTTGAAAATGATGGCTAGGCCACCACCTCTGGCATTAGGCCGGTCTACTCTAAGCATCTGGTAATTGTCAGGTACCGCTAGCATGAGAGTTGGTCCTGCAGCCTCATGCAACCAAGTCTCAGTTATGGCCAATAGTTCCAGGTTATCATTATTTAGGATGTCTGCAATTTCAGCTACCACTGATCTTGCGTTAATGAGGGACCCTATTAGCGTTTGAGTACTATTAGATTTAGCTAGTGGTGAGGGTTTGGGTGAATTGGTCTTCTGGATCGCATGAGTCTTGGTAGGGGTTCGGGCACAAGAGTTGGTGGTTTGCATTGATAAGGGCTGAGAGATCTTGGGCTGGGTGGTGGTCTGTCTGTTGGCGCTGTTAGGGTAGTTTCTTTTAGGTTCGTAGATGCAGGGCAGCTAAGACCTGGGTCTCAGGTTTCTCTCCTTGGGGGGGGTTGTTTTAGTAACAAAGGCCATGATAGTGAGGATAGCAAAGGTGAGTAGTAGGGTCTGAGTTGATTTAGTGGAACGGGCATCTTCAGTTTATGCCAGGGGCTTATTATTGTACTAGCATTTAGGTATTATTTTGGAAGGAGGCAGAGTATACATTCGTACTATACCTTTCGTACTATTCGTACTTAATCTTGATTGCCTTGCCCGAGTGACAGCAACTCTTTGTCAAATGCTTGGCCCTGAGTATGACGTGCAAATAGTTTATTGAATCCTCGTTGAAAACCCATGAAATCCCGTTAACAGTAGATCATACCAATTCACTATAAGGGATCGACCAATCTGAAGCGACGTTTGCCTGGTCTGTGGGGAAATACTCCTGGTCTACAAAGGACGTGCAGGCGACGCTGGTTCATGAATGTGGCATATTTACTTGGCTCTCCCGTAAACCGCTTAGGCGGCGCCAATGGAACAGCTCCAGGAACAACAACTCGCACCGGTGGTGTCAGTAGTTCTTGTGCCAGAGGATTACTTCCGGGTAGCGGGGCTTGACCCACTTGCGTCTGAAGCTACTGCCTCGCTAATTCGTCCGTGCGATCCCTGTTTACCACCAGCTCCCTCCTCAGAGCATTGGTCTCTTGTCGTGCGGCATGCACCTCGGCTCGTAGTTCCCCCAGTACCTGGGCTAACTGATCTACATCTGAGGTCTCCATGATGCACATGCAGAGGTTCTGATGAGGCTTCACGTTCTGTTACGCTCACCTTATCTATTCAGGGACTTCCGGAGCCACGATACAGGAGTGCTTGGTTGTGCGATGCACCGGTCTCTTCTCCCCCACTCTCCGTTGAGCAAACCCTATAGCAAGGGGAACAAGAATTAGAGCTTAGCAGAACCTCTCCCGGTTTCTTTTCTCCAGCGACTCTCCCCTTTCTCTTTCCCCCTAAATGCTGCTGTCAGGTGAGTACAAAAGCAGTGAATATGGCAAAGGAAATGTGCACAAGATTACACAGTGAATAGCTTTGAGTCAAACAACATGCACACAGGAACCAAGACACATGTATACTAAAACCCAGGAATGCAAATAGAGTGTGACAACAATACAAATATATAAAAAAGTATATAAAAAGGGAAGTGGGGTAAGCCCATAGAAGCTCCTTATGGTTACAAGGAAAGTCGGCGAGCTCCTTAGCCACAATTGCCGTTACAGTTACTGACAGAGCTAAGCCCACGTACAGGGCAAGCAACGACAGGATCTGTGAGCTAACACTCTTGATGGTATTAAATAAGGTAATTTAAAAACAGTACTCGTGAGGACGAGAAATACCACTTGATTGTCAGCAAGCCCACAAACCCTGTTGATCAAACGGGGACCCAGAAAGGCTATAACAGCAATGGGAGTATAACTAAATACATAAGACTCAAGACAAGGTGCAAGTAGGAATACTAATTACAGAGTAGTGAGGAAAACATAGGCATTCACACAGGAGCTAGCTACAACAGTGCACCACACCTAATAATCAATGGGAAAATAAATGCAGAAGTGCAAGGGAAAACCTGGACTGGATTCCAAGAGAAAGTAAAGGAACAGGAGCAGAGAAAACGTAATTACAAAGGCAAACCTCCCCCACCCATCTAAGGAAAAAGGCAGGAAACTAAATCTATAAAGAGGAAAGACTAAAGCATCAAGGTTTATAGCAGCAAAGGGCAAAGTCAAAGAAATATAGAAAAAAGGAAAGCTCTGATAAATGCTGCCTGCAAACAGAGGAAGACAGAAAGGGAATCTAGAAAGCAGAAATCAATTGAGCACATTACCTTTCGAAATCCAGGGATAAGGAACAAGAAATCTGTACTGTCTCTGACTGTTCGTTGTGATCAAAATTGGCAGAAGGATGAGTGAACCCAGAGGTAGCATCGTTTTCCACATCAGCTTGAAGATCTACTTCAGTCTCAGCAGCTGGATCAAGAGCAGGGTCTAAGCCTACTGTAGTGACTGGATCTGTGTATGCCACCATTGTGGATTGTGTTGTTTGGAAATCAGAAGCTTGTATGTGTGCTAGCTCAGGGTTATGACGAGCTGCTACACCGGAAACCTTAGGTAAAGGAGTGCCTAGTAAATCTTCAGCTAACTGCCATCCCTGACAAACAGCAGGACAATTGTCAGAAACTTTGCCCAGATTAAGAGCTGTGTTAGAAGAAAGACTTTCCCGCCCAATAGATCTTACATATTGACAAATAACATGGTTTATAAAAGTGTCTGCAATCGGCGGCTGAACGGTGTTCACTTCATCAACATCAACGGATAAAGTCTGAGGTGTATTCAGTAAAGACTGCAAGGTTATATTCTCCTCTTGTAAAGAAATGAATTCCTGTCTTAACTCCTCAAGCTTAGCTTTTAGCATGCCCTGCATTAACTGTACATCACTATCAGTAGGCACAGTGGGAGGTATGGTGGCATCAGGGCTGGATCCTGCACTAGCAATCTGGATGTGCACCGATTGTACATTGTCATCTACTGCTTGCAGGTTCTGTGATCGATACTTTCTCTTACCAACTTGGTCTGTGTTACCCTTAAGCAAACTATTGACATCAGACCTCGTGGCATTAGGAACTACAGTATGTACTTGTGCAGAGGAGTATGCTATAGACTGAGGGTAGAAAAAGAAGTTATACAAGGATCCCCTCCGTTCTTCATGTTTGCATCATGAAACTTTTCAATCTGAGGTTAAGCACAACTGGAATCATGGGGTCCAACAACAGAGCTACTCTTGTGTAATAAGCCTAACAGTGTGTTGTTTTCGGCTGCTAAGGCCTGTGCTGACATAGAATCTGGGTCAGAATAAAAGACAGAACTAGGATCAGGCAATGTAAGATGGGCCATCCTGTGGGAAAAATACTCTGCACGTAAATGCCCATTAGTGACAAGGAGTTAATTTATGTCAGGACTAGTAATTTGATTGTCACAGGTAAATGTAGGGGAAACTTTCTGCACACACCTGTTACATGCTTTGCTGCCTTTCTTTATTAGATTTGTCAAATTCAATGGGAATAGTGGGCTGGTCATTCTGTCAGGTGAGTACAAATGCAGTGAATATGGCAAAGGAAATGTGCACAAGATCACACAGTGAATAGCTTTGAGTCAAACGACATGCACACAGGAACCAAGACACATGTATACTAAAACCCAGGAGTGTAAATAGAGTGTGACAACAATACAAATATATAAAAAGGGATGTGGGGTAAGCACTCAGAAGCTCCTTATGATTACAAGGAAAGTCGGCAAGCTCCGTACGCACAATTGCTGTTACAGGTACTGACAGCGCTAAGCCCACGTACAGGGCAAGTAACGACAGGATCTGTGAGCTAACACTCTTGATGGTATTGAATAAGGTAACTTAAAAACAGTACTCATGAGGACGAGAAATACCACTTTAATGTCAGCAAGCCCACAAACCCTGTTCATCAAACAGGGACCCAGAAAGGCTATAACAGCAATGGGAGGATAACTAAATACATAAGACTCAAGACAAGGGACAAGTAGGAATAGTGATTACAGAATAGTGAGGAAAACATAGGCATTCACACAGGAGCTAGCTACAACAGCACACCACACGTAATAATCAATGGGAAATAAATGCAGAAGTGCAAGGGAAAACCTGGAATGGATTCCAAGAGAAAGTAAAGGAACAGGAGCAAAGAAAATGTAATTACAAAGGCAAACCTCCCCCACCCATCCAAGGAAAAGGCAGGAAGCTAAATCTATAAAGAGGAAAGACTAAAACATCATGGTTACAGCAGCAAAGGGCAAAGTCAAAGAAATAGAGAACACAGGCAAACTGGGCTGCATCAAAAAGGAAAGCACTGATAAATGCTCCCTGCAAACAGAGGAAGACAGAAAGGGAATCTAGAAAGCAGAAATCAATTGAGCATATTACATTTCGAAATCCAGGGATACGGAACAAGAAATAGAAACTAGGAACTAGGCACAAAACTAAGAACCAGGAACAAGGAACAAGGGACCAGTCACAAACAGGAACACTGCATCAATGAACAGCGCTGGACTGAAGCAAACTGAGGCTTTTAAAGCTGCTTAACGAGCACACGCCTCAGGTGTGCTGCTTGCTGCACCTGCAGCCACAGGTGTTGCCTATCCTCCACCCAATCTTGACCTGGAAGGGTGGAGATGAATCAGTGGGCCAGGCATTCTGGGAAGCATAGTCATTTGATTAAAGCAGCATGCTGGCTGCTAAAAACCTGGAATGTATCCGGAAGGGAAGTAGCTTGGAAAATAAGGATTTAGCGCTCCCACTTCATCACAGCATGGTAGCATAAGGTTCAGAAGGAAAGTCCAGTAGGGAATGAACCCCAAATCATGCCCCCAAGTGGTGGGAACTGAGCTAAGGGATCAAATCGTGACAGCTGCTTACCTGGTGGTTTTAGTAGGTGAGCTCTCCGTCCTGCTCATCAGGCAGGGGCGCGATGTCTGTGCTTGTCTGTTTATTCGAACCCAGTTACTTCACTGGTTCGGTGATGGTGGCCAGAGCCAGTCCCGCTGCAGTGCTGCGAAATGCTGACTTGGTGGTGGTTTCATTTGGAGTTCTTGTTGCGGTTGTTGTCACGACCTTTGCGCCGTTTAGGCTGCACGGTATCTTTCTTGTTTTGGTTCACCTTCTGTTTCTTGTCTTGCAGGCTCGAGGGTGTTTGTGAAGCGGTGCCGTCCTGATGGTTTAATTCAGATAGTGCAGCTGCGGCAGTGGTGCAATGGTAAGTATCTAAATTGTGCCGCTATTAATGCTGTGTGCGCAATGGTTCGCGCTGCCTTTTATGCTTGATTCTATTGCTTAATGTCTCTTACTTCTTCCTCCTACAGGTTTCCGTTCACACTGATGCAGCATTGAAACTGCCCAGGTATGTATGTGTGAGCTGCTCTCAATGCGCGGTATGGCTGCTTTAATGCTTACTTCTATTGTTTGATGTCTCTATATTCTTCCATCTGCAGGTTTCCGTTTGCACTGATGCAGCGTTGAAACTGCCCAGGTATGTGTGCTTGTGCTGCTCTTGATGCACGATGTAGGCATTCAATTCTGGTTACTCACGGGGGCCGCCTTCTTGTAGCAGGTTGTGTGCGGAGGATCGTGTCTGCCAGCGGGAGGTATGCTGACCAACTTATATAGCTGTCAAGGATGCTGAGGACTCGGTTCAGGTAAGTCACATATTCAGGATTAACCATGTTTCCTTCTTCCACAGGTCACGGTGAGCGTCATGCTGCAGTTGCAGAATGACGCAAAGCAAGGCTCCAGGTCTAGGGTGTGGCTTATATAGGCAGCCACACCCAAACACCTCAAAACACTAGATCGCGTGTGCAGAAACTCTGGAACCTATTAGCCAACCATGTTGGGGGTCATTCTCCAGTCATATCATGAGCTTGGTGCCAAAGGTGCCAAGACAGTGTCCATGCCCCCTTCCTTTGCTTCCCCTTGATTTCCCTGGGCCCAGTACTGCTTACAGTTACAGTGACTGTTCCGGTTGCGGCAAAGCTAGTCTAGTGGCTGTGACAGCAGTGGGGTGCCCTTCATTTGCACCACAGGATGCCGGGATCGTCAAGCGGGTGAAGCACACATTTCTCCACCGGGGGCATGTGGGTGCGTTTCTCCTCATCGCCAGTTGTTACCACCTTCTCTCTGACTAGGTGGCATTGCATAGAGTGGGCAGCTCGGCTCTAAGGGCACAAATCACACAGAGTCGTCAGAGGGCATAACCATTCATTTTCCCTCTACATCGGACTGACGTTTCCCGGGCTCTGCTAGCCCTTCCTCGTCCTCCCGTGATGTCCCCATCCTGTCTCTGTCGTTACGGGTGTAATTCGCTTAAGGTCGTACCCTGTTGCTTCACCTGCAACACTAGCTCCAATGTAAGCCTATGGCAACATGTTTTTCTCCCGCTTTAAGTGAGAACATCTCCAAGGTGGTACAGAATGTTGGTATGGATGCAGCGTTCCTGCTGCACCTTCTTTACACATCATTGCATCTGTGGTGGAAGCTGTGAAGACTCCAACTCCCCCACCTGGTGTCCTCAATGCACAACACCTACACGACCACCCACTGTTCGCCATGTCTTTTGGAGGGGATCACTCCTCCTCCTACTCCAGTTGCACCAATGCGCCACCTGCTGTCAACAGCCACCCTGCTGACTCTTGAGAAATCCATCTCTGTTCCTTGCTATGGGGCACCGCAAAAGGCCGGACACCTTCCTGCGTACTGGCCATGCATGATAGGTTATTTATAACGCGCTTAATAGCAGACCAGGGGATCGATCCCCTGGTTCGCTTAATAAGCGCGGACCAGGGGATCGAACCTGTGTTGCTCCGTGTCAACTTGCTTTCAAGGCGAGTAAGTTGCCCCTGGGCTATCCTCCCAAGACATGGACCCAGGAGTCAGTGAGTAAGGCGTACAACTGCTGCATGGGGAGCTGTGCTGCCCTTTTATTTAGTCAATTACATCATGTGTGACGTGTCACTGCACAAGCCTCGGGAGGGGTCCAGACATTACATCCCATGCCAGGTATAAGTTAAAACAAAATGACATGATGCATGTGGTTACTTTGCTGACATTCAAACCCATTTGAGATGGGAGGGTGCCCATATAAAGGTAAAATTAAAGAAAGCTGCATATACAGGGTGAGGAACAGTTAGTTTAATGGAGCACAAACCTCATCCACTCAGCCGCTCTCTCTCCCCCCCGTAACTGAAACAGAAAGTGGCACCCTGGACACAAGTCCACAGAAAAAAGTGTTACATTAAAATGATCCACACCCCTGTGGATGGAAACAAAGGAAAGGAAAAGAGAAAAGACAAAGGAGAGAAAAGAACAAAGAAAGGAACACCTTACAAATAAAAACAGAGTGAAAAACAGCTCACTTCCTGGCACCCCGAAGCACATAGTCTTTAAACTTTATGGCAGGCAGCTTAATCCTTGAGGCGGGTTCATACCCCACTCCTTCCTCCTCAGCTGAACAAACTGCTCTTGCCTCCTCTCGTCCTCCACAGGTGCAATAGGAACAGAAACACCCCCCTGGCTCACGTACCCTTCCGCACCTGGGCTGGGCGCTTCCCCACTCCGCCAAACGCCTCCCCATTCACACCACTTCTCCCTCCCATGGTCACAGAATCGGAACCTTCACTGGGATCCCACTGCACAAACTGCTCCCTCACTAGACACATGTCTGAAAGTGACAACTGATCACCTTTGAACTACCAACCTCTTCTTGCTCCACCACTAACCGTCGTTGAACACAACATAACCTGCACCCACCTTTACCATGGTGCGCAGAGCCATGTACACACTGCAACCCTTGGGCACAAACCGCAGATTTTTCACAAAACACAATCACCAACCAAAACCTCAAGAGGCTTCCTGTCCAATTGCATACCTCTTAACTCACACGCTT
Source organism: Ambystoma mexicanum (assembly GCF_040938575.1). NCBI lineage: Eukaryota > Metazoa > Chordata > Amphibia > Caudata > Ambystomatidae > Ambystoma > Ambystoma mexicanum. The sequence goes on along the minus strand of NC_090935.1, from coordinate 99,025,895 downwards.
TTGGCGGGTGTCACCCGCCACTTAGGCAGCTCTTTCACCCACCAAGCTCCCTACATTCCCATAGGAATCAATGGGCTTCCACCCGCCAAATACTAAATCATTGGGTGTTTTAACCCACCCAAGGGCCATGAAAGGTTGAGAACTATGCAAATGCCGGAATCTCACACTCTCCTGATGTAGGCCCACCCTCTACAACAACTCAGCCATATCCACCTCGGCGCAGACGCTCCCAGCAAGGGCAACAGTCGTAACCTCAAACAAGCCTTCCTACTTCTCATGAGTTCAAAAGGAGAATGTCTGGTGATCACCGAAGGTGTAGCCTATACACAGACAAAGCTTCAGACAACACTTCGGTCCAAAACAACCTGTTGGCAATAGCCAATTGGATGGCATCCTCAAATAATCGGTTCATCCTCTCCACCAACCCATTTGCCGAAGGATTATACAATGCAGTCCTGTGGTGTCTTATGTCCAAATTCCTCATAACATCCTGCATGCAACTCAACACAAACTGTACCCCATTATCTGTGACAGTACTAGCTGCAACCCCTTCCCTGCCAAAGATCTTACCTAGAAAATGTGCAATCTTCTCAGCCATGACCTTCTCCAGAGTTGTAGCTGCCACCCAACGTGAAGTGTAAGCTACCAGGACTACGACAAAACTCAACTCGCCCCTAAGCGCATCCATGGGCCCAACAATGTCCAAAGCCAGTTTCGACCACCCTTCCTTGAGGACCTCCAGAGGGTATAATGGTTGCGATTTCCCCACCTTGCTCTTAGCACTTACAGAATGCACAGCACAATCCTTCACCACTTGTTCAACATCTTCATCCATCCATGGCCACCAATATGATTCCCACCAACTCCTCTTCTTCAGGGATCTGCCCGGATGCCCTTCATGACCTAGGTTCATGAACCTGGACTTCAAACTGAGAGGAGGAACCAACCTGTTCCCTCTCGTAAGACCCCACGACCTATCAGACATTTTGTGCCAAACATGCACGTAACCCTTTCCTTCTCCTTTGCAGTTCAGCTCTGTCCAATCACTTCTCAAACCCTCCTTGATCCATGCCAGCTCTGGATCCACCACACACACTTTATCCCACTCATCCCCATCAACCACTGGAAACACACATGCATCCTGCATGTTTTCCTCAACCTCCTCCTGCAGCTCATTGCAGCCGCCAGGCATTTGGGATAGACAATCCACCACAATGTTCTTCAATCCAGAGAGGTGTTCCACCCAAATTCTTGTAGATCAGCCATCCATCTTGCTATCCTGGGTGAGACAGGCCCTATCCCCTTAGTAATCAACAGAAATGTGAGGGGTTTGTGATCCGTGCGGACCACATAGAGAATTGTTATGACCAGTGGTCAGGGTAATTATAAAGGATACTCTGGTAGCCAGCTGTGATCTTCAAGGTTACTTTAATCAGCTCTTATCACAAAGAGATTAGGAAGTACAGTACTAGGGAAACCCACTGGCTCCCACCACGCAGGCTACATCATTACCAACTGCCCTTGGTGGAATCCCATACACTCAGCATTTTAACCAGTCACACTCCAGGCATTCCATTCATGACCTCACACCTACAGAGACCCAGCATGCATACAGGGAGCAGGATAAAGCAGCAAGATAACATCTAATAGGAAAGCCATTCCTAACACCTCCCTTCCTTCCACCTAACCAAGCACACAACCTAACACACCTCCCTTCCTTCCACACAAAGCAAACATACCACAAACATGCGCAGAACCCTGTTCCAAATGCAAAAACTAAATTACACAAACAGGCGTAACTAACCCATTGGCAGAAGAACCTCACCAACCCAACTACCATCCCAAAATAACAGAACAAGACAAAACACCTTCTACTCACTGCTACCACCAGAGAGCCTCAAACCTGCCACGTTCGAGCACTACCTGCCCTTCTGGGCGACCAAACACACATCCAGAAACCCATCCAGCAAAACTAACCACCTTCTATCCACCACTGCCACTGATAGATCTTGGAGCTGCCACTCCCAAGCACAAACGCTCCCTATATGGACTGGCAAATAGTCTCACTGCACCAACACGAGAAATCCAACTAACTTCTGGGTACAACCAACCCTAGCAGATCTAACCCAGAGAAACTGGGGCACACACCCACATACATCCACACATGCACAAACCCAAACACACCCACACACACTCAGCACGCATGCAAAGACCCAACCGCACCACACACGCACCTGGGCAACAAACACGCACAGTAGAATCCCAACAAAACAAAATCCCTACAAACCCCAGTTTGCTGGCCATACTAACCAAGCCATAAAACACCTAGGATCTCAACAGAATCCTACACTACTACACAACAAAAGAAGCTACCGGCGACCTGCTGGGACAATAAGGTTGCCACATTCCCACAAGGAAAATACATAAATTGGCATTCACTGTGGGAACCAATAGAACGAATATATAATAAAAGAAACACTACATGGAAAATGGCGGAACAGACTCTTCCCCCAAAAAACGACTCCATCCAGACTACCTACCTCTGGGTCTACACATTACCTCACTTGGGAGTGGGAACACTTCCATCCAGCTAAACCCGATGGTCAAACCACTGGACACTGAAAAAACCAAACAACCGACATATGGGTGTGAAGGTGCCTCAACCACACCAGTACCAACAAAAAGGATGCAGACAGTGCACTGTCCCACACCCGTAACACAGCGATAGGCTACTCTTCTCACATATACTCAAAACATCATATACCAATAGCATAAAATGGCCACTACCAGCGTCGGGTTGAGCAGTCGGCCAATCGGCCCATGGCCGAACAGAATTAGAGCTGACTGGACTGTGGGCCGGTTTTCATTAGCACTTAGGGGCCAATTTATTACACACACACACATAATAAATCATGTTGATTTGACCATTTCCACTCTCAGCTGCCTCTCAGCCTGATGGCGCCAGCGGCCGCAGGGCTGTCTGGGTGGGCGTGGCATGGTGTTATTTTGTTTCCTTTCCTAAAAGTTACAACAGGGAGGCCGCCTCCGTGGCGTGCGCCCATGTGCCCATAGGGGGGAGAGAGCAGAGCAGGCCATTTGTCCGTCATTCGCTTCGTTTCCTTTTGAATTTTCCATTCAAAAGGAAGCAAGACTTTCGAGTGCTGACCTGTGGCCGAAGTGTGCAAGAGCGGGTGGGAGAGCGCTGCTCCTTTACTTTGTTTTTTTTGGTTTCACCGTTCCTATACTTAAAAAAAAAAAAAGAAAGAAACCACTCCGGAACGGATTCGATCTAAAATAAAAGTAGAGGAAGAAGTCGGAGCTTGCTGCTCTGTGGTATACTGTGAAGAGCTGTGGAGGCGCCTAGCAGATGGTCTGTTTTTTCTGCACGTGCGGCGTGCTCTCAGTGCGCATATGCGGCTCCATCAGGCACGTCGCTTTCCATTACACCAGCTTTGACCGAGCCTACCTTTGCACGTTGAGGAGTGTGGAAAGCAAGATGAAAAGTGCTCTGCAGACACATGGGTTGGTCAAACAAACAGGCAAGTTCGCCCGGCTGGTCGTAGCTTGGTGAGATCATGTTACTTGGTAAGCTTTCATTAGACTTTTACGCAGAGCATCAGGGGGATTCGTTAAGGATGAAGCCTCCCCCTCCAATTCCCAGGCACTTTCTCACACTGCAATTCATTCCTGAAGTATCATTGACTCTGCCTGCACAGTGATGCCCGTCCATTGCTATAAACCTGTAAACATAGGCATACAAATGTATCTTAGCAATATTTCATTTTCTGCAAAGTAAAAGCCTTTTCAGCAAAAGCAAATCTGTGTTGCAAGGGATCATTGCAAGTTGCAAGTGCTTTGTGCTTGCACGCTATACTATAGCAGCTGAGAGGGAAATGTTTGGGGTATTATAATTATTATATTCATTTTTAAAACCATTTCCCTATTTAAGTGCACTGCTTTTTAATGTATGCCATATGTCATGACTGGACGGCACCAGTGTGCTCGCTTACTGACGTAGATTTACTGCAAGAAAAACGTTCACAGTTTGTGAGATAAAAAAAAGCCTTTTGAAGTTGTTTTGTCATTTTGTGTAAGTAATCTTGTGATGCAGTTGCTTGCGTGGGGCTGTGTCCCTGAGATTACTTTGGGCTTTTTCCGTCTACATTGATTTGGTTATTGGGTAAATGCAGTGGTCGAAGTTTACGAAAAGAAGTAGTAGAACTATGTTCCCTGCTGGTCTGCCCCGCTCCCCACAAACCCCATCCCCGTGCCCCCTCCCACACACAATCCAAACCCCCCAAACAAACACACCTGCTATTTTTGGGAATGTGCAATGCAGTGCACTGAAATGCAAGCTTCAACTTCTTCCTACACTTTTATTTTAAAACGAAACCATTCCAGAATGGTTTCTTTTTAAAATAAAAGTATTGGAAGAGTGAAACTTAAAAATAAAAAGTATAGGAGCACCGCCATAGAATGCCTTGCTGTCAGCACACTTTCCAGTGGGCTGCATCCATTCCACGCCTGTCCATATCTGCACAGCGTTGTCTATGTTTCACATGATGTCTGCCAACAACAGGCCCTGTTTATTTCTTTAAATATATATTTTACAACTGCATATTTTGCTTGTAATAGCGCTGGAGTAGCAGGGTCATATATAACGGAAGATACGACAAGCTATATTTGAGAGGAGGCACAAACACAATTTAAGGGCCGCGGGTAACACTAAAGTTGCAGATTCCAAAAGCGCACAGCCCACAAAAGGCCAAGGGCATGCATGGGAATCGTTTTGTAACCAAACAACCCCTCAGTTTTGTTTTTGTTCTTTATTACAGAGAAAGGCATTTTTTCTAACTAGAATACTGTTACTCCAACACTTGTCAATTTTTGGCAGACATATTTCGACAGCATTTTCAGTTCTGATATCCCCTTTGCTTACTTCTCAACCTTGTCCGACTGCAGCGGCCTTTTTGTTATCTGGCAGGTCAGGTCAGACCTTACTGTGGGGATGGGATCAGGCTCCTAACAGTAACACTTTTAACTGTAATAACTTCACCGCAAGCCTCCCTGATACTGTTCAGTGCTTGTGTGAGAGTGTGAGTCAATGTAATTATTGAATGTTTCTGTGGCCTATTCTATTGTGAATACCAACAAACTCCAAGTTTTGATGTTGCTGTGTCCAGGATTTTTAAATAACCAGCTAAAGTAGGTATTATTTCCCACTTCTATGTATGGTGCTTCTTGCCAGATAGCTCCTGCTTCTTTGCGCTGTAACACTAGGTTTTACTACCAAATTTGATGGTACTCAATTTATCAACTTCAGAAGGATGAAGGGTTGTTTCGGCCCTGCTGAGATGTAAAATTGTATGGTATGTGTATGTGCATGCGAGACATACTGTCCTTCTGGAGACGTGGGTTCGACCAGCATTCTGTTGCATGCACCCTGAAGCCTGAAAAGAAGATGCACAAAGGTTTGTCATGCGGCCAAATTTGCACTAGACGTGCAGATGAACTTTACTGGTCTGCTGTTAAATCTCAGTTACCAGTTTAATGGTATCCACACCACACTACAGAATAATTGCTCAATTTACTATAGCCGATATGATAGCTCAGTGGGTTGAGGGCTCGCTGCTGCGATGAGTGTGTGATCTGCAGGTTCGAACCATCTCAGCCTTTAATCCTTCTGAGGTCAATAAATGAGTACCAACACAGGTTGGCTGATATTGTATGCATATTTGTTCTATCAAAAAGACCTAAAGCGTAAGTGCTATACAATAACATATTATCCTTTGACCTTGGACGTCTGCTTGCATTCAAAGTAATTTGAAAATATGGATCTATACACACAGATATTAATGATACATATGGTGATCCATTCTTGTATGAAATGTATATCACATTAGTGAAATCATAACCACATTTTTCGTACTGTACTTAGGAACAATGCTATTTGATGCTCCTTCCTGTTTTGTCAAAGGTTGTGTTCATGCCACCCCTGCACCTCAGAGCTGTGGACCTGCCACAGAACTGTATGCAAAGTTATGTTATTTTATGAGTTGTGTTGTAATGTAACAGACGCAAGAACCCTCCATAAGTAGCATTCTCTGGAAAGTCGTGAATTGACACAATTCACCAATCATGGATGATGGTTTGAGGGCCACTTTTTTTGAGGCACGGGGTGGGCCACTTTTTTTTTGGATCTCCGGCCCTATTTCTTGTCCCAGTCTGACCCTGGCCACTACACCAACACTACAATAACATGAGCATGCAACTCGCTGCTACACACATCAATGGGTCACTCTACTTACCCATACTCATACCAAACATCCACACATACACTTCAATGGGAGTCACACTCACCCATGCTCAGAGTCCTAGACATATTGTACTTTAGTCTACATTGTGCTAAAACATTCAGTTGCAAGATTCTCATAAAGCTGCTAAATGTCCATGCTGTATACGTATAGTATACAACCCTCTAACCACCTGCAAATCCTCAAGAACATTAGGCTAACGCTGTTACATCATTACCAGAATGTAGATTACTCATGCCATTTGCTGCTAAAAGTCCATGTTGCAACTCTGCAACGTAAATATCCTGCAAAGCCTCAAAATGTTAGTGCTAACACCACACACAGCCAACCTTATGCAAGATACACTACTTACTAACCAGAACGCGTTATTCAAAGCACTGTGCTCATATTTCCACTCCCCATGCCTAAGAAAATGAAAACCGGGTAGAAGGTACAACAAATAAACTCAGCGCTCCCAAAACAGCATAGCGTCCACAAAATACATTACTCAACTTGACTCAACAATGCCTTGCCATGTGGTGCAAAAACAAACCGGTAGTCTCATTGCAATTGCAGTGCCTTTTCCCCAACACAGCACTTACTTCATGGCAATTCGCTCTTCTTCTTTCCCCAGCGCCGCTCTTAATTCAATGAGCCCGCCGTCTACCCTTTACACAGTGCTGTGAGCAAATGCAGCCTGTCGTGTGCACCTTGCATAAGTGCCAAACCCAAGGGGTTGCAGAGTCAGGAACCACCGTCATACACAGGGATTGGAGTCCTTTGGCGTGGCCAGCCACTGGAGGGGCGCATGGTCTGTAAAGATGGTGAAAGACTGTCCTGCAAATAGTATCGGTTCCCCACCGCCTACTTGATGGCGAGGCACTCCTTCTCAATTGTGGAATATGGCAGTTCGTGGGGAAGCAGCTTGCTGCTGATAAAGGCGACGGGGTACAGACAATCCTGCGAGCCCTGGGACAGCACAGCACCCAACCTGCCACCTGACACGTCAGTCTGCAAGTAGAAAGGCTGAGCAAAGTCCGGACATCGCAGAACAGGGAGAGCTATGATGGGTTCTTTCAACTTTCCAAAAGCATGTATGGGCCGCCCATCCGTGGAGAGGTCAAGTGAATGGGACGCGTTAAAGGCATTGGTCAGGGGGGCCGCCAGGGTAGAAAATGGAGGAATGAAGCGCCGGTAGTAGCGGCCAGTACAGTTTTCATTGGGTTGATGTGAAGACCTGCAGCCTGTAGGGCAGGGACCACATTTCTTAGATGCATCTAATGTTCCAACCAGGTTCTACTGAAGACAACAATGTCATCAAGGTACGCAGAGCTGTAATGTGTGTCAGGGGCCAGTACTTTATCCATAAGGGACTGAAACGTAGCAGTGCCCTGTGCAAGCTCAAAGGTGAATTGGAAGTGCTCCCGAGGACTGTTGAAAGCGGTTTTCTCACGGTCTGTTTTATGTAAAGGGATCTGCCAATTTCCCTTGGTAAAGTCGATGGTATTCAAATATGATGCAGAACCTAGACATTCTAGTAGCTTGTCGGTCCTTGGCATTGGGTATGTCTTGTAGGTAGATATTGGGTTCAACTGGTGGAAGCCCATACAAAACCTGGTAGTTCCATCGGTTTCGGTAGGAGAACAATTGGGGAGGACCAAGGGCTGAGTGAGGGTTTGATAATATTCAGTGTGAGCATGTCATCCAACTCGGCTTGAACATCACTCCTCTTTGCCTTAGGTATCCTGTAGGGTCGAAACCTAACCATCCAAACCGGGATGATATCGATGCAGTCTTCGACTAGGGTTGTCCTTCCAGGTAAGCTGCCAAAGCATACGGCAGCAGCGTCTCATGTAGTTCTTGTAGTTTTTGAGGGTTCAGGGATTCGCAGTGCCTAACCTCTTGTAATCCAGAGGATTCCCGCAGGGGCAACTGCTCCACAGGTAGGTCCTCGGAGCACAGAACAGTTATTAGTCTGGGTGGTTCTCTCCAGGTTCACATGATAGTTCTTCTCTTTTTAACATCGATCCAGTTGATGTACTAAGTAGTTTACCGGTCCGGGGAAGGCTGTGATGGTATACAGGCCACTCCACTGAGCTGGCCTTTTGTTATGACTAGTCGGCAGCAAGACCAAGACATGATCTCCTGATTTGAAGGAACTCATTCGACTCTGTCGGTTGTACTCTCCTTCTGGACTAACTGTGCCTCTCCCAGATTAGAGCGAGCCAGGGTTCTCAGTTGTTCCATATGGGACCTTAATTCAGAAACATAATGGGCCTCATTACGACCCTGGCGGAATGGGTTAAACGGTGCCGTAAAAGGTGACGGCGTCGTTCAACCCGTTCCACCACATTACGAGGTCCCCTCGCGGGACACGTTAAGCACGCCTGGGAAAACCAGGCGTGCTTACCGGGTCCCGCGAGGGGAAGAGGGAGCAAACAACGGGCCATCTATTAATGGCCTGTTGTTTGCTCCCTCTCCCATTCCCATTCAGCCGTATGGGGCTGAAATGGGAATGGGGAAGGACCGTGTCCGGATCCTTGAGGGAGGAATTACCGGGCCATCCGACCTCGGAATGGCCCGGTAAATTCTCATTCCGAGGACCCGGACACGGATGCGATTTCAGTGGCAGACATGCCGCCAAAAGCGGCATGGCTACCGGCCAAACTCGGAATGAAGGCCAATGTCTTACGGGCTGTTCCTCTTCCTGTTCTTCCCAGTCATCCCAGACCAGATCAAGAATGATTATGGGCAGATGGCCAAAGAGTAACTCGAATGGGGTGAATCCCGTGGAAGATTGGGGCGTGTCTCTTAAAACCATGAGAACCCAAGGTAGGGCACAATCCCAGTTTTGGCCCGTGGGAGCTGTGACCTTTTTGAGCATGTGCTTCAGTGTCTTATTGTACCGTTTCACCAATCCGTCTGTCTGGGGATGGTAGACGATGTTCTGATCTGCTTGATCTTTAACTGTTCACAGACCCGTTTCATGATGGCAAACAAAAAGTCCCTCCCCTGGTCTGTAATGATTTCAGCCAGTATCCCAACCCTGGAAAAAAATGGGATGAGGTGGTTGCACTGGTTCCCCTCATGGGAAAGGCCTCTGGGTAGCGAGTAGCATAGTCAACCACGACCAGCCGATATTAATAGCCATGCTGGTTGGCTCTAAAGGCCTGCTATGTCCTTCCCTATTCGTTGGAACGGCTCTCGGATTAAGGGCATCTTCTGGAAGGGGGGATTGTGGGGTACATAGGGGCTAGTTTTCTGGCATGTTGCACAGACATGATAGTCTTGGGCAACATCTGCATACACGTCAGGTCAAAGTAATCGCTTCAGGACTCGTTCTTGTGTTTTCTCAACCCGGAGGTGTCCACCGAGGCTTCATTGTGGGCTAGTCTCATTACTACATTGCAGAAACCTTTTGGCACCAATAGTTGTTCTCTCTCCACGTTTCCAGGTTTTGTACTAACTCGATAGACTAAGCCTCTTTTCACTCTGAACCATGGTCCCAGGGGATCTTGGGGATCCCGGGAGAGTATGGCTCGTTCTTGTGCTCTCCGTAGCATGGGGACCGTAAGAGATTCATTCTTGAATGTAGCCACGCTACCCTCGGTAATCCAGTCTTTTATGCCCATAAGAGCCTACCGCATAGCCAAGTTCTGGTTCTCTGGCCTCACCTCCCTCCAACTCTTCACCAGTGAAGGAGGGTTCACCTCTGTACTTTAAAAAGGGGCTTCACCCCACTAAACTTCCTCCCGCATGCATTCACCAAGATTGGGAAAGTCTGTTCGCAGGTAGACCGGGCACGGCAAGGTAGGCATTATGGCAGTTCTGATATGGAAATCCTTGTTATCCATCCCCAGCTTAACTTCCCTGGAAGGATATGATTTGACATCTCCATACATGCCCTTTACTTGTATCACATGCCTTTCACCCTTCTTCACACCACTTACTTCTGGTCTGATTGCCGACTGCTGACTTCCACTGTCGAGTAGGGCTGGACAAGGTCTTCCATCTACAGTGACATCCACTGTTTAAGGAGCACGTCGTCTCTGGTACTCTTGTGACTGTAGAACCCTGACTTCCATGGGTTCAGCCTTGGGTCGCCGCAGACAATGACGTGCTATATGCCCCCATTCGCCACAATCAAAGCATTGCGGCTGTTTCGGAACATTGGGCCAAGGAACGCTCCTCATTACTGGTCGAAGGGGCTTGGATTCCAACTGACCAGGATGGGAGGGACCCAGTTTTAGGGAGTCAGGGGGAACATTTCTGGTGCTTGACTGTTTAGGGAGGCCGGCCTTCTGAAAAGCAGTGGCAATATTAATGGCTTCTGTGAAGGACGGCAGGTGGTGCTGTCTCACCCAGCGCTTCATCGGTCCTGGCAATGTCTCAATTAACCGTTCCAACCTGATCTTTTTCATTAATTCAGGCAAAGAGATGGTAGAGAGCTTCAACCATTTATCTGTTAGGTCTTGAATGCATTAATACAATTGTATAGGAGTCTCACCGCTTTTGAGGCGGGTTTCCCTCAAGGGGAGCTTGTAAGCTTCGTTGTGCATGCCCAGAACTTCTAGGATGCTTCGCTTGATTTCTGCATAGCTGGTATCACCGGAGAGGTTGGCGGCCTGGTAGGCCCCTTGCATAGATCCAGTTAGCAATGGAGCAATATAATGACCTCAACATTCTACTGACCATTGGGCATTGCGTTTGACCCGCTCAAAGTTAGTGAAAAAGAACCCGGGATCCTCGCCCAGCTGGTATGGATGCAAGACCGAGGTAGAGGCTACTGGGTGTCCACGAGAGGTCATCCTCACCTCCGTTATCTGCTTCAGTGCTTCTTGTTTTTTTTCTTGGGTGGCAGCTTGAATCTGGATAGCCTGCTGAAACGCTTGACGATCCGCCTGTGCTTGATGGCTTTGCACCTGTTTGAGCTGCTGCAACTGCTGTTGCCCCTCGGCGAGAGTCTTAATAATCCCCTCCATTGCTTATTGAAAATCCCACCAGTGTTACCACTTTTGTGAAAGAAATAGGGAATCAGCTTTGAGGTACCAAACAAAGGTTGATAAGTTTAGGCCCTTTCTGAATCTTGCTTCAGACTCTCTGAGCAGTTCTTCAAACAGACTTCAGGCAGGTAAGGATGTCGTCACCGAGAGGTGAGAGGTACATTAAGTACAATACAAGTTAAGAAAGTGCAGGAACTAGTAAGTAAACTGCATTAAGGGGAGACTAGATATGCAATTTTGCCAAGCAGGTAAGAGTGCCTGCAGCCAGGAAAAGCCTCACCTCAAGGAATGAGGGGCTACATCAGGCATGCAGGCAAGCAGTTAAGACTAAGCAGATATTAATGGCTGCAGACTGGAAAAGCCTCGCCTCAAGGAATGAGGGGCTACATCAGGCATGCAGGCAAAGAAATGCAACTAAGAAAACGATATTGGAGTGGATGATAAGTGCAGCATAGGACAGCCTCACCTCCGGGTAGGGGCCCACATCAGATAAGCAAGGCACAAGAAGGTACATAGCAACTTTGGAAAGCCAGACGATCAGATGTGACTAGTCAGTATGCGTAAATGCAGCTCTGGGAGAGCCTCGCCACATGGTCCGAAGGGCTATATCTGCATGCAGACGAAAGGCAGAGGAAACGCTCAAGTCAGTGAGTTGCAGCAGGGTTATGAAGATTCCGCTCATGGCAGACGAGATTAGGAGGTCGTCGGCAGGGTGCTCAGGCAGCGCAAGTTTGTTGCAAGATGGCGGGTGTGGATTAGACAAACTATATTGTAAGAGCTAACAAATCTCCACACATAAGAGCAATGGGAGGGAGTGCAAAAGTCAGGGCAGGTCAGAAGACTCGCCCCGCACAGAGTCAGAAGGCAGGTAAAGCAGTGGGGAATGCAGCAGTAGAAGGCTGTGATAAGGGGGGGTGCGGTGCTGTAATCAAAGAAAACAAGAGGGGAAGAGGGGGTACTGCAAACGGGCAGATGGAGAAAACAAACACTGGGAATTAACTCTGAAGAATTACAACGAGTAGAGGCCAAATACAATCAAGGCCGCAGTGAAGGCACCTTACCTCACACTTCAGGCAATGAAATGAAGAGTTGGCTCCCAAATAGGAAGGCAGATGGGCACAGGCCTAGACAGGGAGCCATCCTTACCGGGTTCCAGCTTCGCCTGCCGGCTCTCTACAATTGCAGGGTAAGAACAGTCAACGGCCAATCAGGTGATTCAGCAGTTGGGCAATTGGGCTGTGCAAGCCCCATCATCAATCCGGAACGTCACGTCTGCCATGTTGGAGAAGGAGCGGATGCTTCGAAAAAGGTAGGCACAGATAATCAAGGTCCTTGATCAAGGGGAGCTTTACCACCATGGCCAAGGTGAAATCAGGCTGCGTGGTGGTGGAGCTCAGGAGAGTGTACAGGACCTGTGCACCATCGCCGTGGCTGAGGAGTGAGGGACAGGCCAGACGGGGACCCATCCTTACCGGGGGTCCTTCACCGGGGACCGGCTTCACCTGCCGGCTCCCTCCAATTGCAGGGTAAGAATAGTCTATGGCCAATCAGATGATTCAGCAGGAGGGCAATTGGGCTGCGCAAGCCCCACCATCAATGCGGAACGTCACGTCCGCCATGTTGGAGAAGGAGTGGATGCTCTGAAAAAGGTAGATACACATAATCACGGCCCTCGATCAAGGAGAGCTGCACCACCATGGCCAAGGTGAAATCAGGCTGTGTGGTGATGCAGCTGGCAACCTGCGCCAAGACCCTTTGGTTCGACAGACATCTCACCTTCAAACAGCAGATAGCAAGGAAGACACAAACTGCTTTGTACCACCTTTCTCTCCTGTAGAAAATCAAACCCCTCATCCCATAATAAAACTTTAGATTCACTGCCTTATGGTCTTGCCTCCAGGGCAGCAGGTTCTGCCCAAAGGTGCTGCTTCCAGGGCATCATATATGGCGCAATGTTTGGGGTGTGTTAGGGTAACTTCTGGAGTCCGCAGAGCCGTACCTAGGGTCTGCTGACCTCCAGCTCACGGAAGGCCCTAACTCCTTCCAATGTCCCAATTAAGTCGAGCTCCACACAAGGAGCAAAGGTTAACTGCCTTTTTATTATGTCAAACGAGCAGGGACAACATACTAGGCATCAAGTTCCATCCAAGTACGTCTCAACAAGTTCAGGCTCGCAGGCCCTTTTTGTACATGCGTGACGTCACAATCGTGTTCACTTACCAAAATCCTCCCCTGAACCTAACGCCACACTGGGTTGGCTACCAGGGTGGTAGGTCCAGTATGGAGACATATAGGGTGCCTGATTATTGGTGGGCGCAAAGTCAGGTGGTGTTCTTGGTTCATCCCTAAAAATTGCTACCTGACAAATGTTACATTAGAATTCCTGATGATTGGCTGGAGATTCCGGCTGCCAGACCCTGTCCCCCAGTGTACTGATTGGTCAGGCTGCGGACCCCAAGCCTGAGACCATCGTTGTTCCCAGCCTGCGAGACACCTGCTCTCCTATAATGTGTATCAACAAGATGTGACTTATGTGGCAGTGTGTAACAATGTGGTCTTTGCTAATGCCATGAGAACAGTCCACTCCCAGCGTATTTTGATGATGAATTGTTGGAATTATGTGGCAAGGTTCAGTCTCAGACGTGGGATGGCTGCCTCTTCCCAGCTTCAGGGTCTTGGCATCATGTCAGGTCGGCCGGATCGCGTGTGAGGGGACCGCTAGGGAAGTCAAATTACTTTGATTTGTATTTTAGCTTGAGGTGTCCTGTCCTGTAGCTGGGTTCATCGTGGCACTGTGAGTGAAGAATGTCACTTGCAACATTATGGCCTCGGCGGTGGCAGTCCTTGGCAGGGCGATTCTGCTCTTTCAGCAGCTTGCAGCTTTGAGGTCTCTGCAAAGGGAGTTTAGTGTAATGGATCACTCTGAGGCCTACCTAATTTCTTGCTGTTCTTACAATATGATTGTTCAAGAGTTAAGCGCATGCAATGAGTGATCAGGTCCCTTGAGTGCTCCTGTCCATCATATGAGTAAATAGTGAGTAGCATCGGCAAGCAAATACATGAGCTCTTATGGCATCTTGCCTTTCTGCAGTGCGATAGCGACCTATATGAAAAATAACAAACATGCAGACAGGATGTGTGTCACTGTCCTCTAGCTCATAGAACTGTACGCAGATGTTGTTTGTGTAGATTGGTGTGTGAATGTCCCGATTGTGCCTATTGCACGTGTGCTTCCTGTCTAAGCGGCTATGTCGTCATGAAGTCTCTAACGACCTGCAACATGGTTTGCGGGGACATCTATCAAGTTGGTCCATATAATCATCTCCAGCTCGGTCTTGGTTACCATTGGTTGTGTTGGCTAAGACTCTTGCCATTGTGGGATTGAGCGGACGGATGGCGGGATGTTGATCGTGATGTGAGCTTGCATTGGTGGGACTGGGTGCAATCTCTGATAGTCGATAGTTGTTCTGTCGGGAGTGCTTCTTCCGGTTAGGGTCCCATCAGGAGGGAAGGGACACTCGGATTTTCCCTCTTCAGTCCCCCCTCTGGTCGACTTATTGACCAGAAAATTGTCACTTCTCTTGCAGTCTCTCAGGCGCAATACCTTTGAAATTCCTGCTAGATGGCCCTAGTGGTTCACGTTATCTTCAAATGACCAGTACATGTATACACATCCTCCTCCGGGCTTGCAGTAAAGCCATTTTCCGACATACATCTTGGGATTCCTTGGGTTTTCTAATTTCATTGATGGTGGGTACATGTCTGATTCCATTAGTTGTTGTCTTAGCCTCTCTCGTTCCATTTGTATTATGTCCCTTTGTTGCTTGTCTTCTGCAGGTAGGAGTAGCTTCATCCCAATAATTTCTTCTGCAGTTGTCTATGATTTTGCCATGCACACTTTTATTCCAAGTAGAGAGGCCAATCCCAGGATCAGGCCCCCCGCTAGTATTTTTAGGCCATCAGTGAGCCATGACCAGAGATACGAGAACCAGCTTCCGTCCTTCTTCGTGCCCTTTGATTCTTCTTTCATTTTAGCATGCATTTTTTCCAATTGCGATACTGCTTCTGATAACGTTCCGTTATCTTTGTTGTTTGCTGGTGTGAGGGTGCAGCAGGAGTTCCATATTGTTGTGCATACTCCTCTTTCCATGGCTGTGAGCAGGTCCAGCACGTACCTGTTCTGTAGGGCCACTAATCGTATAGCTCGGAGCTCTTCTTTTATTGCATTAAATCCGTTAACTGTTAAGTTTATCGTCATCATCAGCTCCCACTGGGTAATATGCAGCCACTTTGCATTTGCGTATGTCTGGAACCCTGGGTGTATTATTGCTGAGAAAAACATGGCAGCCCTGCTGAACAGCCGATGTGATGCTGGTACTTCGGCCAGTGCAGCTTCTGACTTGCCCCATAAGTAATTTATTTCCCTGCCTTTTCACTCTTCGTAATGGTGTCTCTTTGGTGATATCATTGTTGGATGGTAGTGGGGTAGGGGATAATGATCTTTTTCTCCACTTGTTATTTTCATCCATTTTAGGGAAGTCATCCATCTTGACATGTTTTTGCAGTACCACTAGCAAGGGTACATTGACATGTGCCAGGGAGCAGATCTCTCCCCAGTTAGACGGTAGTTTGTCGTATGCTTTTGTCCCACATGCCCAATAGTGGTCCATCAGTACCGCTGTGCCTGATCCCATATCTCCTAGCATCTCTAGTCTCCTGCATCCCTCGTTTGTCCCTACTTCAATATATCCGTCCTGTTGGTAACATAGCGTTGGTGTTGTGAGAGGAATGATTGTCAGTGGGCCGTCTTCCTTATCCAACCACGTCAGCAAGCTTGCACTCTTAGCCCATTCTTTGAGGCACTTATCGTTTTCTTCCTGGACCTTGTTCACTGCAGCTTTTGTTAATATTAATGGTTTGCTTCCCACCACTCCATCCACCCATCCTTCCTTTGTGTATACTTTTCCGTATATCAACATCTGGGGCGTTCCCAGCAACCAGGTTCTCCGCCTGTTTCTCTGGCTCTCCATTTGCATGGCAGGTAGTCTAACGTCACCTCCTTTGTCTCTCCTTTATCCGGCCCGTCAGTTATGTACCTGAGTGCTTGTGTGTGCTGTCAGTAGTTATCAAACATAGGTTATGTCTTTATGAAATTATCCTCGTACGGGTATGTTGCTTTTGATCTCCACTGGAGGATTGCCATTTTCCCTTGGAATCTCCCCGTGTTTGGAACAATGCAAGGTATAGGAGGCATTATGCCATTGTTGCTGGTACTTCTGTGGCTACAAAGGTTCTGGAAGCGCTCATGGCATACGGGATCAAGGAGCAGACATAGCAGCTATCCCGTGTTGTGTCCTTACCTATTTTTGACATGTGCTTGTACCACATGTTGTTTGTGACATGTGCTGTACCAGTGAGATATGTGTCAACCCCATTAACATCAGTGCCAATGTTACGCTTACCTCCCCTTACCTTCTCGTGTGTGCTTGTCGTACCACCTGACAAAGTGCTCCTTGCAGCTTGGGTGGGAGAAATTTTAGTATGCAGTGTTGCGGATACATGCAAGGCTGTGTACGTCTGCCAAACAACGGCAGCCACCAATCCGGTAGACAAGACTACCCATATTATTTTTATTACAATCTTTATTAAGGTAACCATTATTAGCACTTACCCTGCAGTCTTGTAGTCATTGAGATGATATAGTTTCCCACCTGAAAATCGCAGTAAATCGGCGTTAATCTATTAGTATTGGTAAGTATTTTAAGCCCGATGAACTAAGTAATCCTTTAATGTCCCGGAGAAAAGTTTCTACCAAATCCTCCTTATTGCTCTATTTCTGAGTACGGGTAGTGCGTGGTAGAGTTGTGGGCCTGATTGTGATATATATTCAATGAACGCGTTATAGTACATGCGTGGTGGCCTTGGTCTGGGTTGGGTGGGTCTTCTCAGGGCGTGAATATATTGGTGGGAGAGTGCTTCAGGGTGTTAAATGGGAGGCAACATCTAAATCAATTAATTGTTCAATCTATCTTCAACATTTATGCACATACATTTGTCAGACGCAGAACCCTGCATGTGTGAGACAATAAGGGAGAAAAGAGCATGCACAAATAGGGTAACACAATGTATTCCTAATGGTTGAGTGCATGCTGAATATCCCTATCTATATGGTAGTGTTCTTTATTTTGTACAACCAGCATTTGTATGATAATTCTACGTGTTTTGGTGATAACATCCAGTTTATTCTAAATCTCTATCAATATTTCTGTGGGAAGGTCAGATGTCTGTGAGCGCCTGACTTTGAGTGGCCTATGCGCTCTTGTTCATCCATGTCCTTAGAATTATCTACACTGGCAGGTACTGATAGTGGGACGTCGCTCTTGTCTAGTGTTTCCGTTGCTGAAGCGTTGGCCCTGTTGATGCCGAGGTGAGGTCAATGCTCTGTAGGGCTTGATGTCATGTAAATGCGACCAAACAGTTTTGACTTCTAATTTAACTAGTACATATTCAAGAATACATCACAGATTTTTGGCAGTCTAGCTTTCCCTGTCTCCTGTATATTACCTTCTCCATGCTAGCAAGGCAATTCATTTCTTCAATCCAATCAATGGATTGCGGTGCAGCTTGAGACTTCCAGCCTCTTAGAATCCTTTTTTTGCAGATTGATGCCTCTCTGAATAGTAATTTTCTTTCTGATGAAGAAAGGGCCTCTAGTGAATCATCACCCCATAAAACCATTGTTTTGAAATCTAAGGTGATATCCAGATCAAGAACCCTCAAGCACATTGCACAGACATCATGCCAGAATCCACATACTCGTACACAATCCCAGAGCATATGCTCTAAAATGCCCACATCATTTCCACAGCTCCAAAACATATCAGAATCAAGCAAATCTCTTTTCATTAGCCTGTCAGGGCTCCAGTATACTCTATTGAGGATCTTTATTTGTCTTCACCGTCACTCAGACTGAGTGAACAAAGATTTACATTTGCACACATATCACAGCACATCTCAGATGAGATCTCATACCCCAAGCTTCTACTACATTCATCTCTAAGATCTGTACTTTCTTCATATTTACCCACTATTTGTTTATATACTCTGCTTGCGACAGATTCATTGCGTGTTTCTCTTTCTCTAGTAAAGAGATCTAGATTAACATCCTTGCTCCATTCCACCTCTCCAACACATCGTTTCAACTTTCTGAAGTCTACTTCCGAATAATTAGCAATGTTATATTTTGCACACAGCTCTTCACTTTTAATCAATTTTCCATCTATGCAGATGTCACTGAACCAATTTACCCCAGCAATAAACTACTCTGGCCAGAATAGAGTTTTCCCTTTATCAGTAATCGCAGGATTCTGCCAGATTGAGGCATCCAGTGATTTCAAAGCATTTGAACCCAACATGTCATATAGATTTTTCCATGTTTCCCGCAAGAACTCAGTCATAGGTACTTTCTTATTAAACATGTTCGTTGTCATCAGAACCGCCCTAGGAGTAAGTGGGCCAGAAAGATTTGCTTCAGTTACAACCGAGTTATCTGGTTGGTTTCTCAAGAAAGGCACAATAAATCGACTTGGAAAAGCCAGATTATATGCTCTGAAGTTGGGTACTCCAAGACCTCCCTTCTCCACTGGAAGCTGAAGCTTCCATAACTTAAGTATAGGGGGTCTCTGATCCCAAATAAACGATTGTAGTAATCCATCACCCGTTTTCCAATAATGTTGTTTGATTTTTATGGGAAGCATGCTTAATATGTAATTGATCTTTGGAGAGTTCATCTTCAGGGCGTTCATTTTGCCCCAAAGCGATAAATGTAACAAAGACCACCTCTAGGTTAATTTTGAGATTTCGGCACACATCACCCATATTCTCTTCCCCACCAATCAAAAGTGTCAACCATATGCCCAGGTATTTTATTCTTTTTTCACACCACTGGAAGCCCCAGCTAGTTACTAAAACTTCATTACAAAAATGTGTTAAAGCAAAACCTCTGATTTAGACCAATTAATTTTGTATCCAGCAACCTTGTGAAATCTTTCAAGTGTATCCATCAGTACAGGCAATGACATTTCTAGATCTCTAAGCACTAGCAATAGGTCATCCGCATAGAACCATCATTTTTGTTCAACACCGCTAAAGTTTAATCCTATCAGACCCTGATCACACCTCAGAGCTAATGCAAGTGGTTCAATGGCTAAAACAAACAACAATGGAGATAAAGGACAGCCCTGCCTTGTACCTCTCTTCAAATCAAACGAACCAGACTGCAGTCCATTTGTTTTAACATCAGCGGTGGGGTGAGCATACAACAGAGCAATCCACGAAATAAATTCATCTCCAAAATTCATGATACGTAAGACTAAAAACAAGTATTCCCAGTTCACTCGGTCAAACGCCTTTTCGGCGTCAAGAGAAAATACAGATATGTCCTCTTCTGAGTTCTGGGCCTGCTACTGTTAAGATCTTGATGGTCGTGCAGATTAATAATGCCTCCGTCCCCAAGTACCACACAGACAATTGGTATAGAATGCCTGTGCAGTCTTTGAGGCCACAGGTTTTGTTTGTGAGCCGTCAGGTCTGGAACCGGGAACTGCCAGAAGGACCCCATGAGCGCTGTAAGGCAATGAGTGGTTATCAGATAATGTGCAATTGTTACAAGGTATACCCAGCAAGGAGATAAAGCACCTCTTACCTAGAAATACGGAAGGTGACACCCTGATGGAAGAGGCAGTGAAACCCGGGGCAGAGGGCTTGGTGAGCTTCTCGGTGTGGAATGTGGGTGGTATCCAAACCCTGGATGGCGGCACACACGTGGCTTGTGGTAATGTAGGTCAGGCAACCGCCTAGCAGAAGGCCAATGGCCAAAGTCACTGAATCCAAAAAACGAAATCCGTAAGACAGTCCAATTCCAAAAAACCAAGGTCGGGTAACAAAAGCCAGGGGTTGACAGAACAATCCAGTAAACAGAGTCCGAGGTCTGGTAATGTGTAAGAAGCAAGAAGTAGACAAAGCAGTCCGGTAGACAAGGCAATCCAGTAGACAATACCCAAGGTTGTAGTAACGAGATTCAAGCATGCGAACAAACGCCGTAAAGTCCTGAAGGTAAACAGCTGTGAAGCAACGCTATCGATTTCAGGATGCCCTTTTAAGCCAATTGGGAAGGTCACCTGACGCTGGAATGATCATATGACGTGCGGCAGGTGATGCAGTCAGGTGAGATGTTGTCGTCACGTGACGTTTGGCCCGATCACGTGACGTGTAGATCTTCGTTGACAACGTGTAGCGTTGCGGGCCAGCAGATGTTTCCCTTGTAGACGCCAGCGATGTGAAGGCCGGTAAACACCTGATCCACCATGTCCTGGCATAACGGGTGAGAGGCCGCAACCTCCGTAAGCCAGAATGTGTGCGTGGGATGCCCTTGTTTTGAAGTGTAGAGGAGTTGGTACGTATGGGGTTAGCACGTGTGCCTGTGGATTGTCTGGCAAGAACAGGGCATGTCGTGGGAAACGTAACAGCTACATTGTCATTAGCAGATTACGTATATTACTGGTAGTTCTACGGTTCTTAGCAAAGCCAGATTGATTATCATATATCAAAGTCTGTAACAAGTGCTCAATTCATAATGCCAGTACTGTTGCTAAGATTTTGTTGTCTGTATTAATGAAGCTAATTGGGCGGTAGCTAGATGGTAGAAATATATCCTTGCCCTTCTTCAAAAAAACAGATGTAGTAGCATGATTGGTAGATGCTGGTAACAGACCCTCCTTCCTAGACTCAATGAACATATCCCTTATGCTGACTCTGGTAAAATCTTGTAAAATTCAACAGGTAAGCCATCTGGTCCAGGTGACTTCCCAGTGTTCAATTTACTGATTGCATACCTGATCTCGTCAACAGTCACAGCATTATTAAGTTTAAGTTTATCCATTTCTGTAATCTTTGGAACCTCCAAATCACGGAGATAAGTTACTCCATGACCTGTAATAACCGACTCATTCTGGTACAGATTTGTGTAGAATTCTTTGAAAATATCATTGATTTCACTAGGGTTGAACGCGACAAGGCCATTAGCTCCCTTAACAGATGTTATCGCTCCTTCAGATTGTTGTTGCCGGAGCTGGTAGGCTAGCCAACAATCAAATTTCTCTCCCCTCTCGAAGTACGAGCACTTGATTCTATACAATTCTTTCTCTGACCTTTCAGTTAGAATACCATTCAATTCCTTCTTTAACTTACACCATTCTTTTTTCTTTTCTATGTCATTTGGGTCACACACTAGCCCATTTGTTATCTCCTTTATGCGTGTATTCAAGTCTAGCATGACACCCTCCATTTTCTTCCTTTTACTACTCGACAAACCTAATGCCAGTCCCCTCATGGCACACTTGAATGCCTCCCAAGTAGTCCTATTGCTCAGTTCGTCTAACCGATTCTCTGCTACAAAATGATCAGCCTCAGATCTAATCTTTTCTAGTAACTCGTCATCTTGTAGGATTGAGGTATTCATTTTCCAAATAAAAGATTTGTGAATTACAAAATCTAAATTCAAAACCAAAGACACCGGGGCGTGATCAGTGACCGTGATATTGCCAATCTTACTGTTAAAGTTAAAATTCTCTGTCATCTTGCCACCTGTAAGAAACATGTCAATTCGAGAATGCGTAGAATGTGAGCCTGAATAAAACGTGAATTCTCTCTGGTTAGGATGTTCCAATCTCCAACAATCCTTTAGGTCATAGTCTGTAACGAGTGATTGAAATGAACAGAAATGATAATCCTTTCTTTGAACTGTCCTTGTCCCACTACGATCAATGGTAGGGTCAATCACCAAATTAAAATCACCACCTAGAATAACATTGGGGGAGTCTAAGTCTTGAAACATCTGAGAGGTTCTACTAAAAAAAGAACCGTCATCAATCGATGGTGCATAAATATTACATAGGATTACCTTAACACCTTGAATTTCCACAAGCAATGTAATGATTCTACCATCTTTATCAGAACGCTCCCTCAGAACTTTCACGGAGCATTCTTCCGAATTAAAATTGTGTCCCCTTTAGATTGAGGAATAGCATGAGGCAAAGAAACTGCCTACCCATCTCTTTTGCAATTTACTTATCTCTTCTTTCAGTAAGTGTGTTTCGTGTAGGAAGTAAATGTCACTCCGCATGTCGTCCATATAATTGAAAACCTTCTGCCTTTTGATTGGATTGTTTATGCCATTCACATTCCAAGTGGAGATGGACAAATGACGTCCCTTATCTAAACACATTTCGAAATTCAGGATAAAGTATTTACAAGCACTAGTTTAAAAACTCTACAAATAAATAAAAAAAAACCCTCTCCCTCTCCCCCTGATGCAAAAGTTGGAACCCAACGTCAACAAGAACTAAAAAAACCTAACACCGCCGGCGCCCCTCCCAAATTGACTTAAGAACTCTAATTCAAATTCTCTGTAATAAAATAGTCATGAACCCATAGATTAATGCTTATAGCCTTCCAGTTACAAATCGTTATCATTTAAACTGTAAATAATCTGTATCAAGTAGTTCATCATTTCACCTCCGTTATATATTAGGATTGTCTCCGAGTAGATATTACTTCACACCCCTTCAAGAAATAGGCAGCGTATCCTCAGTTCTTATACACATTACTAATTTGCCAACTCTGGACCATGAATTCACATCTCTTTTGCCCTGAAGTGTGTTTGAAATCGCGCTTAGCATATATATGAGTGCACTAGAACATAATATGGAGTCCAAAAAGTTCATCTCCACCGTGTGTACACCCCAACTTAAAAAATGTGTGAAGACCTGCAGCCTGTAGGGCATCGACCACATATCTTAGATGCACCTAATGTTCCAACCAGGTTCTATTGAAGACAACAATGTCATCGAGGCACGCTGTCATGTAATCTGTGTCAGGGGCCAGTACTTTATCCATAAGGGACTGAAACGTAGCGGGTGCCCAGTGCAAGCCAAAAGGGGAAACAGTGAATTGGTGAGCTCCCGAGGACTGTTGAAGGCGGTTTTCTCACAGTCTGGTTTACGTAAAGGGATCTGCCAATATCCCTTGGTAAGGTCGATGGTACTCAAATATGATGTGGAACCTAGACCTTCCAGTAGCTCGTCGACCCTTGGCATTGGGTATGTCTTGTAGCTAGATATTAGTTCATACAAAACCTGGTAGTTCCAGCGGTTTTGGTATCAGAACAATTGGGGAGGACGAAGGGCTGAGTGAGGGTTCGATAATATTCAGTTTGAGCATGTCATCCAACTCGGCTTGAACATCAATCCTGTTTGCCTTAGGTATCCTGTAGGGTTGGAACCTAACCGTCCAAACCGGGATGATATCGATGCAGTGTTCGACTAGGGCTGTCGTTCCAGGTGAGCTGGAAAACACCAAAGCATACGGCAGCAGGGTCTCATGTAGTTTTTGTAGTTGTTGAGGGTTCGGGGATTCACGTTGCCTAACCCCTTGTAATCCAGAGGATTCACGGAGGGGCAACTGCTCCTCGGGTAGGTCCTCGGAGCACAGAACAGTCATCAGTCTGGGTGGTTCTCTCCAGGTTCACATGATAATTCTTCTCTTTTTTGCGTCGATCCGGGTTGATGTACTAAGTAGTTTACCAGTCCGGGGAAGGCTGTGATGGTATACGGGCCCCTCCTCTGAGCCGTTATTTTGTTATGACTAGTCGGCGCAAGACCAAGACACGATCTCCTGACTTGAAGGAACGCATTCAACTCTGATGGTTGTACTGTCCTTCTTGGATTAACTGTGCCTGTTCCAGATTAGAGCGAGCCAGGGTCCTCAGTTGTTCAATATGGGACCTTAATTCAGAAACATAATGTGTTAAGGGCTGTTCCTCTTCCTGTTCTTCCCAGTCATCCCAGACCAGATCAAGAATGATTACCGGCAGATGCCCAAAGAGTAACTCAAATGAGGTGCATCCTGTGGAAGATTGTGGTGTGTCTCTTAACACCATGAGAACCCAAGGTAGGGCACAATCCCAGTTTTGGCCCATGGGAACTGTGACCTTTTTGAGCATGTGCTTCAGTGTCTTATTGTACCGTTTCACCTGTCCATCTGTCTGGGGATGGTAGACCGATGTTCTGATCTGCTTGATCTTTAACTGTTCACAGACTCCTTTCATGATGGCAGACACAAAGTTCCTCCCCTGGTCTCTAATGATTTTGGCCGGTATCTCAACCCTGGAAAAAAAAGGGATGAGGTGGTTGCATACTTGAGTTGCACTGGGTCCCCTCATGAGAAAGGCCTCCGGGTATGGAGTAGCATAGTCAACCACGACCAGCAGCTATGGCTGGTTGGTTCTAAAGGTCCGCTATGTCCTTCCCTATTCGTTGGAACGGCTCTCGGTTCAAGGGCATCTTCTGCAAGGGAGCTTGTGGGAGTACATAGGGGCTAGTTTACTAGCATGTTGCACAGACATGATAGTATTGGGTGACATCTGCATACACGCAAGGTCAAAAGAACCGCTTCAGGACTCGTTCTTGTGTTTTCTCTGGCCCGATGTGTCCACCGAGGCTTCATTGTGGGCTAGTCTCATAACTACATCGTGGAACCCTTTTGGCACCAATAGTTGTTCTCTCTCCATGTTTCCAGGTGTTGTAATAACTCGATAGCATAAGCCTCTTTTCACTCTGAACCATGGTCCCGGGGGATCTTGGAGATCCCGGGAGAATACGGCTCGTTCTCGTGCTGTCTGTAGCATGGGGTCCGTAAGAGATTCACTCCTAAATGTAGCCACGCTACCCTCGGTAATACAGTCTTTTATGCCCACAAGAGCCTCTCGCATAGCCCAGTTCTTGTTCTCGGCCCTCACCTCCCTCCGACTCTTCCGACTCCTCACCAGGGAGGGAGGGTTCACCTCCGTACTTTAAAAAGGGGTTTCACACCATGCATTCACCTAGATCGGGAAAGTCTGTTCCAAGGAGGACCGAGCACGGCAAGGTAGGCATTATGGCAGTTCTGATATGGAAATCCTTGTTATCCATCCCCAGCTTAATTTCCCTGGAAGGATATGATTTGACATCGCCATGCATGCCCTTTACTTGTATCACATGCCTGTCACCCTTCTTCACACCACTTACTTCTGGTCTGATTGCCGACTGCTGACTTCCGCTGTCGAGTAGGGCTGGACAAGTTCTTCCATCTACAGTGACATCCACTGCGTCAGGCGCACGTTGTCTCTGGTACTCTTGGGACTGTAGAACCCTGACTTCCATGGGCTTAGACTTGGGTTGCCGCAGACAATGATGGGCTATATGCCCCCATTCGCCACAATCAAAGCATTGCGGCTGTTTCGGAACATTGGGCCAAGGGACGCTCCTCATTACTGGTCAAAGGGGCTTGGGTTCCAACTGGCCAGTATGGGAGGGACCCAGTTTCAGGGAGTCAGAAGGAACATTTCTGGTGCTTGACTGTTTAGGGAGGCCGGCCTTCTGAAAATCAGTGGCGATATTAATGGCTTCTGTGAAGGACGGCCGGTGGTGCTGTCTCACCCAGCGCTGCATTGGTCCTGGCAATGCCTCAATTAACTGTTCCAAACTGATCTTTTCCATTAATCTGGGCAAAGAGGCGGTAGAGGGCTTCAACATTTATCTGTCAGGTCCTGAATGCGGTAATATAATTGTATAGGAGTCTCACCGCTTTTGAGGTGGGTTTCCCAGCTTCGTTGTCCATGCCCAGACGTTCTCGGGAGGTTGGCGGCCTGGCAGGCCCCTTGCATAGATCCAGTTAGCAATGGAGCGATATAATGACAACCAACATTCTATTGACCATTGGGCATTGCGTTCGACCCGCACAAAGTTAGTGAAATAGAACCCGGGATCCTCGCCGAGCTGGTATGGATGCAAGACCGAGGTAGGGGATACTGGGTGTCCACGAGAGGTCATCCTCACCTCCGTTATCTGCTTCAGTGCTTCTTGTTTTTTTTCTCGGGTGGCGACTTGAATCTGGATAGCCTGCTGAAACGCTTGGCGATCCGCCTGTGCTTGATGGCTTTGCACCTGTTGGAGCTGCTGCAACTGCTGTTGCCCCTCGGCGAGAGTCTTAATAATCCCCTCCATGGTGTATTGAGAATCCCACCACTGCTACCACTTTTGTGAAAGAAATGGGGACGCAGCTTTGCGGTACCAAAAAAAAAGTCTTTTATTCAGGTTGATAAGTTTAGGCCCTTTCTGAATCTTGCTTCAGACTCTTTGAGCGGTGCTTCAAACGAGCAGGTAAGGATGTCATCTCCTAGCTGTGGTTCTCTTTGTCTTTGTATGCCCAGGTCTGGTCGTAACTTCTGTCGACGTTGATCTCCTGTGAAGAGAACTATACCTATGTGGAAGACCAGCAGGGCTCGTATTTACAGAGAGGACAGTGGACACAGACCAACCAGGTGTGTCGATAGTACCAGGCTTCCAGGTACAGCCCCTCGCCCCGCCCCCTCCACTTACAGTAGGAGACTGTGCCAGCCTTCCTGTGCCGTTCCCGGCCCCGCACCTCTGGCATGCAGACAAACGGCTGCCCCCGAAATCATTAAACGGATGTTGGCCAGAGCCCTATGCAGATGAGAGTTCATGGTTGCCATGACACCCAGGTTCCTGGGAATCAGCGGCTGGTGCCCCTCGGGCGACATGCGGGTCCATCACGGATGAAGGGCTAAGTCTGCCGAATGCGAAGTCCTGCTTTTCCGGCCTTCCCGCAGGGAAGAACTGGGGGTACGATACTCTGAGAACCAGACTGGCCCGCCACCGTACCTATAGAGTCGCCACTCCCATTTTCCTGTTGATCGTCCCGAACGTGGTTAGACGGCGTCCGCCCCATCACACGTTCTTAAAAGGTCTTGAAACAATCAGAATGTGCAAGTGCTATAGCATGAGTACAGGGGAGAGGGGGAAGGAGGGGAAATGCAGGAGGGGTTAGAGGTTAAGATAACAAAACGTTCTGACTAGGTTGTGAGCTGATTTGGAATGTGCAAGGGCTGTACATGAAAAAAGGAGGGGTGTTGGAGGGGGGGTGGGGCCGGCAGGGAGGAGGAGGTGAGAAGTACATTAAATGCAACACAAGTTAAGAAAGTGCAGGAACAAGTAAGTAAACTGCTTTAAGGGGAGACCAGATATGCAATTTTGACAAGCAGGTATGAGTGTCTGCATCCAGGAAAAGCCTTGCCTCAAGAAATGAGGGGCTACATCAGGCATGCATGCAAGCAATTAAGACTAAGCAGGTATTAATGGCTGCAGACTGGAAAAGCCTCCCCTCAAGGAACGAGGGGCTACACCAGGCATGCAGGCAAACAAATGCAACGAAGAAAACGATATTGGAGTGGATGATAAGTGCAGCATAGGACTGCCTCGCCTCCGGGCAGGGGGCCACATCAGATAAGCAAGGAACAAGAAGGTACATAGCAACTTTGGAAAGCCAGGCGATCAGATGCGACTGTTAGGCAGAATCCTGTGCAGTTCCCTTGGGGAACACTGCAAGAAGATTAAGACTACAGGAGTAAGCAGTAAACCCAATTGGTAGCAGTCTGCACCACCCAGATTTACCTGGTAGCTGTGGCTGAGCAGTCAGACTTCTCTCAAGAAGAGTAGGGCAGTATGTAGAGTATACATAATAGGGCCAAGAACACTGTAGAGCAAGAAAACACTGACCAGAGCTTTGTATCAAAAGTATAGAGTTATTTATTTAAAACACACTTTAGGCAATACACTAGCACTCTCAATCAAAAGTAAGTTAAAACACAGTCATGTAAAGTATAAACACCTCCCTTGATAAGTATCAGACAAGTCAGGGTTAAAGCACAACTATTTGTTAAGACAGATGTGAGCGCCTAACCTAGATGGCACTCCAATAGTTAAGTTTAAAGGAGAGAAAAGGCAGAGCATAAAATAAAACAGTTCCCAACACTTTGAGCAGTTCAGAGCAAGAGAATAAAGGCAGTGTACACTGTAGAGCCGAAGTTCATAGGCCAGGCCCACTTTAAATGGAGCAAGGCAAAATGTGCCCAAGATCACACAGTTAAGATCACACAGTTTAAGTTGCACTAAAAGACTTTGCAGGATGTTCAAAAGAGGTTGGGGTGATTCGAAAGATATAGTTAAAAGGTCTGGAGACAACCCAGTTTAGAAAGCCAAGGATTTAAGGGTCACCTTTAGCAATCTGTAGAAAGGGAGGCCAGGCAGGACACAGTACCTTAAAGAGAGAGGAAGCTCCAGCGGGGGCAGTTGTTCCTGGCAGTGGTTGAAGTTCGTGGTTCCGACCAGGGGAAGAGAAGATCTCACCGAGGAGGAAATGTGGAGTCGTTGCACTGCACAGGGATGAAAGCAGCTGCGGAGTTCCCGATTAAAAGGTGTAGTCCATTTATTCGCAGTCAAAGTGGTGAAGCTTGGCTATCCGGCCACCGGGGTGCTTGGCACGGGCGATTCGACCAAGAGACGTCTTTGGAAGGCGAAAAGGGCGAACTGGTTGATCCTACCTGCTCATAGGAAGAAGACTCTCCAGCAGAAGATCGTCTCTTGTCGTTGGGAAAGTAGTGAATTTGTTGCAGCAGGGCTCCACTGGTGGTGTCATTGGTTGCAGATGGTTCAGCTTCTTCCCTCTTCGGATTCTCAGGTCCTGTGGCGACTTCTGAAGTTCCAGTCCCAAAGGCCCTGCTTTTATGCAGAAAACCCCCCCTTCATCAGCCTAGCTGTCAATCACACATGCCAAGTGGTGAGCCGGGCGGCTCACCACTGGGCCAATCATAGTGGAGTGTGACTTGGGTTGTCGAGGCAACGCAGTCCAGGGTGCCTATTCCCCCCTCCACCCCTCCTGTGGAACCCAGACAGAGTGGCACCATTTGGAGGGCTTCTGTATAGAAGCCCACCAAAAAAGTGGAACAAAGGGCTCGACCCTGGTCAGAGTTACAGAGACAGACACAAAACGCCATTTTAGAAAAGAGTTCTGGCAAAAAGACCCAACCGGGGATTTAATATTAAATAAATAAACAGGCGGTATCTTTAACATTGCACCAAAAAGTGGTGCGTTTAAAATCAATGGGAAAATCCCATAGAGAATATTCCGGTGGAATATTTTGCGTGGTAACCACTGCCACCAGCCACAAACTCGACAAGGGGGGACTGGACAGTGCCCCCTTGAAAACAGACCCAGGGGCAACTATATTAACCCCTTCCAGTACTTCCACAATATGATAGTTTGTACTGGTTCTGTTCACAATTTAGGACTAGTAAAGCCAATGGTGACTTTACATGCCCTGGGAGACAGTAGTCAGTCCCAGGGTATGGAGTCTATGTTTGGGGGTCACTATGACACCCCTCTGTTACTGCACTGATGGTGCTGTGTAACACACATAGGAAAACAGATGATACCCTATGGAGTAAAAAGGCTACTGTCATGATGCCTGCCCCCGGGGCACCAGACCAGGTCCAGCAACCCCGGAAGCAGGCATCAAGTTATTTTGAGCAAGCCCAAAAACCCCTGCTAGGGGCTGTTTGGGTGCGGTCCTGGCGCATATGGCGCCAGGCTCATATGGAGAGTCATTCCTGGAGCCATAGGCGCCAGGCTCATAGAGTAGAACTTACCTGATGCAGACCATGCTGCAGAGCTCCATGCCAAATGTGGCTTAGAAGGGACTATTTTACCTTGGGACTATTTTTTACTTGAGTGGGGCTGGGGAAGAATACTTATCTGGGACTACTTTGGAGGCTATTTAAACCACACCCGAAGAGCAGCACACGCTTCGCGTTATTCTGCATCCAGCAGCGTAACGCTCACCGTGTCTGCAAGCCTGCATCCAGTCTTCTGCCACTCCCGCCTCGAGTCTACAGCTCCTAGAAAAAGGGAGGAACAGAAGGAGAAGAGGTTAGAATAAGACCAAAACCTTCGATCCTTACCTGAATTCCGGATCCACCGTGCCTTCGAGCTGGAAGAAAGAAGCATTTTACGCGCACCGCCTAAGCTCACCGGCCTTCGCAGCATCCTCACGATGCACCGCATCCTTCTGCACGTTCCTGCCGCACTCTGGCACCTAAGGGGAACACAAGAATAGCAAAGGTGAGCCAAGGGAATAAACAGAGGCAATAGTAACTACCCCCATCGACTTACTTGATTACCGCCGGGGGTACTATTCCTCTTCACGGGTCGGCGCAGTCTCCATTGCATCCTCGCCGTACCCCGGCCCCTAAGGGGAACAAAAGGACAACAAGGTGAGACAAAGGGACAAACAAGGGGAACTCTTCTCACCACAATAGACTTACCTAATTTTACCGCCGGAGGCATTATTCCCTGAACATCATATTTTCTCTCCACACCTGAATAAGGGAGCAAGCAACAGGTTACATTCTGGCCTTATTTTATTGAACTGTGTAGGATAAGCCAAATCCTTACCTGAACTTCGTCAGCTACACGAGGAACTCTTCGCTGGGGTCAAGCTGCAAACTGCAAGGAATCGGGCAAGAGTGAAAGTTAGACATGTGAACTCTTACGAACTACATACTTTTCGGAGTCAATATTGTTCTGGAACTCACCAATTCCTTCGAGCCAGTGAAGCAACTGGTTATCAACGCGCCCCTGCGCTCAATGCAGGATGGAGAGCTCATCTTTTCAAACCATCTGGTGAGTCTATAAGAGGGGACATCAAAGGTAATCTGTTGGGAGAACAGCGGGGTGGGGGGATTTACGCTCAACTCCACGGGTGGTTAATCCCCTTTCTCCATTTGCAGAAGAATATTCCTACGGGCCAAGCAAACAAAGCTAGGTGGGCCTGTCCAGTCCGTCATCTCGGCCCAACGCGTCACATTGGTGGAGACCGCAGCTGTCCAGTTCAGATCGATGCCTCTGTGGGAGCCAAGTGAGCGTAACAGCTACCCCATAGCACATGAACACATACTAAGTCAAAGACATACCTCAAATCATGCCTAAGAGTGGGAGGAAAATAGTCTCACTCTTAGAAGGAGAAAAAAACAAACCCCAAAAATCCATCAAAGCTGCTGGGGGACTCACTAGGTTTGGGAAATTAGCCTTATAAGAGAATTCTCCCTAACAGCGACTAGTCAGCATGCGTAAATGCAGCTCTGGAAAAGCCTTGGCACATGGTCCGAAGGGCTATATCTGCATGCAGACGAAAGGCAGAGGAAACGTTCAAGTCAGTGAGTTGCAGCAGGGTAATGAAGATTCCGCTCGTGGCAGACGAGAGAAGGAGGTCGTCGGCAGGGTGCTCAGGCAGCGCACGTTTGTTGCAAGATGGCGGGTGCGGATTAGACAAACTATATCGTAAGAGCTAACAAATCTCCACACATAAGAGCAATGTGAGGGTGTGCAAAAGTCAGCGCAGGTCAGAAGACTCGCCCTGCTCAGAGTCGGAAGGCAGGTAAAGCAGTGGGGAATGCAGCAGTAGAAGGCTGTGATAAGGGGGGGTGCGGTGCTTTAATCAAAGAAAACCAGAAGGGAAGCGGGGGTACTGCAAATGGGCAGATGGAGAAAACAAACACTGGCCAAATACAATCAAGGCCGCAGTGAAGGCACCTTACCTCACACTTCAGGCAATGAAAGGAAGAGTTGCCTCCGGAATAGGAAGGCAGAGGGGCACACACCCAGACAGGGAGCCATCCTTACCGGGTTCCGGCTTCGCCTGCCGTCTCCCTCCAATTGCAGTGTAAGAACATTCCATGGCCAATCAGGTGATTCAGCAGTTGGGCAATTGGGCTGTGCAAGCCCCATCATCAATGCGGAACGTCACATCTGCCATGTTGGAGAAGGAGTGGATGCTCTGAAAAAGGTAGGTACATATAATCAAGGCCCTCGATCAAAGAGAGCTGCACCACCATGGCCAAGGTGAAATCAGGCTGTGTGGTGATGCAGCTGGCAACCTGCGCCAAGACCCTTTGGTTCAACAGACATCTCACCACCCAAGCATTGTCCCCTCCCCAACATCCAAACACACATATGCCCACGAGTACTGGTCATGTGCACAAAATGACTATATAACCAGCAACACATACACGAGGCACACACCCACCAATGTGGCATGCATGCACCTCGAGCAATGTACCCCGTAACACACTCACATGCATGCACGTATCATAGCTATCTAACGGACCTGGCCATGGTCGACAGCCTTCCAGTCAAACTGACCCTCCCAAGTGCAATTGGGCTCTTCCCTCTCCTCCACCTCACACACTACTTGTGGCGACCCTCAAGGAACCATCCTATCGCCATGGCCCCTCAACATCTACATTGTCCCTCTACCCCCCTTCATCATCATCATCCCTCCTCACTTCCAGTGTCATGCTGATTACACACACCTCACCCACAAGCACACATCCGCTACCTTCCCTCCTTCCAATCATGATAGCCTGGCTGCATTCACCCATTGTGCACTGCCAACGATCACTGCCTTAATGCCAGTAGGAGAGAGAAGCTTCTCATTGTGACGTCTGCACCCTGTATCCCACCCACTCACTGGCCACCTTCCATGGCCCCCTCCGCTCATCCTCCTGTAAGGCCAAAAACCTTGGTGTCATCTTTCACTCCACCCTCTCGTCCTCTCTGCACCTTCCCCCAGAAGCGCATTGCCTGCAGAGCTCTGGTTCCCTCTAGGCTTGACTATTTATTGTATTTATTGTGCATTTGTATGGTGCTTATACAAGTAAATTGTGTTTCAATTTGTTCACTGCAACATCCTCTTCCTCAATCTACCCCTTTCCTTCCTTCGCTCCCCTCAAACCAACACAGAATGGGGCTGCTTTTTTTTGCCAGTGTTTCCGGGGAAAGCGCTGTTGTAATGCTGCCTTGTTTCCGGCACTGATTATGGAGGGTCTCGCTGTTTCAGTTCCCTGTGCTATCGGCAACGGCAAACCTAATTGTGTGAAATAATGGACTTTTTTATTTTTAATCTCGCTGTGCCTTACATTATGAATTTGGGAGTTCCTAACACATAGTGCGCTATTCAAGAAAGTCTAAATCATAGGTTAGTCTGTAGTGTTGCTACATATGCCTCACATTGATTCAGTCCTGGATGTCTAGTGCTTACCTGAAGCTATACCCTCCAAGACTGAATTCCTACTGCTGACCAACAACACTGAACACCCCCACATCTAGCCTTGGCTCTCTGCTATGAACCTCGAGGGCTTCACACCCCAGCTGGCACCCTGCGTCAAGTCCCTTGGGCTCGACAGACATCTCACCTTCAAACAGCAGATAGCAAGGAAGACACAAAGTGCTTGGTACCAACTTTCTCACCTGTGGAAAATCAAGCCCTTCATCCCAGAAAACAACTTCAGATTCACTGTCCAAGCCTTGGTCCTCCCTCACCTGGATGGTGGCAATGCCCTTTTGGAAAGCCTGCCAGTGACTACTCTGGCACCCCGGGGATGTGTTATGCATGCAGCAGCATGACTCATCACACCGACCCTTATTGAAATGAACTTGCTCCCAATGCAAGCCCGTATCATCTTCAAATCCTGTTGCATTATCTAGAAACTCAACATCCCTGGAGGCCTGCAATACACCAGAAGTAAAGGCATGTGTAGACTTGAAATCCGCTGGCGCAGGAAGGAAAGAACCAGAAAACAGGCCTTCTCTAGCTATATGTGTAGACATGGGTATTGCTGTAATGGTACTAACTAGCTATTTATGGTAGCAGGTGAGAAATGGTGGAGGCACCAGGATATTTGATAGCACTGCCTGTCAAATGCCTTTCTAAAACCTATCCACTTGCCAAAACAGTTGGCTTTACCAATGCTTCTTTAAACAGGACTTCAGTGAAGGACACACATAGTGCTTATAAATCGAGTGGCTGAAGGCGGGCCTGGTTGAGACATTTTTATTACAGCAGTAGGGTGTTTACATCACCGATTAACTTAGGACTATTGTCAAGTCTCCCCTTTACCATTGCCAGTTTACGTGTCTTGGTAAGTTCTTTTTACCCCACCTCAGATTTTTGTCCAGTGTCCTATTATGATTTGATACAATACCTTAAATTTCCCTTTAGGTGTTTAGAAGCACCACATACAAGATCCCTCCGGTTGGATTCTCAACCCTCATTTAAGAGGATGTAGTTGAAATGAATCAGGATATAATGATGGGTACTCCCAAATATTTTTTGTTCTCGGGGGGACAGGTCTGTAGACAGGGAGGGTAGGGAGGGTGAGCACAAGGTTACAGACTGACTACCCCTCTCTCTAAGGTCTGACGGCACAACAGGTGCAGGTGCTAAGGGGCTGATGTATGAGTCAACAGCAAAGTCTCAGAAGAGAGACAATATATAAACAGAACCGTAGTATTTGTATCAATTAATCTCTTTAATAGGATTTGTTAAAAGTATTATATAAAAAATATCTCTAAACAGCTTTATCATATCTCACTCATACCATTCATATCGGTGCAATCATTCTGTGAAAAACAGGTGCGAAACTTGAACAATTTCTTCAAGCATACCAATATGCTTGAAGAAATTGTTCAAGTTTCGCACCTGTTTTTCACAGAATGATTGCACCGATATGAATGGTATGAGTGAGATATGATAAAGCTGTTTAGAGATATTTTTTATATAATACTTTTAACAAATCCTATTAAAGAGATTAATTGATACAAATACTACGGTTCTGTTTATATATTGTCTCTCTTCTGAGACTTTGCTGTTGACTCATACATCAGCCCCTTAGCACCTGCACCTGTTGTGCCGTCAGACCTTAGAGAGAGGGGTAGTCAGTCTGTAACCTTGTGCTCACCGTTGAAATGAATCAGACAACACACACGTGTTGGTTGCCACAATTTTGGTAAGCCTTTAATACAGCTCTGATTAAGATGTTAACTACTGTGACAGACTGATCTTTTCTGAATTCTGGACGTATGGGTACCACAATTAGTTATTGCTGCACACATTTTCTCTTAGGGGGACCTGAGATAGACTGATTGATAATACAGGAACAGATGCATCCTGTAAATATTAGGGTACCACTATGAGTTAGTGTCACACAAAAGAAATCAGGTAAACATGTTATATTTTTGTAAAATATGTTGTCTTTTGTACAAACACTGTGAATAGCGTCTGAAATGCTTTTCTATTTAACTTTCGACGATATCCTGTACTAATGTATACCATTTAAAAATTCCTTTCTAGATATTGTTTGAAATTTGCGTATATGCCCCTGAAGAAGAGATTACTCTTCCTTACGTTGGGCCGCAAATAAATCATCTATGTATTACAAGAAAATTGATTGTGTCAGTTTATCTGATATACATCTAATTATATAAAAATGGTTTATTGATGTAAGCAAAAAGATGGGAAATCACATGGAAACAAATACACAAAGTACCATTAAATTACCTGGACTCATAATGTTTTGAGCCATTGATAGTGTGCAGGGGACGGGAGGACCCACATTGGAAACTTTATTGTTTTGTGATTCACATTATACAACCCATATGCCAGGGTTGGTCATCATCTCCTCTGCACCCTTACTTGTTTAATATTGTGCCAAATATTATTGCAACATCAGAATCTAAATTTATTGGAGAGCAACACAGGAGTGCAGGTCGATTTCTCTTACAGCACCAATTAAACCATTCGTTATTAGAAGATGGCTTTGAAAAAACCCTGGCAGGCACTTTGAGTGCAAAGTTTGATTTTAAGGCTTAATAACGCGAGCTCAATGAGACCCAATGAGGGTATATTTTGTGCGTGGATGGTCCAGAAGTGTATGGAATTGGTCATAGAGATTAGTGATGACAGAGACAGTCAATGGATGACCAAAAAACAAACACCACCAAGGAGTATTGTGCTCCTCATATTGCATCTCTCCCTATCTGTACTCCAATGTATTAGTTTCAACTTAAAGATGGTGCTTTAACTCCACCTTATAGCCAAAACTTATGAGATTTTAGTGGAGCACACATCAAGTTTTCTTCTGGAAAACTGCACATTAAATGACAAAATGCAATTGTTCCATTGCTTTCATGTGGAAAACAAAGCAATTTGTATTATTATGGTATTTATTGTGTGCGGACCTCGCTTTGAGAAGCAACAGAGCATTTTAAAGAGCTATACAAAAATACA
This sequence comes from Ambystoma mexicanum, assembly GCF_040938575.1. Classification (NCBI taxonomy): domain Eukaryota; kingdom Metazoa; phylum Chordata; class Amphibia; order Caudata; family Ambystomatidae; genus Ambystoma; species Ambystoma mexicanum. Next base: position 98,989,521 of record NC_090935.1, on the reverse strand, counting down.
GATGCACAACAGAGTACGTAGCAGAGGTATACAACAGTACAGATGCATAACAGACGCTTTTCCGAGGTAACAACAGAACAGATATACAGCGCAGGGTAGGATACAGCGGGGCACAGAGGAGGGGTACAGCTATACAGGGTGGCAGGGCCAGAAGGCGTCTAGTGAGTCAGGTGGTGCAAGGGGCGAAGTGAAGGCCTAGCTGTCGAGGAGAGACTCCTGGCAGAGGTGGGTCTTGAGTTATTTTCTGAAATTGTAGGAGCACAGGGTGAGTCTGGTGCTGACAGGGAGGCGGTTCCATGATCTTGGGGTCAAGGCAGAGAAGGCTTGTTTTCTGGTCCTTATCTTTTTACAGCAGTGGATTTCAAGTCTGCACGTGTCCTGGCTTCTGGTGGTGCGCCGGAGATGCTGGGTTTCTCTGCGAGGTTGCTGGGTGACTTGAGAGAGACTGGCTTATAGATGATGCAGAAAGACTAGAGGGTGATTCTTGCATGCAGTGGTAGCCAGTGAAGGTCGATGAGGGCCTGGGTGATCTGGTCGTACCTACGTAGACCCTTGATGAGGTGGGTGGCCGCGTGTAGGACACTACTCAGGGGCACAAGTGAGGATGACGGGAGGGCTTCGAGGAGGGCATTGCCCCCATCCAGGTAGGATACGGCCAGTGCTTGAACGGTGGATCTAAACCTGTACCAAAGGAGGAAGGGCTTGATTTTCCATAGGAGGGAGAGCTGATACCAAGCTGTCTGAGTTTTCTTTGAAGGAGAGGTGTTTGTCAATGTGGAACCCGAAGGACTTGATGCAGGAGATGACTCAGGTATGAAGCCCTCAGGTTTGATGGCTGATAGCCAGGTCTGTCTATATGGGTGTTCGTTGTTGTTTGATGAGGAGTAGAAAATCGGTCTTGGAAGGGTTGAGCTGCAAGTATGCACTGGACATACAACACTGGAGCTTAGAGAGGCAGGTTTTGAGCCTGTGGATCTCCTTGATGAAGTTGATCTTGAGGTACATCTGTGTGTCTTCAGTGTATTGGTGGATATGCATGTTGTGTGTGGGTAGGAGGGCTCCCAGTGGCTCCATGTATACATTGAAGATCACTGAGGAGAGGGTGGAACACTGTGGGACTCCACAGGTGATGGGAAGCCTTGGCGATCTAGAGGAGTCCATTTGAAAAAACTGCTGGCGGTCGGTGAGGTAGGACTTGCACCAGCGTGGGAAAAGGTTGCTGATCCTCATGTGCCGATGTAGGGTGTCTGTGGGAAGCTGGTGGTTTACTGTGTCGAAAGCGGCCAAGAGCTCAAGTAGAACCAGGAAGCAGTGTTGGCCGTTGTCAAGGATGTTGAGGGCGTCGACAGCTTGTATGTTTGCCGTCTCCATGCAGCATCTAGGTCTGAACCCGGATTGGTAGGTTTGGAGGAGATTGTTGGTGTCGATGTGTTGCTGCAATTGCGTGGCTCCCACTTTCTCGATGTTCTTACCTTGGAAGGGAAGATGTGTGATGGGCTGTTAGTTACATAGGTTGTCGGATCCAGAGTGGGTTTCTTTAGTAGAGGGAGGATTTGTCATGTCTTTAGGCTCGATGGGCGGGTGCCTTGAGTTAGGGAGCTGTTGATGATCTCCAGGTAGGAAAGGAGAGCTTCTGCGGGGAGGGTCCTGAGGATGGATGCTGTAATACGATATGTCTTTCACGACGACCAGGGCGTCTATCAGGTCCTCTGTAGACAGTGTCTTGAATGTTGTCCAGGGTGTGAATATTTTGCGAGGAGGGGTGAAAGGTGTGTCTGTGGATGCAGAGCTGGTGTCTATGTGCTGGTGAATATTGCTGATTTTGTTGATTAAAAAGGAGTTGATGGCAGTGTTTTTTCGATGGAGTGTGGTATGGCAGGGTCGGGCAGAGGGTTGATGCAGTGCTTGACCTCTTTGAAAATGGCTCTTCTTTTGTTGTCGGCTTCTGCTATGGTGTTCTGATAGTAGGAGGCCTTGGCTGTGTTGATTAGTTGTCAGCCGGTTGCTCGACGTTCCGTGAAGTGCGCCAGGTCGGATGCGGCTCTGGAGTGGCGCCAGGTTTTTTCTTGTTTCCGGATTACTCTTTTGCTGAGTTTGAGTTCTTGCGTGTACCAGGGTGCTGATGGTATTGATTTACAGGTGTGTTGTTTCAGAGGCACGTGTCAGTCGATGGAGGCTGAGAGGGTGGTGTTCAGTTCTTCCTGTAGAGAGCCGCAGTTCGGTTGTGTGGGTGTTCAGTCCATGTGAAGTGGAGGTTGGCAAAGTCTTCCACTGGGAAGTTCTTGAAGGACTTGAAGATTGTCTTATGGGTTTCGACTGGGAGTGCTTGATTGGGGTGGTGTGCAGAATGTTGAAAGGCACGGCGAGGTGGTCAAACCAGTCAAACGGTGTTGCTGCATCTCGCGAGACTCCATCTCCACATACCTCCTTTCGTTGAGCCGCTTGGACCTATTCCATCACAAAGTCTGCATACCTTGCTGGGTTACGTCACTCACTCTGGGGACAACTTCTACTCACTACACTGGGTGATGCTGTTCCTGGATTTTCTTCCCCACTACCCCTTGACTTCAAGATGTCCTCTTCACTTTACAGAACTTTCTCTTCTCTGATGCTGGTTCTTGACCCATTAGTCTGACATACGTGTTCAGATGAGTTATCTTCACATTGGATTTCCGTCTCTTCAGCAGTGCCTTCACTCCGCAAAATCTGTTGTCTTGCCATGGATTCTCTATCTTCAATTGACCTTCTTTGATACATGGCAACCCTGTCCAGGATCCAAAGCTTGCCATCCTGCGTGCATATATGATTTGTACCTGTTTGCACTACTTGGATAGGTCTGCTGAACCTGGATCCCGTGATGTGATCCTTCTGGGGCAAGCACATTTTTACCAAGTCCCCTTCACGTACATCTATTCTTTGGGCTGACCTTCCCCGTCATTGCACCTTTTTATTTCTTCCATATTCTTTCTTTTTCTCCACACTACATCCTCCATGTTTACAGCATCATCCTCCCTCACTTTTGTTAACCATGGAGGTACTAGTGTGGACGCTGCTCTTCATCCTCTTAGCATGTGAAAGGGTGACACATTTGTTGCCCCATTTGGGGTGAGAAGGTGAGCAGCCACAACTTCTTTTACGGTCTTATGTTCTTGCAGGGCCCCTTTGATGAACCAGTTAGTTCCTTCAACCATTGGCCTGTGGACGCTATAAAGAAACTTTGATCTGTTTGAAGTTGTTGTCGCACAGAAATGTTTCTATTTTGCGGGAGACCAATTGAACCCCATTGTCCATTACAATCTCTCTCGGCAGATCCTCTCGCTGAAACACCACTGTGAGCGCATCAATAAGAGTTGCGGTGGTGATGTCGGGTACGAACTCTGCTTCAACCCATTTGGATAGGTAATTGATCATGACCAATCCGTACCAGTGTTCAGGTGATATGGCTTTGAAGGGCCCAATGAAGTCTAACCCCAGTTTGCGCCATACATCTCTCCGGGATCTCAGTAGGCATTAGGGGTGCTTCTCTCACTTTCAAACTTGTTGCTATTGATGCTTTCATGGCAGCTCTCCATCATAACTCTGATATCTTGGTCAATGCCCGGTCACCAGTAGGACTCCATAACTCGACGTCTTGTCATGTTACTTCCAAGGTGCCCCGAGAGAGCCCTGCACAGAATTATTTTTCTCATCCCCAGAGGTGGGATGATCTGATTGCCTCAGATTAACAATCCCTCTGATTCGAATATTTCTTCTGCAACTTTCCAGCATGGCCTTAATCCTTCAGATATTGCCCTCTCACTACGCCATCCTTTCTTAAACCATTTAGTTAACTTCATGATTGTGGCATCTTTAGATGATTTTTCCCTCCAATGGCCTTTGCTCATTTCTAGGAACTCTTTGCTACTTAAGTCTCTTATTGAAGCCAACACACACATCTTTCAAGAATGTGGTAGTTGACTTCCTTTGTTCAGGCAATCATGACATGTTTGCACCTTCTTCCATCCCGCTATGTGCAATATTTCATAGGTGTATTCTTGCAATTTCAACATTATTCGTGCTAATCTGGGGCTGTACTTTTCGCCCCACCTGGGCTCAGCATGTGTATTAAGGGTTTGTGGTCGGTAACCAAATGGAATTTTGTGCCCCACACATCTCCTGAAATACCCTACCGCCCATGTGCATGCTAGAATTTCTTTCACAACGGTAGAGTGGTTGTTTTCAGCTTCTGACAGTACTTTGGACATGAATGCCACTATGTGTCCGTGTCTCCCTTCTTCTGGGTCAGCGTTGCTCCCAACCCATACGCGCTGACATCCATGGTAATAAAGGTTTCCCATAGTGGATTGAAGGGCCTTAGATTTGGGGCACGCATTATCCATTTCTTAATGTCCTCAAAAGCTTCTCTTGGACCTTGGCACCATTTATATTCACTCCTTTCTTCAACAATTCTCTTAATGGCGCTGTCGTTTCTGAAAATCGAGGCACAAATTTGACGTAGTATTCAGCGAGTCCCAAGAAGGATATTAGTTCTTCTTTACTGGATGAGGCCGGGCCTTTCACTATTGCCTGCAGTAGGTTTTCCTTGTGCCTGATTCCTTCGCTCGATATCTTGTATACGAGATATTCCACTTCACTTGCTCTGATCACACATTTTTCATACTGTCGCCTTACCCCTGCTTCTTGCAGCTTGTTGAGTACTTTCCTCAACACTACATCATGGGTGTCAATGTCTTCAGCGTATATGAAGATGTCGTCCAAAAGTAAGAAACATTCCAATGTTACGTAACAAGGAGTCCATCATTCTCTGAAATGCCGAAGCTCCCGATGACAACCCAAATGGCAATCTGGTGAACTGAAATGTCCCGAAAGGAGTGATGAATGCTGTCAGTGGTCTTGATTCTTTGTGCAAACTGATCTGATGATATGCATCCCTCATGTCGAGTTTGGAAAAGAATACATGAGGATTAATGAGTTTATACTGGGAAGGGAATGACTGTCTGTTATCGCTTCTAAATTTTTATCAGCACCACTGAACCCAACCATTTAAATGATTCTACTGCCTCTATTGTGCCCTCTTTCACCATCTTTTCTATTTGCTGGGACAGGTCTCACCTTATGCTTGATGGCAATGGTTTTTGGTCTCAATCTGATCTTGTGTACATAGTTCTTTAACTTCTCTGGTCCTTCCGATAATAACCACAGGAATATGTTTCTTGACACTGGCACTCCTCCTATTCTGACAGAGTACTTGGTCCTGTTTGCTGGGGTCAATCCTGAGGTCCAACTTTGCTTGGTCATCCCTCCCCAATACTGCTGGACCCTCCTCTGAAAAGTACACTCTCATTTTAGTATTCCTGCCTTTAAACTCGACGGTGCCATTGATATAGCCCAGCAGGCGAACTGAGGCACCACCGCACACTGTGGCCCTGTGCTTTTTTCTTTTGACCTCAACCGTGGTACTACCCACCCTGTCTTTGTAGGTGCGAATGGGCAGGATTGTTAAATCTGACCCCAAATCGGCCAGCACTCTGGTCTCATTTCCATCCACCTGGATAAGGCAGTGTGGTTTTTTCTTCTTGCAGTCGAGCTATTCACCATAATAATGGTTGGTCTGCCTTCTTCAGACGACTTGGTGCCTCGTGTCACCCACTACCTCGATCAGCGACACTTTCTTTCCTCATGACCTGCTTGCAATCGCAATGTGACTAAACCCCCTACAGTTGGAACATACTTGGCTTCTGGTGGGACACTCTTTGTCGTTCGCCAGATGGTTGGTGCTGTTGCGCCTATGGTACTTTAATGGTTCTCTTTTCCCCCTCTTTCATCTCTGCCATAATTCTGGTGTTTTTCCTTGCCACCTTTGTGTTGGATGGTATGCACTTCTGCAGCTTGTAGGCTTCCCGCCAATTCCTTACACCTGCACGAGGTTTCCACGACGGCTCTGGCAATCTGCATCACCTTGTCCAAGACCAGTTTCTTTTCCAAAATATCCTGGACTTTTCTGCATGTCGCAAATCATGTTCTCTGTGCTTTCGCCAGTCACATAGTGCAGCCATTTCCCGCGTTCTGGTGACATAATCGTCGACTGACCCAGAATTGTCCTGCTTATATTATTTTATTTATTGCGTTTGTTATATGCCTAAACCCTAAGGTATCACAGCGTAGGTTACAGACATCTTGGTTATATAGTTAACGTATAGAAAGAAAAAAACATTACATTTCACACATATTAGTTAATAATTCAATTAGGCATATATTTGATAACAATACATGTGGCAGAGCAAAATAAGGATACGTACAATTTGTTTAGAATTCATATTTATCAGCAGTGGCAATCGCAGTGGGGTGGGGGCAAATGTGGGATAGTCAGTTGCCTCTCAAAGGATGAAGAGGTGCGATGGGTGAGGGCTAACAATGTTAGAATTTGTTAAAGAGCCAAGTTTTTAATGGCTTCTTGAAACATTGGTGGGATTGCTCATTTCTCAGACGCGGGGGGAGGGAGTTCCAGAGTTTCAGTGCCATGACTGGGAAGCTGCTGACCCCTGCCCTCAAACTTTTAAAGCGAGGGACGAAGAGAGGTGTGTTATTATTCGATCTCAGAACTCTCGTAGTCTTATTTAATTTGACAACATTGTTAATGTATGTCGGGGCCTTCTTGGCGAGACATTTATGGGAGATGCAAAGTGTTTTGTAAATAATTCTAGCTTTAATAGGTAACTAGTGGGCTTCCCTCCTGGTAGTAGAGATATGGTCAGATTTATTTAAGCCAAGGACTGTTCGTAGGGCTTTATTTTGCAGCAATTGGAGTTTGATCAGGTTGGCATTCGAGGAGCCTAGCAGCAGGACATTACAATAGTCTCATTTCGATAGGATGAGCAAGCGTAGTACAGTTTTGCGGCCTAAGGAATTGTCGACTTAGAGCAATCATTTTGGATGTATACGAAGTGGCTGATGAGAGGGCGTTAACATATTTGGTCATTGTTAGAGTTGCATCTAGGTGGACACCTAGGGTTTTAACCTGGTTGTGGATTGGGATAGGAGTCCCATTAATGGTCATAGATGCACCATCGGTGTGGAGGGCATTAATTTTAGCAGGGAGCCCACAAGGAGGATCTCAGTCTTTTCATCATTGAGGCATAGGCTGCTGATAGCCATCCAGTTTTGAATTATGGCGTAGAGCTTATTAATGGTCATTGTATCCTGCTCATAGTTACCAGTGATGCAGATGAGGATCTGGGTATCATCAGCAAAGTTTGTGTAGATGACACCCATGGCATCCAGTGCTGAGAATAGCAGCTTTGTATAAGCGTTATACAGGGTAGACGACATACAAGTACTTTTCCGTACTCCTAGCGGTACTGTAATGGGGTCTGCTGCTTCCTTTCCAATGGTGACTCGAGATGTGCGATCTGCAAGGAATGATTTGACCCAAAGGGTGGCTTCTTGCGAGAATTGGAAGTTCTCTGCTAACATGGTACAGGGTTTGTCATGATCCACCAATTCAAAGGCGGCGGACAAGTCTAATAGGAGGAGGATTAAAGTTTGCCAGCATCTCTTATGGAGTCCATCTGGATTTTGATTAGGCCAGAAACCGGATTGTCTCGCTACTAGGAGGTGGTTTTGTTCAAGATGGGTTTGTATTTGTGAATAGACTATTTTATCAATGATTTTCAACAGGAAGGGAACAGTAGTTATAGGGCGGTAATTTGTGGGAACTGTCAAGTCCAACAAGGGTTTTTTAAGGAGTGGAGTGACCCACGCTGCTTTGATACTGACTTGAACAGTATTTGTACTGAGAGAGGCATTCACAAATTTGGTGATAATGGTTGAGAGAGTAGGGGCGCCCAACTTGACTAAATGTGGGGGGAAGCGGTCTCCTTTGCAATTAGATGGTTTTAGTTTTGAAATAGTGTCTAACACTTGGTCTTGGCTTACTGGTGTAAATTTGAATTGTGAGCTGGAATTATCAAAGATTCTATATTTGAGAGGTGATGGTGAGTTTTCATTAGCCAGTAGCTTTCTTTTAGGTGAGGTTTTTCCTTAGCGCGTAACTATTTTTGATGCCCCAGCGTTCTGGATGGTGGTGCACCAGTCTTTACTCGCATTGATCGGAATGTTAGACGGGATAGGGTTTTCCAATTCTCTAAGAATAGTAAAGAGTTCTTTAGAATTCGAGAAGGCATTACTTAGACGGGTGTTCAAGGCGTTAGCTTTATGCACTATGATGGCTGATTTGTACATTTTATTGGCATCCAGGAATGCTTAAGCAGAATTGATGGTTAGAGAATTTTTGTGGATATTTTCCAGAGATCTTTTGTTTCTCTTAAGCAGCACAAGTTCCTCCTTGAACCAAAAATTAGAATATTTGGCTGGGCACCACATTTTGGTTGTGAGAGGGGCTACGGAGTCAATAGTGGTTTTGAGACAATAATGATATATGTCTGCTAGAAAAACAGGATTTGAATTAGAAAGTGTGTTAGTGGAGAGGGTCTCTAACAGGACAGGTGTGAGGTTATCTACTGTTAGGTTACAAATGTTTCTTTTTACAATAGTTTCTGGCATGGAAGGGGTGAGCATGAGTTTCTCTTTACTGGTTAATTTGAAGCTGATCAAGTGATGGTCAGTACAGTCGACTGCTGTGATGGTTTCTATAGAAATATGGACATTTAATGTAAGTATCCAATCTAGTATCCTGCTCTTGTCATGTGTGGGTGCATTAACTAATTGGGTAAAATATATATCTGCAAGGGAAGCATGGAGAGCACTCGCTTTGTGGTATTGTATATCGCTAAGGCCTAAATTGATGTCACCTAGGATTATGAATTTGGTGTTTGGCTTGATGTGCAGAGTGATGAGCACTGGGATATCCGATTCCAGATGGTTGCCGATGTTAGGCGCTCTATAGATGACAAGGATGTTGGTAGTGGTTTTAGCGTCTGTTGTAATTTTGAAAAGCAGTAATTCATAACCTTGTTGAAGGTCAAGTGGGCAAGATCTAAGTTGAAGGTTAGTTTTGGCAATAATAGCCACACCTCCTCCCAGTGCATTTAGTCGGTCTTCCCTAAGGATTCTGTATCCAGGTGGGATCGCTAAGGCTAATAGGGGGCCTGAGGCTTGATGCAGCTAGATTCCAGTAATGACTAATAGGTCCAGTTGTTTATCAATCATTAGGTCATGTGTCTCGATGGCATGGGCTCCAAGTGAACGTACATTAAGGAGTTCACCTTTAAGACTGGGAGGGGGGTTCTATAGGAGGAGGTGGGGGGGCTATTTCCTGAGACTGGGAGGGTCTAGGTGGTGTGCAGTTTGGTTAATGGGCTATGTTGGGGTGTGTGTTTGGTAATAGGATGTGAGAGGTTGGCAGCAATAAGCTTCTTTATGGGAGTGACTGTCGGTGGATTCTGCAGTTGTATGTGAGGTGTATACTTAGTAGTAGAACTGCCAAAGTGGTAGTGGGAGGTTCGTGTTTCTAATCTAATTAATCTGGCCATTCCTAAAATAGGGAGCGTGATAATAGAAAGAGGTGATGATAGTCTGGAACTGGGTGGTACACATGGTGGTGACATAGGTGTGTGGGTAGTATTACACAGAGAGGTTAAGTTAATCTCCTTACAATCAATTTTGGTAGTCAGTGTGACGATGCCGCTGTAGTTATTCAGGGTGTAAGAATAGACTGATAGAGGCGGAAAGGGGGAGGCTTTGGGTAAGAAGGGGAAGGGCATGAGAGTGGGGAGTGCCTCTGGCAACCGCAAGACCTTTACCCAGGGGTGAAAGCGCCTTCCGTACAGTGTATTGAATCATCTCTGAGCCGGTATGGCTTCATATTAGTTGGAGTCGTACTTAGGTGGCTCAGTAAATATTTCCAAGGCAGCAGAAAGTTGGAAACTCCACGTTCCTTCCCATAACAGTTAATGACAAGGAAGGCAGATGCAGAGCCTTGCGTGTTCGTCATCGCGCTGGCCAACGTTCACACGGCCTCTCACCTAATGTATCTGGAAGGAACGCAGCAACAGCAACTCCTCGCGTTCCAAGCTTCGCCATTAGCACATGCATTCCACTCCACGTCATCATGTCGCCTGACAGCACCAATAGAGCGGACCTCGCAGGTGTCGCATTTCCAAACGTCATTTCACATATGCATTAGGTGCGTTGCCATTGCTCATGCACGTTATCCGTTTGACTTTTTCTGTAACGAATGTCATTAGCCCTCACTGCTGGTACTTGAAATAACTCACGCTCTCCACACTTAATCATAAAAAATATCCAGATTCTGCTGAGCCAGAGAACGGACTTTAAATAAATCCATTATATGATGTTGAATTTTCACATGTTAACACATAACATCTCCATTCATAGAGCTTCACGGGAAACTAAATACATCAATTAATCTCCGTAAACGAATTCCAGGTATCACTGATCAAAGTTGATATTACTCAAACACATGGCACTTTCCTATCTACGGCGTTTCCCATATTTCTTGATAGTTGAATGGAGCACAGGCGCCATCTGCTGGTCTTTTGTATATTGCGCCCATAAAGACTTAATTGTTCTTTTTGTGTACTGAAACGTGCACTCCCATGTAACCGGCATAATTTTTCTCCATATTTCATGACCATACTCCATAATAAATGTAGATGTATCCTCTCATCTTCCTTATAATGAATTCCTGGTATATGTTTAAACTGAATGAGGGCCTCCCCCCAGGAATCTTTTGCCATATTTTATTTTATATTAGCTGGGCAGGATGGTTATATTTAAGTCTTTGGGGGAACGGTGGGTCACTCTTAGGCTGCTCCCCCCCCACCCACAGCTCTCCTTACTGTACTTTATAGTTGCTGCAGCTCCTCAATGCATGCTGACCAGTCCCTTTCTCCATGGCCTTTTATTATTTCAGGTTTATCCTCATCGCCAATGTTGTAAAGCCTTATGCTAGACATTCAGGATGCATCACTGAAGTACAGACCAGCTGTAGTCTAGGTTTGGTTCCAGGTTGGCTGTATTCACATATGTACAATCTGTACTGTTACTCTTCATATATTTACAGCACGCGTAGACATAGATAGGAACATAGGAAGGTATAAACATTAACTTGTAAAGGAGCTGACCCACCGGCCATCCATTTAACCCAGCTCAGCCCCCCAACTGACACTCACAGAACATCCACACACAGATCCACCCAACATTCTCCTGAGCTGCATTCATGCACCAACATTCTACAGCAAGCACCCAGGCCACTGGCAAGACAAGACTACATTACAACAGACCGCTCCAGTGGCTGCTAAGGTGTTGGGTCACCAGCCCAGGATGAGGAATGGGTCCCAAGCTCGGGACAGGACCTTTAACTAGGCCTTCGATGTTGGCCGGCGTCTGCCTGCCGGTGGACCATGATTCTTTTTTCACTAGTGTCGTCAGCGTCGTTCCGGATGGTGGTTGCTTCCTGCAGTAAAATGTTATCCTATTTAGCTCTGTATTTCCTTTATTCGAGAACCACTTGACTATTCTCCTATGGCCTTTTGTACACATCATTGTTGTCATCTTTAACTATTTCCGGTCTCAAACCTACAAAGATCCTATGACCTTCCACCACCATGGCATTGAGTAAAATGGCTTTCTTCCTTGCTGGGGCAAGAGGTCAAAGTGGGTGGGAACTAAAGTGAACGACGTTGCCTTACTTTTTTAGGAAATCAGTGTCAGTGACCGTTCCCTTACTTTATTTAACCCGGAGCACCGTTCCAGGACAGCAGTGATGGACACCTTTATTTATGTCTTTAGTAACTTCTTCCCTACTGGAGATTTGAACCTCGGTCACACTCCAGTTGTACACCCTGCTGAGCTATCTTGCAGATGCTGTGTTGCTGTTGTTCCTTTGTATAGATTGCCTGGGACATAACGCTCATTGTCAAGTAGTCACAAAGCCCTGTTCTCTGCACTATGTGCCTTCTGCAATTAATCATGGATTGCTGCAAAGTGTCTGTACAGATAATGGGGAGGGGTGTGTGGCTATAGCCCTAGGCGTGTCCCTTAAGATGTGGGAATGATGGGCGATTGAAGAGGGGGGCTGATTTAAGCTGCATGCTGTGGGGGACAATGACCAACTAATGGCTGTTATTTAAATGCTGCATTTTCTTTTGTTGTGTTCTCGTCTGTCTTAATAGTACTGTAAACACAACAGTGCAGGGTGCAGTGGAGAAAAGGAAGGTATGGTGTTTGCATGGTGGGGGGGTTCAGGATGGGGTCGCTGGAGAGTGACAGGCAGGTGGACCACTGGCTAGGGCATAGTCTGCTTCACCATGTGCATCTAAATATGTGACGAACAGAGGTTCCCACTGGGGCCATGGTATGGCGGGCTTACCTGGGGACTGTAGAAATGGTGGTGGCGTCACTCCTTGCATCATGGTCATGGTCATTCTGTAGCTGACTCCTCATTTCGAATTGTGTTGTGGCTTAATCTATGACTCCACACAGTCTGAATTATTGCTTTATTCAGCAGGCTTCACAGTTACTTCACTACCTTTAATGATCCCAGTTCCAACGCTTGCAAACCGTAGTGAAGAGGCAGGCCTGGCTTTGCCGCTAGTTCAGGAGGAGCGCCGAGGTGCATCTGTTTGTGGCACTGCCCCGCGCTTGAACTCCGGCTGCCGGGCTCATATTCTCACGCGTACGTTCGTTCAAGAGGAAGACACAAATATTTCCCCCTTTGTAAATGATTGGCACATCACCGATCATTTCTTTACAAATACCCATGTACGATATGAGCAGTTGCAGTTGCTTCTCTCCCCCACTCGCTGTGCCAAAACGAGTTGGGTTGATACTAGATCCCATCTGAGAAACGGACCTTTGGTGATAGGCCGTTTCTCAGATGTACATTTCCCACAATATAAAGCGAAAGGAGTGATCGAAGATGTGCAATTTATAAGCAGACTCTTTATGAGGCACATCCACAATACAGTGCAAGCGTGTGTTTTGAAAGGCCAAAGCTGGAACTCACCCAGGGGCTGCAATAATTAGCTGCATTGTCTTCTGCTGGTATATTCAGCCTGCTGCAAGTCATGACCAGGGGTATAGCCATGGGCAAGGAAGCTATGGATAAATACACAAAATCTACCCCCCGAAGACAGGGAGATGCCCCTGAACAAGCTGGGCGCTTCCTCCCCTCCGAATTACAGCAAATGCTAGAAACCATGACAAAGGGGTTTGCTGCTGTGATCAAGAAGCTGGACGATATCACGATCATTATCACCACCATCAGAGTGCAACTTGCTAAGGAGGTCCTACGGATAAATGAAGCAGAAGAACGGATCGGGCCTCGGAGGATACGGTGCACGACTTGCAATTGACTGTGATTACTCTGGTAAAGGATATGAGGTACGTGAAGTCCAAATGCAATGATCTTGAATCCCGCTTCCGGAGGAACAATGTCAGAAAAGTCAGAGTTCCGGAGGAAAAATTGAACAAGTGGTGGAGCAGTTGCTTAGAGAGCTGTTAGGGGAGCCACAGCGATCGCATTTTTTTGCAGTCAAAAGAGCCAAAGGGCCATGACCCAAAAGCCAAAGCTGGGTGATTTTCCAAGACCTTTACCAGCCAAGATATTGAGCTACTGCGACCGAGACTTGCTTCTGAAGCTCGCGAGAGATAAGAAAGAGCTCCAAATGGGATCTCAGGTGAGCCGGATTTACCCCGACTTTTCTGTGTCAGTAAAACAAGAGCGTCGTCAATTCTTGGGAGTCAAAAAGATGCTGAGGGAGTGCAATGTCCAATATGCGAAGATGTTTCTGGTTTGACTGCGCTTTCAATTTCAGGGCAAACTATATTTTTTCACAGTCCCGGAAGAGGCGGTAAAGTTCATCGAGGCCAATATACCCGTTCAGCGCCCACTTGGCGAGTCCCAGGAGGGATTGCCTAAGACAAGAGTCCATCATAACTTGTTTCTCCTAAGGGAAGGCAGTCCTTAAATCTGTGTTGATGGCATTGAGTTTACAAGTTATTACTATTGTGCTGGACGTATCCTGTTAGTAACCTGAAATGAGTGCCCGGAGTGACGACGGAATGCCCCTGTTGACATAACACTTAGGTCGCTTCTGTTGGGAAACAGCCTGGAAGTTACGGCTGCACAGTTGTGGGTTAGTGATGAATGGGAGGGCATAGATTACACTGCTGGTTGAGGGGAGGCAGTGAGGGTGTGGAGGGTGCAAATTCGAAAAGGCTTGGTGTTGTATAATATGTGTGCAGTGTAGTACACAGCATAGAGACGTTTTGTGTTCTGTATCTCGAGTAAGCATGAAATGCATATCAGATGGCATGTTGGGATGATTCAGGCCTCGATCTAGATTAAATTATTGAGCTGGAATGTCCGTGGGCTGATTAAATGTGTTAAAACTCAGAAAATCATAGCACAGGCTAATAGATTGGGCACCAATATACTATTCTTACAAAAAACTCATGTCGTGGACTCAGTCGCTCAACAGGGTGGCCAGTCTTGGGGTGGACAGCGGTATTACACGTTATACTCCACCAGGGTGTGGGGAGTGATGATTTCAATTCACAAAACACTTGCACGCATGTGTCAGGATTTGGTTGCGGATGAAAGAGGCAGGTACGTGTTGGTACATGGATTGCTTTGCAAGAGAGAAGTGGTCTTCTTGAACTTTTATGCCCCAAACATAGATGATCCAGATTTCTACACACAGGTGATAAATCTCCTGCAGGGATTCTCGAGAGTGGCCTCATATGGGGATGTGATTTTAACACCATTATGGATGTGGCGGTGGACAAGTCCACTTCTGGTCCACGGGACCTGACAAAGGCAGAACGGGTTCTTTGGTCTGGGGTGCAGGATCTGAATATTGTGGATGTCTGCCGACTCAGTCAGGGAACTGAACGTGGATTCACTTATTACTCTGCGGTACATAATATGCACTCCCATATAGAAATGTGGTCTCTCTCTGATGATCTCCTCCCTAAGCTGTCTGACTGTGTAATGTATCCAAGAACATTCTCGGATCACTGCCCGTTGCTTTTGGTTGCAACTTGGTCTAAGGAGAGTCACCCTAAACTCTGATGGTGCTTTAAACCTGAGGCAATAAGGAACCTTACCTTCATGCAGGGATTATGAAAGGGTATTGATGTCTATTTTTCACAAAATTTGGGGTCGGTCACAACACCGGCTGTGTTATGGCAGGCGTTCAATGTTCTTTGACTCCACACTCTCCTTTTCTCCTCATATCTCTGACGTCTCTAAGAAGTCAAACTATCAACTGCACCTCCTCAGAGGTATTCTTCCTTTCCTCTCCTTACCCAAGAAGCTTACTGTGTCTAGACCTCTGGTTCTCTCTAGGCTGGACTACTGCGACAGCCTCTTTCTAAATCTGCCTGCTTCTACTCTCAGCCTTCTGCAACACATCCATAACAGGACTGCAAGACTTGTCCTTGACCTCAAGCCCAGGGATCATACGTCTCAAGCACTGAAATCTCTGCATTGGCTCCCAGTGGCTGCAAGGATTACGTTCAAGGCCCTCTGCATTGTCCTCAAGGCCTTCTGGGGCCTGGGTCCAAAATACCTTCAACTCTCCCTTCGTAAACACTTTCCCATTCAAGCTTGTCGCTCCTCCAACTCAAACTCCCTCAGGGTCAGTCGCTTCTTCAAGCAACGAGTTGGGGGTAGATCTCTTTCCTCGGCTGGGGCCTCCCTCTGGAACAGCCTCCCTGCCACTCTGAAACTTGCGGAGAACCATCTCCGGTTCTGGAAGCACCTCAAGACTTTCCTCTTTGCTTTTGCCTTTGCTCTTCCTCTCCCCTGCTGATCTGTCTGCTTCAGCTCCATGCACCTGGCTACGCTCTGACTTTGGATCTAGGTCCCTGTCCACCCAGCCACACACCCGCACTGCCTCCTGGCAACCCTTGCACTTGGGTCTGTATCTGTAACCATACAGTCCCCTTACTTGCACTTAACAGACACCCCTTGTCTGCGCTTTAAGCCTTGCACTTGCCCTCTTGCTGGCGGCACTACCAGTTGTTGTCCTTATCCCTTGCTCTACACCTTCCACCTCTCCCCTGTCCCTTGCACTTTCTCCCTTCCTTCTTCCCTGCACTTGTATGTGCTCAATGTCACTGGGAATTGTAAGATCGTTGTTTTGTTCTCCCTTGTTTCCCTCTCTTGCCTCTTCGTGGCTATGCCTTAACAGGGAAAAATCTGAAATGTTTCTGTTGCCTAGGTTTGGACAGAGGCAGTGAGAAGGCCATGGGCTACGTGTGGTGACAGATTCCTTTAGATACCTAGGCATTATGGTTCATACATCAGCGAAGGAGACAATAGCCTTAAATTATACGGTGTACATGCAACAACTGGGGCCTAAGATGGAACGCTGGAGCAAGGTGCCAATGTCGTTGCTGGGGTGCCTCATGACAGTTCAAATGCTGATACTTCCAAAGCTTTTATACTTATTTAATAATATTCTGATTGTGCCGTGCAGGGCTTTTTTTTAGAGCTGCATTCAATGTGCACATCTTTCGTGCGGGGTAATAGAGGGGTCAGCATGTGTTGAAAGGCCATGACCAGGCCCTGGGAGGAAGGAGGCCACAGGTCTCCCCATTTTGAACTTTATTATTTGGTGGCACAAGCACAAGCACTCTTTGCCTCCTACTGGGAAGATCACCATTACCCCCTGCCCCACGTAGCACTGGAAAGGGCCGTGGCAGTTGCAGTCGAGCTGTGCACTTTATTGTCCGGTTCTGTATGTGTATCTCAGGGACCTCTAGATTCAATGGCTGCTGCATGTCTGGCATGGAGGAAACTGCGGCGTATGTTAGGCTGGGAATATCCTTATGATAGAGGGGCTCCTTTATGGAGTCATACAGGGATGACTCCAACGTTTGATCGTTCCATATCTACTAGCTGGAGGGCCTCTGGCAATGTCGCTATGGGATGCATGTATGCGCATGATCATTTTATAGATTTGGAAGAATTCATAAACTACGTAGATGATTCCCACATACAGAGGCTACCCTACTTGTGGATCAGAACTGTGTTTAAGTTGAGAAGGCCGGAGTATCCATGTGAACCTGAGATAAACCCAGAGGAATCATACATACACAGCGCTACGGTCGGGGATTCCACAAAGCGGGTGCCAGTGTTGTATGACCGACTGCTGAGTACACTGTCACATAGGGGCCCAGGTGTGAGAAAGAAATGGGAGCAGGATTTATGTACTGAATTTACAGACGAACAGTAGGCTGCGATATGTGGGTTAACTAGGAAAATGCCATATAACTCTATATTCCTCCTGGTTCAATTCATGGTCCTGAATAGCCCACATTACTCCCCTGCTAGGATTGAGCAGTTTGGGGGCAACAGCTCTGCCAGGTACCCCAGGTGTACAGAAGAGGTGGTCAATCAATTTCATATGTTCTATGCCTGCCCCTGTCTGTGAACCTACTGGGACAGGGTTTTCAATACACGGTTGGTAGTGACAGGCCATCCTCAGCCACTTTCTCAAGTTTCTATATTGTTAGGAATCACTGAGCCAATGGTGGAGGAGAGGCGCAGGTTTCTAAATCTTGGACTCTTATTGGCTAAGAGGCGGATTTTGTTCAGCTGGAAGCAGCCTACTGCCCCCTCGGTGAGAGTCTGGCTCAGTGACCTAATATGGGCAAACGATATGGAAGAGCTGTATGGAACGTTGGTTAACCCCATTAACAGACCCAAGGATATCTGGTCCGACTTTCGCTGTTATCTCTCTGATCGGGAAATCCCTGGGTCTGAGTATTCTACTGTTACAGGCATACCTGCTGTATAACATCATTAATGTGCAATGGATTACTCTATGGTTGTTTATGATAATGCTCTGCTATGTTTATTTTTCAAGTTGTCACCAAGCTAATTAAAA
The DNA here is from genome assembly GCF_040938575.1 of Ambystoma mexicanum. NCBI lineage: Eukaryota > Metazoa > Chordata > Amphibia > Caudata > Ambystomatidae > Ambystoma > Ambystoma mexicanum. The sequence continues at coordinate 98,971,639 of NC_090935.1, read as the reverse complement.
TAAAGTCTGGAAATAAAAGGAGAAAAACATATAATAAACTAAGCAGTGTTCCAAAATAAAGTTCTGAGAATCTTCCAGTTCTTGACTTACTTTGCAGCTACCCTTCCCCAAGAAGACAACGCAGTTCCAAAAAGAGGCCTTGAGGTTCCCTTCCCCAAGGCGGCAACCATGTCCATAAGGTCTCAGGTTTCCCTTTCACAAAGCATCAGCTTGCACAGATGATCTACTGGTACTTAAGTTCAGTCTCTCAATAGTTAAGAAGAGTTCCAGGTCAACTTTACATTCCTTTTAGTTCTTGATTCATACAGATTGCTTTCTCCTGCTTCACTTCAGCCATTCCTTTCATGTACTGTTATTTACTCTCTTTATTTCTGTACATTTCTTTAGCTTTCACTGATATGGTGTACCCGGTCTAGGTGCAGTTATCGGACAACACGGTCCACCCATCACAGGTCGCGCAACCGGTCACCCTAGGCTTCATCGCCCACACAGGTTTTTATGTAACTGCCCCTGTGTTCTGGTTCACACTCACTTGGCTGTCTCCTTGCCAACCATTTGGCTTTACCACAACATGGTTTCCTCTTTGCCCATCTCTTGACTTTGCCACAATTAGTATTTTTCATACAGTTTATTTTGTGGTGTTCGTTTCCCTTCATCACACGTTGCCACAATGCTCACACTCCTCAGTAATGTTTCATACTTGCTTTACATTGCAATTCGTAGAATTTGTTCTTAGTGTTCAATATATTGTATTAATTCTTGTCTTTCAATATATTATGTGTGTACTTTAGACCAGCTTGTCATCTGTTCATAAGATTATCAAAAGCTTTCCTATGCTTGTCAAAAGCGTTCTTTAATTCAGTATTCAATAGTTCACAGTTCGTATTCCTTTTAATCATTGCTCCTCTGATTTGTAGTAATCATCACAACACATTATGTGGGTTCACTGCAACTTAACCTGCATCTTTAGTTCATTTGGCATTCACCTTTGCCATGCAATAGCCCCAGGAGTGGCCCTGTTTGAGTGTTCCCTTTTCTCACTCACCGGTCCCTGGCATCTCCGGGAAGCTGTCTTCTCACACTCTGCTTTGTATGCACATTCTCAGTGATTCGTGAGCCCTGCTTGCAGTTAGCTTCTCTCTCTCTGGGTTGCCGTCTGCTCTGCTCGCTTTCCGCAGACGCTGCCGCTATCGGATTTCTTTCTCGGCCTGCAGATCCAGCTGCAGGCCCTGACTAGTGATGCTCCCAACACTGTGGACGTCGCACAGCTCCTCCACGCCACAGCACAACAGTTCCTTCGTTATTGCTGGCATCGTGATTTCTCAACTGGACCCTCCTCGGACGCCTTGTTTTCGACAGGGATTCTCCTTCTTCCGGCTTGCAGTGCTCGGCCCGGCTTCTCGACTGCTGATCTGTCTCCTTCTGGTCTCACCTCCTTTTATACACCTGCAACCATTTGACAGGTTGCAGGTGCGAGTCCCCAGGTACAATTGCCTGACCATAGTTAATGGAATACTCGGGACATGCCTGACCCTTACACCAGTCTGCAGGCTTCTTCCTCGTGTCAGTACTAGAGTGGTGAAATGACATATTAATGTGTACTACTGTTAGTGGCCTATTCCTTGTTCCAGTACTATAATGGTATGAATGCAGTGAAATGAGGGAAAATGGTTTACAATAGCCTATAAAGGCAGGGGAGGGGGGGGGGGGGTTGGCGCTCACAAGGAAAAGGGGGACACCATGTCTTTCATGCAGATATCCTCTCCCCAATCTCAAATTACCCTCCACTCAGGTGATCCTCCCTTGCTCCGTCCCCCCCCCGAGGGTCAGGATCTAAAAGCAATGGCCTTTCCCTGGCCACCTGAGCAGAATATCAAGGGGGAGTAGGTGTGAGGATACCCTCAGGTTTCTCACACTGCTCAGAGTGATAGAGTGTTATATTAGGTTCATGATGTCTTATATAGCGCGGTCACCCAAGGGTATCCTTGTGATTAAGATGGAGAACCCACAATGGAGAGGACTGAAAGGAAACAACAGAGTTTACCTGGGAAAAAGAAAGGTTTTCAGTGATTTCAGATGAAAAGGCTGGTGTATGGGTCTTCCATAGAGAGGGGACTGTGACTGAAAACGCTTTACCACCCACTGACTTCATTTGGAATCTTGGAACAGTGAGGAGGCCTACATTTGAAGAGCATAGAGTTCTAGTTTGGGAATAGTTTTTTCTCAAGGTATAAAGCACCCTGCCTATGTAAGCAGGTGAGTCAAACATAGAGCTTTGATTTTAATCCTGCTTTCAAATGGGAGCCAGTGAAGCTGAGACAGGATGGGAGAAATGGGAAGATGTGTGTATATTTACGTGAGCTGCAGGATGTTTGAGGATTAGAAGCCTCTTAGCATAATAGAAAGTGGTGTGAGCACTAGGAACTGGTGGTTGCTGTGCCTTACTTCTTATGAAATACCAGGTTTCATTGTGCCTGCGGCCGGTTGTAGGAACATTAAGGCCTGTGCTCTGGTGCCCCAAGTCTAGGTTAGGTAGGTTTGTGTTGGGTTCCTACATAGATGACACCTGTATAGATCCTTATATGCGCTTGCTATGCTCACTGTAAGTCATGATAGGTATAGTCCACTGTGGGATGTATTAATTCACTTATGCTCTTCCCTGCGGCATCACTGTGTGCTGATGGTGCCAGAATTATCAAAATGGTCGCAAAACCCCTAGGCGCGCCAAAACCTATGGAAATCGTGCTTTGCAACACGAAAAGATGGCTGCCAAATCTACCATGCATGTTGTCAGTGGTGGAACAGAGAGCGCACTCCTGAAACATGTCACTGGGCTGCCCAACAAGTAAAAATGGAGCACAGATGAAAAGCAGTGCTTTACTGAAGGAAATCCCGAATCTTGTTTCCAAATCTTTTTCTTGGTTGCTGAAAATACAGAACGCCGGTCCAAAACACCATCAAACATCCAATATTTTTGCTGGGTGTTACAAATCACTTAATTCAAGAAATCATTATGAACATACAATGTCATGAAAAGCGGAATTTGTCATCAAAACATTCACAGCAAAAATGTGCCTGCCTGTGAAATCGGTCAAAATCTGGGCGCAGTACCAGCGGCCGCCTGCGTGACAGCTGTCAGTAGCTTGCATCATAGTAACTAAACTTGTGCTACTGAAATCTAATGTCTGAAAACTAAGTGACCTATTATAAAGAGCTATTAAAACCAAGCTCTTAGTATGAAACGTACCTGACTGCATTCTGTAACTGTACTATGAATATCATGCTTCACCTGTAACTATGCTTATAGTTGTGTATCCATAAAACCTCTGGTCACCTGCATAACTGCTGAATTAAGAATCCAACATTTACTTGTAACAGCGCCCCGATGCCCACGGGCTGCAAGTGTGCTATACAAATGTGAATAAATAAATAAATAAATATAGTCATAATCTAACATAAGAAATCCCATTTGTCTTTTGAAAGCGTTTCCCTGTTTTCCTATTCTTGCGCCTATCTCAGAAAAACGACCTCCACTAAAACATCCATAACTTTTTCTCAATTTTCATGCTAGAAACGAAATTTCAACTTCTGCTTGTAGCTCACACCCACCGCTTTCCATAGAACCAAAAATATCTCAAATCCATATAGTTTTCCCACAATTGCGATTACCGCGCACGGAAAAGTTTGCAGCAAATTTTGTTTTAGGAAATTTCTATCATGTGTAAAACACCTTTTGATTGCACCCAACCTCAGTTTTAAGTTTTTACATAGCTTATTAGTGTCAAATCATTGCTAGTGTTCGTCTGTAACTATCTAAAGTGGCTACCATTAGAATTTAAACAATTTCAGCAATTTAGTCCACATTTAGTGTTTGACCCAATCCGTTCTCAGATAACTTTTAAACCATTTTGACAGTTTGCCAATCAAGTCGGTTTCTCTCTTGTGTTTGCTGGTGGGGGGGAAATTGGGATTGACATTTTGTTTGAATTCTGCATTCCTGAAACCTGTTCTCTCTCCTCCTACCTTTTTACATTGCGTGTTGGGGGGCTGAGGGGTGTGCAGGGGGAAATAGTAAACACATTGTCATTTGATTTGAACACACACCAAAGTATTATTTCTGTGCTGAATTGTTTTGCTCGCTATTACTCCTTGTGATTAAAGAGATTGCTTAGTGGTACCTCACCTCATTGGTGATCATTGCATAACCATTAAACATAGTGTGATGATATTGTGAACTACATCAATAAATCTTTAAACTTTGCAAACCAGCCTGATTCCTGGTTCAGTGTGAACGGGGGGCTGGGGGGGCAGTCCAAGAGTGGGGCGTGATATGAGTGGTACATCGTTCAGAATAAAAGAACTTTTAGACACAAAATAAATAAGGATTTCAGTTGTGCATTACACGCTAGGCATTGACTTAGGCGAAGTGCCGGATTGAAATCACTTACATCACGCATTTAATTGTGATATCACAGTGGATTTTATTTATCACCATGGGTGTCAACACGTGTTTCGACCATCTGAAGGTCTTTATCAAGGCTAGAAAATTAGGTGTCTCATGCATAGTGATTCTCAGCAGGAAAGTGGCCCTGGGTCAGTAAGATCACCTGATTCGGTGCATCTATAGAAAACGGTGCTTGTCAACACTCGGATGGTCCGCGGGTAGATCGGTTCAAGTCACTTTCTCCTTTCCTTCCATCTCACCCTCTCTACCCCTCAGGACAAGCCAACTCCAGCACTGCTACCTTACATAATACATTTGTTTTATACTATGCTGATGGATTATTAGGTTACCTTTCAGCAGCTTGATTTGTCAAACATTAATGATGACCTTAGAGGAGTGGGAGGGTGTTACATTCGTTCGTCCTGCTCCCCCCGATACTAGTGCTCATCTAGCTCCCTCAAACCGTCTCAGGAATTCCAGGCACTCGGACACAAATAATATGCAAAGCCAGAGGTTTGGGTGTAAAAGCTGTAATGTTAACACACACACCAGGCTCTGGAGGGCTGCATCGACTCTGCCCCCTCCCAGGCCTGGATCATACTTATGTACAATGCAAAGCTACTTATTACTCTCCTCCCATTAGCTGTACGTATTCATAACAACAGGTCATTTCGACGAAGAGAGGGAATCAAGTACAATTCAGATTGTCTTTGCAAAGCAGGCTCTTATCGACCTTGGGACTTCAGCCAGCAGCTTGAGCTTCAGCGCTGTGTACTTCTCAGAAGAGAGGGCTGTTGATGCCCATCTGCGAGGCCTGGCTGGCAGACATTCCACAGCTAGCTCGGCTGGTTGTGCTCTGGTGGTTCTCTGCAACAACTGCTTTCATGGCTTAGATGTTTAGGCCAGTCCTTATGCCAAATCATTAGGCCAGTCTTCCTGCTTCAGATGTGATGTATCTCAAACCAAAAGAAAGTGCAGAATCAGAAATGTGCCAGGTAACAGAGGGGGCCAGGAGGTCCTCCCACTGGGTGCCACCATTAATGGGAGCTGAAGAGAAAGGAGAAAGCACAGCAACCATATGAAGAGTCCATAGGTCTGGCGAGGGAATGACAAAAAGGATGTCGGTGAGGGTTTGCCTGGAGGAGACACTGGTATGGGTGTTGGCGATAGGGAGGCCTGGGTTGGAGACCACGATGTCCTTTTTAAACTTCTTCCTACCAGATTTAGTGAGGAGAGCAGGATAGCCAATAGAGAAACAGATAGGAGAAACAGAAAGCACCATAGAGTAGGTAGGTAGAGGAGAGAAGAAGAAAGGGAGTTGGAGAGGGGAGAGGGGAGGCACTAGGGAAGGACACTAGGGAGGGACACAGGTAGGGGTGCAAGCAGATGAGACAAAGAGGGACGAGACAATAGTAGACAATTGATAAATGCGACAGGAGCTCAGACAATAGTAGAACAGTTTGCTAAATGAACGATTTGCTAAGAAGACAAAACCAAAGACAACAGGGACAAAGTAGTTGGCAAATGAGAATCTGAAGGAAGGAAGAGTGCAATGGAACACACAGCAGTACAATATCGGGACAAGGGCTGTCAGTGAGGCGAAGACAAAACCACAAAAATACAACACAGGAGAAACTGGAGAACTGGAGAATGCAGACGTAGATGAGGGAGGAATATGAGGAGAAAAACAGACAGTGTAAGCGGAAAAAACAAAAAAGCAGTGAAGAATGATGACCTAAGTAGGCAAGGAAACAGCAGAAAAACAGCACAGTAGGACAAACAGGGATCAGGGCAATCAGGCTGGTCAGAGGGCGCGCGGGAGCTGGGGAGTGAGGTGGAGGAAGCGAGGAAGAGCGCGTCACATGCAGTTGGGGAACACGATGCAGCGATACGGGAGTTACAAGGAACCATGCAGTCAAGGATTGCGAGGGAATACGCAGGCAGCGCGAGGCAATGCACGGGGCACGCAGTCAGGGAACACGAGGAAGTAGCAAGGACACGCAATAAGGGAGTAGGGAGGAACCATGCAATCAAGGGTTGCAAAGGGTCCACACATGTTAGGGCGCAAGGCATGCGTGGGGCGCGCAGTCAATGGGATCGCGGGAGGATGAGAGGACACGAATCAGGGGGTTGTGAGGAAGCACGCAATCAAGGATTGCCAGAAGCCACGTGGGCTGGGGAGCTGGGCAAGCATTGGGCACGTGTGGGGGGATCGCGAGGAGGGTGCGAGGGCCCGCAAACAGGGAGTAGCGAGGAGCCACGTAATTAAGGATTGCTAGGGCCCGCATACAGGGAGTTGCAAGGAACCATGCAATGAAGGATTGCGGGGGCCTGCAAACAGGGAGCTGAGAGGGACATATGTGATACGTCATTTATAACACACCTATACATAAGAGTTTCAAGATGTGACAAGACAAGGGAGGGAAGACAGAGGGAGGACAAGACAAACGATATTACTAGGCCATGCGTCATTCAGATTGTGCAAGTGCGACAGTGCAAAGTGCAGTGGGAATGGGGTGGGGGAAAGTGCCAGGGAGAGGGAATGGGAAAGTGCAATCAGGCCAGCATTGCTCTGAGTAAGTGCAGCCAGATCGGCATGGCTCTGAGTAAGTGGCAGGAGGCAGGGTACAGTAGAGGTTGCAGTTACAGCCCCTAAGTGCACGGTAGGCCCAGAGGCAGTGCAGTGGAGACTGATCATGGAGGAGCCTGGTACCCAGTGGGACTCTGAGGGTAGACAAGCAACCAGTCGGCCGAGCAACAGGTAGGTCAGCAGGGGAGGGAGAGAGAGAAAGCACAGGAGAAAAGAAAGGTCTTGAGCTGCTTCCGGTATTTCAGGTGGTCCGGCTCAAGTTTGGGAGGGGCAGGGAAGGCCATTCCAGAGGGAGGCACCTGCGAAGGAGAGACAACTACCCCTCTCTGTCTGCCTGGAGAAGCATCTGACCCTTAGAGAGTTGGAGGTAGCTGAGCAAAGGGCATTTTGGAAGAGAGAGTTAGATGAAATGCAGGCCCTGCCCTCAGAAAGCCTTGTGGACGATGCAGAGGTTCATGAATTTAATCCTTGATCCCTGGGAGCCAGTGTGGAGATTTCAGTGCTGGGGAGATACGTCCCTGTGCTTGAGGTCAAAGATAAGTCTCGCAGTCCTGTTCTGGATAAGTTGAAGAGGGCGGATCTTAGAAGAAGGCAGATTGAGAAAGAGACTGTTGCAGTAGTCCAGACTAGAGAGAACCAGGGTGCACCACTCCTGCATCACAGATAGACAGTCAGGAATGAGCGAGAAAGGAGAGGAGGCTGAGGGGATCCTGAAAGAGAGCTGAGTGGCATCCACCTAACACCGAAAGAGGAGAAGGTACAGATCAGCTGGGCCAAAAGTGTCAAGTAGACATTGAAAAGCCAGGGTGAGAGGGTAGAACCCTGAGGAACACCACATGTGCAGAGAGAGGTGGTGGAGAGGAAAGACCCAAGTGAGACCTGGGAGGGTCAGTCTAGAAGGAAGGAGGTCAACCACTCCAGGGCCTGATCTGTGATGCCCAGGTTCTCGTGGAGTCGATTGATCATGATGGCGTGATTGACCATGTCAAAATCAGAGTAAAGGTCAAGGAGGATGAGGACAGAAGGAAGGCTGGAGTCAAGATTAGAGAGCAGATCATCACAGGTATTCAGGAGAGCAGTTTGCGTGCCTCTGGCTGCTCTGAAGCCAGACTGATGGTCATGAAGACATCCAACAGATTGGGTGTGGAGATTAAGCTGGGAAATCGCCAGATTTTCAGGATAGTACAATTACACCGATTAAAAAATGTCGCCCAGTACTAGAACTGCAGCTTTGCGCAGTTAAAAAATCCTGAGCCCCCCATTACTGAGACTAGGGGTAGTGGGGCATGCGGGGGTGTCCCCCACTCCTCTTAGTTGGTGTAATGGGGGTCAGTGCTTGTGGGGGTGTCGCCCGCTTCCATTAAATGGAAGCGGGGGACAATTAAAAAAAGAAAAGTGAAAGACAAAACGGACTCTGTGTTATAATGTTCATTTGTGGTCATTCAAGCTGGCACTCACACACAGACCTGCTGTGGAGTCTCAGGTTGATCCAGGAAAGCTTTATTCTACAGGGTGTACAGTATATACATAATCCTGTTACTCTTGTGGTAGATACAGTGACGTGAAGGAAAGGACAGGAACAGGGATATGCCTTCTTCTCTGCAGTTATAAAAGGAAAGGAATCCAAAGAAGTGCAGGGTGATGAGGAGTCGCAGATAAAGTGAAAATAAAGAATATATTGTTTGGTAGATGTCTGCTGACAGGCAACATGGTGGCAGTTGCTAGGAGCCCCCCAGAAGCTCGAGGCCAGGCTTTAAGTAGGCTTTCAGTGGGCCATGGCTAGCTCATGTGCGAGAGCTTCAGGGTTAAGAAGAACATGCTTTTTCTCGATGATGATGGCCATGGCACCTGCAAGGCATCCCTTTATTCAAGCGATACCCATGGGCCAGTTCCACCATTATAGAAGAAAAGGTGAGGCTGTTGGAAGCCAAGGATGTTTTATCCTAATGCCTGAAGCTCCTGCTCGTTTGCGGGAGCTTCATGCTTTAGGAAAAATAGCCTCAGCTTTCAGTGGCCTCATCTTTTCTGCCTTAATGGTGCTGCTGCCCCTTGTCAGGCATCCCCTTAGCTGAGATGCAGCGATTAAAAGGAATGCTTGACGAGGGGCAGCCCCCCCATTAAGGCTGAAAGCATGTGGCTGCTGGCCCTCGCAAGGCATCCTTTTAGGTAATAGAGGCTGAGATCAGCAATCTCTCCCCCATGAGGGAGAGGGCGTTGATCTCTTGAAAGGGCTGCCTGAGATGGAAGCTAATACAAATCATGGGTACGCCTTACCACTAGTTCTTTTAATTTTTACACAGCGTACCTTTATTTCAAATGCTCAAGAAACATGTTGTGGACGCTCCCGAGTCAAATATAGAATCGACTCAGGCCGGTCAGCATCCGGGGCTCTGCAGGTCATTTAGGTGCTCAGGTTGCAAACACATTTGTTTTATCAGTGGCAGAGCCTTTCATATGCATGTTTGAACATGTCCAACTCAAACACACCGCAAAGCACCCGTTACTTTGCAAATCTATTATCAACACAAAGCACCCATTTAAAGATTTATTTATATCCATGATGACTAGTATCTTGACCTGCAAAAAAGAAAGTCATCATGATAACAACGAGCTGCACGTTTGCTCAAAGAATCTGCATATCTATCTTTGTTTATTACACAACTTCTTTTATTACATATCTTTAATCACTGAAAGAGGTGAAGGAGGCGTATCTACAAAACCTCAAGTTTGTCCGCGGAGCAGAACGCGGAGTAGGGCGCAGAGTACAAGCAGTCTGCAGTCCCTGTTCTCCCTGCAGTCTCTCGTCCATTGATGCGTGAAGGAGGCGTATCTACAAAACCTCACGTTTGTCCGCGGAGCAGAACGCGGAGTAGGGCGCAGAGTACAAGCAGTCCGCAGGGCCGTAAGGGGCTCAATGCCCGATGCCCCCCCCCCTGTCCCTCCTCCTCTGATTCCGGACTCTGAATCCAAGAGAACTCTTCGTAGTAATGTGCCACAAGCCACAGGTTTAGACAAACAAAGACCCTTCCCAGTCCAATCACCAAAGAAGATGAAGCCGAAGGGAAAAATTGCAAAAATGAATGTACCTTCGAGCCTGATGAGCACCGCCGTCATCCTGGCGAGGCCGAGCTGCCTTTCTGACCCGCTCTCTGCAGCCACGACAAGCACCTCGCCGGCGCTCCCTCTGCCGCGGTCACCAGTGCCACCGGCCGTGTCTGTACTCGAAGTGGCGGCCTGCTTGGCGGCCTCACCCGGCACGGGACACAATCACGCCGACCGAGGAGACCGGGCCTGGAGAGCTCTCAGCGGACACAGGTCAGTGCAAAGCTGATCCCTGAACAGGAAGTCATCCGCTCGCCTGAGCCACAGTCTCCCTCTGAGGATCCGGCGGTTTCTGTTTCATTGCGTTGCACGTCTTCCCGCGGCTCAAGGACATCAAAGGCTTCGGGGGACGCGGACTGGAGCATGGGCGGAAGACCCGCCTCGGCGAGAGGGATTTCCTCCGGGGCTGTCGGAGTTCGACCCGGGAGGGCCCTTTCTCCTGCCCCCCCTCCAGTCTGCCAAAAGTCAGCACTGGAAGTTGCTGGTGCAGCACTTGCCGGGATTTTCCGGCAAGAAAATCAAAGGGCCAATTCAACTGGAATGGCCCAGCCACTGCAAGACTCAGGTGCTTCGCAGGATTCGTTGACAGCAAAGCTCCCTCACAACTTTGCAGCTATTGCCCTGATACATGCTGAATCCACTCCGGAGGAAGTCGCACCCCTTGAGGGTATGATACAGTAACAGTTCCTCCTGTGATGAGCCACCAGTCCCAGGACATCACCCTTTCAGCGTGTACTGATGCCACAACGAGTGAGCTATCCACTTCAGCAAGTACTGCAATAGTAGAAACCACCCATAAAGGTGCAGATGCTCAAAGCCAAAAAGTTCATTTAGCCATAACACATCCTCTAAGAAAAATTGCCTACAATAAAAACCAAACTGGAAAAAAAAAGTAGGGCAAAGACCAACGACATAACGCGCGCAAGCACAGAGTCGGAAATGCAAGTAAAAAGAAACTAAAAATCTCTGTCACCCGACTCTGGAAATTCTAACCAATCTTCAGCGAAAAAAAAGGCAACGCCATTTCAGCAATCAACTCCAAATACTCTTTTCAACCTATTAAAAAAAAAAACAATGCAAACGTAAATTCATTGCTGAAATGGAACTGTCAGATACAGAAATTCTAGAAGTGCAGGAAAAATCCTTTTCGGATCCAAAGACAAGCAATTTGTCTGCAAAGGACAGATCCTCAGAGAAATCTCCGACTCAACCACATATAGTCCCCGCAGAGATCCCTCAAATAAGCATTCCGTTGTGCAAACGAGCTTCACCGAAACCTCAGATCCAACCACCTGTAGCTCCCGCAGAGAACGCATTAACAAAAAACCTGCCTTGTCTTTCCCAGCCTACTACGTCATGTCATCTGGGCTTGGGGGCCCAGCAACAAGACAAATCAAGTACAAAGATACTGATGGAACCTACCGTGCCGGAGCAATCCAAGACGCTGGAGCAGAGTAAAAAAACATCCAGATCCTGCATTTTTAGATCACCTCATAAAGGAAAACGTTTCGACGGGGCACATAGTCAATAACAACGATCAATCAGTCATAAACCTTACCAGCTCTTCTGTGGAAGAGACGTCTGATATCACGGCCCAGAGCTCATCGGATAAACGCCATGATGAGGAACGACCAATCACCCAAATGAGTTCACAACCATGGGCCAACATCCACCTGGATAATCACTGTTTGGGCAGGTTGTCACTACCAGCGTGCTCACACTTTGGCTCCTTCAATCCCAGCCGTGACGACCTGCAAATGTCACCAAAAATTCGAAAACCTCCGTATTGCCATTCCTTTCAAACGGAAAACGCACCCGAGATTCAACCCCAATCGAGGGATCAAAGGGACCCAACGTCAAAAAAAAGGATATCGTCAGAGACTTCAGTAGGCTCAAGCAAAGGGTCGTCCAAGAAAAGGCCGGACCTGACTACCATAATGTCGGCCCTCACCATCGCTCTCTCACCCTTTTGCAAACTTTATGAATCATTAAATGACACCGCCAAAGACAACACCTCAATATTGGCAACAATTCAGTCAAAATTGACTTTTTTAGAAGGGTATATAATGGCGATTGAAACCAAAGAGGCGGCAAAACAGCTAATCCTGGAAGAAAAGTTAGCTTGGATGGAAAAACAGCTAACCAAAGGTCCAATTATCAACAAGGAAAAACCAATGACGACTGAAAAGACATCTCAAACAAACGAACTTAACAAGCTCGACAACGTCGCACCACTTTTCCAGAAACCTCAAAGAAATGCTCTGAGCAGGATTTCTACTCCCACAACTAGCTCAGTGGAAGCAAAAACATGCACGGGTCTCTTGAGAAAACTAAACCCTGGTTTTAAACTGGCTAGCAAGAATTCCACTTCTCCTACAAACCAAAAGCAATTGGGGCAAAACAAACAGGCCAATAAAGAGGATCAAGAATCGCTCAAAAATCGACAACGCAAGCTTTCTCAACCTGGTGATCTTACTGCAGGCCAAGCTTTCATTGACTTAAGCAATTCACCTCAGTCAACAGCCGACTTTCAGGCTTCAAGCAGTCTCATGGATCTGACTCAACATTTAGACACAGAAGATCGCCCTCTGATTGAGACGATACAGAGCAGCCCAAAAACAGCCTCAAGTGCCAATTGGGAAAACTACCACGAACGGAGACCCTTCCCTACTAGGAACAAATCCCGAAGTCGTAGTGGATCAAAAGACAAGAAGCAGGCAAATGTTGCATCTGATAAATCTGTTGACCACAAGCACCCATCATCAGACGCCCTGCAAAAACTCTTGATGGATGAACCTTTGAAGACAATGCACTGAAGTTCTCAAGAAGAAGTAATCAAACGAAAAATGCAAGTTGAGTCTTTACGAAGAAATTCCAACAGCTCTATCCAAGGCACCCGAATTTTCAAGTTGGAACAAACTTCACATAAGTCGGGATATATGATCCTGAACAGGAAAATGGTGCTAAAAATCTTGAGCAAAACTAAGTCATTAAGATCCCTAACCACGGGAGACTTCTGTTTAATTGAGCCCTATCACAGAGAACAGAGGGCTAAGGCATATTTGCATATAAAAGCACGGGCTCTATAAACGGGCATGGAAGAGGCGTACAAAAAGCTCAGTCAAACTGGCCTTTTGCTAACTGAACTAGAAGGACCAAAATTGATGTCGGAGAAATTCAACAGGGAGGACAACAGATCCTACAAGTCTTCTTATCGTCAGAAAGCCAAAGATCCACACAACATAAATAACGGAGAAACAAAATCAACTAGAACAAGAAACCAACTAAGATCACACAGAGACCTCCAAACGGAACGTACGCCATCTAATAACTCAACGGTTTCATGGAAAGCCTCTGATAGCTCTTCATCATACAGATCAAGCAAAACTGAACACAAACGACGCCTTCAATGTGATACCACACCACCTAGAAAAACATCCAAAGACGAAATCCATCATAAGGACTTGTCTCCAAGTCGCGACTCATCTCGATACCCAAAAGACCCATGGGAATGGCTCAAGACTGCAGTAAATGGGAAATCAAGCAGATAGCAACCAGGTTGGGCTAATAACACGCTACCCCAGGATTTATCGGAGATTCGTACCCTCTCCATGGCCTCTTGGAACACCAGGGGCCATTTACACTTAACAGACAGCAATAATCAGACACTGGTGGGTTTCGATATTATCTGCCTCCAGGAAACCTGGCTTACGGAGAAGCCCTCATTGGATGGCTACGAGATTGAACTTTCAGCCACCAAGCAAGGCCTATTTGGGCGACCATCATCTGGCCTGCTGCTTGCAGTAAGAATTGGTTCAGGTATTAAGATCCTAAAAAAACTAGCAGAGAGCTACGGAATGGTGGCAGTCCTTACGTCATGGACATATCAGGATTTAAGGTCCAAAAAAACAACACAGTTGATCTGGCAATATTCAACTTGTATTGGAATCCCCAACAATCAACAACACTAAACTTCTGTAAGGAAGTGACTGAGGTGATCGATAACATCAGAATCGATTCAAACACAGAACATGTGATCATCCGCGGAGACCTGAATGCAATATGCGTACGAGATTTGGCCAGTCGGTCCAGACATAAACTATCGTCTGAAGAGAGAGGAAAAGCCTGGATGATCGCCATGAACTCAAGGAATTTCCACAATTTAGCATGGCTTAAATCTTGGGATAACATCATCCCTACTTGGGAACGGGAAAACTCTCGGGCTACACTCGATCATATCTTCACATCAAACAACTTACTGCCTCTGGTGAAATCATTTAAAGTTATAAGGACAAAAGAGAGTGACCACAATTTGCTTGCAATAACATGGTCATCATCACATTACGAAAACAAACTTTCTCTTCCTGCAATAGAAGCAAACACTCAGCGCACCAGACTTCGCTTAACTGCCAAAAGCATCAATAAGATTACTGATAATTACCGAAAATGTATGGAATGTAAATCAACAGAGTGCGAGAGACCAGACTATCTCCCGTTTCTACTACAGTTTAAATCAAACCTTAAGAACAACAAAGGCCAAATCTGAAAACACTGGCATGTGTTTGACCAAGCCTTAGTGGACAGAAGAAAACTTCTGAGGAAAGCTAAAAGAAGAGCAGCAATCGAACAATCTGACTCTGCCAAGGCTGACTGCCTAGTGGAAGTCAACAGCTATAAATCCTGGCTAATGAGTCGCAGGAAATCAATCTATCAAAACGACGCGGAAAAGATGCTTAGGACATTAAGCACCAAGAAATCTAGCGACTTTTGGGCCCTTATTAAAACGTCAACGAATGACCGGGAAAGTGAACTGGCGAACTCTGTCACAGAAGAAAACTGGACCAATTACTTCAGAACCATGTTCGTGGCACCAAACGGTTTGCTCGAAAGCCAACCAGAAAAGACAAGTGACAGATGGATCAAGCTCTCTGATGAAGAAGACATTATCAAAGTCATCAAGCATCTTAAATCCTCGAGAGCCCCTGGTCCGGACGACCTAAGTAACATAGATCTCAAGCAATATCCGGAAGCATGGGCAAGATTCCTAAGTATCATATTCCAACATTGTGAATAACTCAGAACTATACCAACAACATGGACTCACTCTATAATTGTCCCGCTGTTCAAACGCGGTAATAGGGAAGAACCACAGAATTACAGACTGATTGCCCTATTGGATATTATTGGCAAAATATTCGCAACACTACTGCTCAAACAGTTCCAAACTTGGGCTAAGGTCTCTCCAGCACTTGACCCCTTTCAGATGGGTTTCCTAAAAAATGGCGGAACTTCCGTAAACATCTTGATGCTAAACCTAATCAAAGCAAAAGTAAAGCAGGCCTTTGATAAAGTGGACAGGAGCTTGCTTTGGTCCAAACTACATAAATGGAATTGCCCAAATGAACTGCTGAACCCCATCAAAGCATTACACACGGATAACAAACTGCGAGTTCGACTCAACAATCACGGAACCCTATCAAACGAGATTCCAGCAGAGCGCGGGGTGAAACAAGGGTGCCCTTTAGCACCAGCACTCTTCATCAGCTTTCTCAGAGACTTTAAGGACACTGAAAGCTCAGTCCGAGCCTTTCCGCCGAAAAAAACGCAACACGAACACATCTCGCCTGCTGTATGCGGATGACTTAATTCTGCTAGATCAGACAGAGGTTGGATTACAACGCCAATTGACCAACTTGGCAAACTATATAAAATCCAATAACTTGGAAATCAACAAATCGAAAACAAAAATCCTGATCCTAGCGAAAAATAAGTCCCACAAGAAACGTCAGAGAGGATGGTTCCTAGAAAATACAAAGATTGAAACAGTCGAAAGCTATTTGGGAGTAACAATAGACAATTCAGTACAGAAGACAACCATGCAATCGATGCTATGGGGCAAAACCAGGAATTTAGCAGCCCAGATGAGATCAATCGATAAGAGATATGGTAAATTCTCTCTGGAGCCTGTAATCCAATTCTACAGAGGCAAAGATGTCCCGGCCCTAACGTACGGAATGGGCGCACGCCTATCAATGCCGACCGCAATCTGGGCTAAACTCGAAGGCTTACTATGGCGCTCAGTTCTGGGCCTACCAAATTCGGCCGCAATTGCAAACATCAGGTGCGAGTTAGGGCTGCAATCCCTACTCGCAGCAGTAGACCAGAACGGAATGCAAATTTATAGAAAAATCATCATGCTGGAAACCCTTTCGATATTCAAGCTGATAGCAGAAGAGCTTACAACTGGCCGTCTTAACATCTTAAAAAAATGGTCGCAAAAACAAAAAGCAAAATTGGATGAAATAGCCTGCACGGAAGAAGAACTGATCGGAAACCCCCAGAGAATAAAAAGAAAAATGGACCCCGTGGATTGGATTAATACAGTCGACACGGCCGAGGTAACAAATTGACCAGACATCTGCCCCCAACTTTTAACCAACTGAAGGTACCTTTGCCATATTGTTCGAAATTTCTGGACAAAAAACTAATGCAGACACTTTTGAGAGCTTGTCTGAATCTAATGCCTACACATGAAATTCTCAACATTAGACTCCAGTCTTGTCTACAGAATGCAGATTATGCAAATCATTAAAGGAACCTGAAAACTTGAAGCATTTGCTGCTACACTGCAAGGCGCTCTGTCAAGAAAGAAGCGCCTATTTTTCGCCTCTTGGGATGCTGGCCTCAGTTTTAGACGATGTCGGGAGAAAAGATCAAATGGACTATTGTGACAACAAAGCTTCTGACAATCGCATTTGACCAAATGAAGGAAAGTGTAACATAAAGGAGGGAAGGTCGAAACAAACAGAATAACTCCATTATCATCTCCTTTTCATTGCGTATACTTCTAACTTTATGAAGATCAATTCACAACATACCCACTCGTCTTTGTAAAAATCACAAGTTGATTATATGCAACAAAAAAAAAGAACAAAAAAAATAACCACTGAAAGTACAGTGGGGTTAATTCGATTTTTCCAGTTGGCATTATCTTGCATTCTGGGACTTGTTTTACCATTCAGGATGTGAAAATGAAAGCCACAATTGTATTATTTTTGCTTAACATGTTGCTATAAGAATTTGCATGCTGTCATGTGGGTTTGAAATGCAACTATTTGAGGCAAAGTGTGTGATTCTAGATCCCTGGAGATGGTGGTATTACTAGTCTTAAATAAAGCATTTTACCAAAAACTGGCTACGATCTGAGCACACTGGATTTTACTCAGATATATTAATAATAAAGTCTGGAGCCCTGTTCTCTGTTGTGAGATCCCGGAAATACAGAGTAAGAGAGTCAGGCTCCTCTAGGAAGCGAGGCCAGGAGGCTGACCAATCAGGATATCCTGAAACCCATCATCCATAGCATAAATCTGCATAATTACAATCTGTTACTCAAACATAGAAGGTTTATTTTTCTAAAAAGTAGATAAATTAACTAGGTTTTTTTTAAAACAAGACGTTCTAAGGTTGTAAGTAGTTTTAACAATAAAATCGTATAGTAAGTAAATCTTCCTATGTTTTTGAGGTTACAACATCCAAAGCTAACCTTTGCAGAAAGCACTAATGCATACACGTTAATTGTGCTTCTTTCGTCAGCCGGCGGTTTACAGCACTTCGTGTGGCTGTAATAGCAGGCTATAAACTCAATTTTTGAAGGGCCTGACGCATGTTCACGTGTCTGAGGCCGACATACTCAGTAAAAGGAAAGATCCTGTATAGCATCCTGTGTTAAACGCGGGCACTGGAAGATGGCAGGCTTACCACGTGACCCTCCACGAGCCCTAGGAGGGCCAACAGGTAGGGTGACTAGACGTCCGGGGAAATCACCGGACGTCCCGGGGTCCCGATAGTTTTTTTTTATTTTAAAATCCCCGTCCGGGGTTTTGGTCATGGTGCCTTCGGAATCCCGAAATCGGGTCCCGGCGCACCTCTTCCTGCGCGAATGGGGGCGTGAATTGCTTTTCACGCTGGGGGCGTGAATTGCTTTTCACGCCCACAATTTCCTCCCCCCCTTCGCCTTCCCCTCCCCGGCGGTCTCCCCCAATGAGAGGAGTGTGCAGGTTAGCGTACCCCCTCCCCGCCTCCCCGCCTCCCGCAACGGGCCAGCGACATAGAAGAAGGACTAAAGTTATGTGCATTTACTTTAGTCCTTCTTCTATTTCAATGTCCCGTCCGTTTTTTTTGTTTTTCTAAAATCTGGTCACCCTACCAACAGGTCACAACACAGTGCGTACAGACCTACCACGTGACCTTCCACGAGCCCCGGGAGGGGGGGTAGGGGGGGGCTTCAGGTCACAACAGTGCTTACAGATCGTGAGTGAGTTTATCTGGTTTTCGCTGCAATAAGAAATGGCCGGTTTCACTTGCGCGGACCTTTGTTTCTAAATCGCGCGGAGGGCTTTGCGGCCGGTGTTGTGTAATATCTGGAATCCCGTACTGTTCCGCTATCCCTGGTCTTCACTATGTTCGTTCCGCTGATTGGCTGCATTAGCCTGAGTCCCTTTACCCGTGAGCCTGAGCGCCGTCTATCCTTTCTGCTGGATTCTACTTACAGGGACCTCTAGCAGCAGACTCTGGGACTGCAGCCTAGAATTTCCAATGCTGGCGTCCACTTACAGCGACCTCTAGTAGCAGCCTCTGGTACTGCAGCCTAGAATTGCCAATGCTGGAGTCCACTTGCAGGGACCTCTAGTACCAGACTGTGGTACTGCACCCATGAAATGCCAAAGCCAGAGTCCACTTACAGGGACCTCTAGCGGCAGACTCTGGTACTACACCCTTGAATTGACAATGCGATGACTTGATTCTGTTAAGACGCCACGCCAACCCGCCAATCGGTCTTCAGCGTAAAATGAATGCAGTAAAATGCTACGTGGAACGTTGTTAACGGTCTACTCATTAACAATGTAAAGAGTGAAATATTAACGCTACAAAATTGTCAAACAGATCACCATGGAAACAAGAAAAAATTCAAATGGCACTTAGGAAGCGAGACACTAAGTACTGTCGAGACCACCAGATATCTTGATATGCAGATCAGCGCAAATATAAATGATGGTCCCTGGATGGTGACTGCCAAAACAAAATGTCGACAATTTGCCTGCCAGGCTTTGATACTGAACAAAAAATATGGGAAGTTCTCAATAAAGCGGTGATAACCTTTTACCAACAGAAAGTGGCGCCAGCCTTAATATATGGAGTTGAAAACGCTTTTGGATGTCCAGAAGAATTTTAGTCAACTCTGGAACACACATTTTGGGTAAAAATACTTCACTTACCCAATAGTATTTCAACAGCTTGCTTACGATACGAGCTAGGCTTGATTCCCATTAAAGCCTGTATCAGTTGGAACACTCTTGCTCTGTTTAGGAAAACCATCTTGACAGAGGCCACCACGCAATTCAGAATCTTAAATAAGCCTGGCAGCGGTAATCCCAAGTGTCTATTATCCCTATGGAGCAAAAGATGTGAGGAGATGCTGACCATGTATGAAACTGACCCAAAAACGCTCCAGGAAAATCTGTATCTGGTGAAGAAAAAGATTTGGGAACTAGACTGGATTCTGACTGGTGAAGAAAGAAGGGCGGTTAAAATAATGAAAGATGTGCCTAGTGAAGCTAAAGCGCACAACAATATACAAAACTATGTAGACCTATTCCCCGACAACATGAGGAGATCCACATACATGTACTTTCGTCCAAATCTGATCAAGACCAAAGACCGAACTAAGAACTGGGCTGGAAGGGATAAGACGAATGTAGTCTGTAGGTTTTGTGACTCCTGTGAAGAAACAACTTAACATCTTGTCCTATTTTGCCCATCATTCCGAACATAAAGAACAAAATGCCTTGACCCCTTGATGGAAGGACAGGCAATGACGAATGCAGAAGAGTGGTGGCACTTGATGTTCATTGGAGTGAATAAGAAACTGACAATTGCACTAACCTTGTTTTTGGACGAGATTGAAACATTTCTTGAAACCACGGACAGTGAAGCACAAGGGTGAGTTTATAGTGCTCAGTTTTGTATCCGGACAATTGTAGTAAATCACTGATTACTGCCAAGGATAGCCTGGTCAAGGATGAAGGAGACTTGTGAAGTAGATGAAAAGTTTTTTTGCATGTAATTGATGTGTTGAAATCTGATTTGTTTGGTTTGTGTTTTAATGACTTGTATAAGCCAATAAAATAAAAAAATAAATAGAATTGACAATGCTGGATTCCGTCTGGAGAGACCTCTAGTAGCAGACTCTGGGACTACAGCCTAAAATTTCCAACGCTAGAGTCTGCTTACAGGGACCTCTAGCAGCAGACTCTGGGACTGCACCCTTGAATTTCCAATGCTGGAGTCCACTTACAGGGACCTCTAGCAGCAGACACTGGTATTGCAGCCTTGAATTTCCAATGCCGCTTACAGGGACACAGTGACCTCTAGCAGCAGAATCTGTGACTGCACCAATACATTTCTTACAGGGACCACTAGCAGCAGACTCTATGACTGCACAATTGAATCTCCAATGCTGGAGTCTGCTTACAAGGACCTCTAGCAGCAAACTCTGGGACTAAACCATTGAATTTCTTACTGGACTGCACCATTGAATTTCTTACAGGGCCCTCTATCAGCAGACTCTATGACTGCACCATTGAATTTCCAATGCTGGAGTCCGCTTCCAGTGACCTCTAGCAGCAGTTTGTGGGACTTCCCCCTTGAATTTCCAATGCCGAAGTCCGCTTACAGGGACCTCTAGTAGCAGACTCTGTGACTGCACCATTGAATTGCCAATGCCAGAGTCCACTTCGAAGGGCCTCTAGCAGCAGACTCTGTGACTGCACCATTTAATTTCCAATTCTGGAGTCCGCCTCGAGGGACCGCTAACAGCAGACTCTGTGACTGCAGCCTTGAAGGTCCAACGCTGCAGTCCGCTTTGAGGGACTGATTCTGCTTACAGCAGCTGTATTCAAATTGTGGGGCGTGCCCTTATGGTGGCCCCAGCCTCATGCCCAGGGGGGGCGCGCATCCACAGCCTGAAAAGCTACCGGATAACAGATTAAGGAGCCTGCTGTGCAGGTGAGCGCTCCTCTGTCATGTCCGACTGCTGCTCTCTGCCGTCAGCGATGCGTTCGGAATATGCAAACAAAGGAATGCATATGCCAAACACAGCGTGTGAGATGCTCTGGAGTCACACAACCTGCGCCCCTCATTCTTTGTGTTGACAGCCTTTCAAGTGGGGCAATTTATAAGTGATGGCTCATTTAACAAGCCATTGTTTTCATACAGTATATGTTTAACATTTAAGTGTTAAGAACTAAACATGGGTCATTTTTATTCACCAGGCCAGGACAAGTATCAATTAGCTAACCAAAAAGCTATGCAAAAGAGAATTAACGTGCCACACAGAAAAGTTTCAAACGATATTCTTTATTTTCGCGTCTCTTCATTTCACACACCAAAACCTTTTTTTTTAATATTACTTTTTAGTTGCAAATGGCGCATCCTTGGAAAGGTTAACAGTCATTTTACTGCTTAAGTATTCTAGTGGCTGCTTTGGATCATGGACTAAATGCATCTTCTCAGCATCAAAGGTCTGTTAATTGTCTAAACAAGCCAGCCACTGCCTAGCAAACACACCAGATGGCTACTCGATGTTTCTTGGCACCTTGATTAGGAAAGTGGAGCTCCTTGTGTGTCACCATGCAGGCAGTAGTCCATGGCAAATCAATTCACTGATGTGTGCAGCAATGATTTGTGCACTGCACAAGTCGCCACCCTGTTGGTTAATGGTGTCTATGTGGTGCTCCCTTATGTAACAGCACATATACCTGTTATTGTCTGATGTGCCCAATGTCCATACAAGAGCACACTGGACTGTTTTGTATATGTGACTGACGAGCATGCCATACTGTGCCCACACTTAAACACATAAAGCATTCAAAGAAGTTGCCTCAAATTGTAAATCCACGTGGCCAAACGCCCCTTCCACACTGCCACACCATGATTTTCTCTAGCTGCGGGCCAGCACTAATAAGAGATTCTAATGCCAGCTCGGTTAGATAAAGCATGGGGCTGCTCTTTTTTGCCGAAACAACCCCTGAAGCCTGTGCAATGGTGAGGAGGTAGTGGCTGAGGAACTGTGGGCCCTTTACAACGTACCAGAAGCCAGTTTTGTTTAAAACGCTTTATCAACGTATTACTGATCAGGCTCACGTTTGAAAGAGGTACAATCCTTTCTGTGCAGCCTTTCTGTGCATTGTTTATTGGGTCTCTCTTGTGCTGGTATCCTGCCATGTCTGTATATATAATTCCCTAAAGATGTTTCTGTATTGGGGTTAGGCATGCCCAAACTAAGACCCAGCCCTTCCGCCTATGAAATTCTTCAGAAACAAGAAACAAAAGAGCCCTTGTACGCCATTTGAGTACCTGATGTTGCAGCCATTTTATACTCGCATCCAAAAACGTAAGCTGTCCAAATGAGCATGCGTGGTTCATGGTTACAAACATTTTAATGTTAGGTTGAGTATTGGGAACCGTGATGTGAGCACAAAGCTATGGATCAGTTACGCATTTAGAGATTCACACATACAATCTATTTATCACAGACTTGTTTATCAAATGTAGAGATCTCTGTCCCATTTCCCACTCTCAGAGAGGTATTTTGAAAGAGTACAATAAGAGTGTACCAGACTGTCCATCTTGGAATGATAACCTTCCATCAGAAAATAATTCATACGGTTAGTCTAGTATTGCCCCTTACGAAATACAAGTGAGGTGGTACGAACAGAACACCTGCAACACAGGGACAGGTCAGAGGGCTCTCAGATCCCGATAGGCTGTTCACACCGCAGTGTGCCAGTAAGGACAGTTTGAAACTGCATTCAGGCAAGGCCTATCCTAAGAGCAGGCGACAGAAAAAACATGTACTTGTGCAGCAACATCTGTGTTTTCACATTAGAATTCTACTGTAAAGTACTTGAATTACAATGTAATGAAACCAGCTTAGTTTATATAGCAATTATGTATTCATATTGAGGAGGGGTTTTGTCGCACGACAGAGTTGTAGTTTGGGAGTGACGTGTGCCAGTCAGTGGGGGATGCATTCTGATGTTTCTGATGTTTCGTCCTGGGCACCAGGTTGGCTAGAAACTGCCCTGATTACAGCACATACCTTCTTTTGCGGGGATGACCAGCCCCTCCCATCTGAATGCAGAGCAGGAAATCAGACATGATGGCTCATTAGTGACATACTGCCTTACTTTCAGATGGGAGAGGGTGGTGGGGGGTCAACTGCCCCCAAGTTGCCAGTCAGAATTCATTTAGCTCAGAAATGTATTCAGTTATCTGTTCTTTGACCTGGTGCTTAAAATGTGCGCTTTGCATTACAAGATGTGTGCCGCAGACTGGTTCCACTCTAAGCAGGGGTGAAATGAGGACTGTGGGGACTCTGTACAAGTGAATAGAACAAAGACCCCATGGTCCTCATTTCTCCTGCAGCAGCAGTGGCCAGAGAAGGTGCCAGGGCATTTCATCCTTTTCAAATCAGAGTTCCCAGGGCAATTCAACTTTTTCATATGAGGGGTCTTCACCGTGCTGATAATCCCAAAATTCTCTTTAATTTTATGCAAAATTCCATTTTATTTTTACAAGGTTATTTTACTCACTGAATGCTGATCAAGTCACCTAACAACATTAAGGTCCAGCTTTGAGATGGAATTGTAATACACTACCACTAGTTCTTTTAATTTTTACAGAGCGTACCTTTATTCCAAAAGCTCAAGAAACATGTCCTGGATGCTCCTGAGCCAAATATACAATCGTTTTATGCCGGACATTGAAGCACTGTCAGTTTCCCAAGTCTCAGCTATGCAGACACACACACAGCATCTGGGGCTCTGCAGGTCATTTAGGTGCTCAGGTTGCAAACACATTTTTTTTATCAGTGGCAGAGCTTTTCATATGCATGGTTGAACATGTCCAACTCAAAGACCCTGCAAAGCACCAGTTACCTTGCAAATCTGTGATCAACACAGTTCGGCTCTTCTGAGTCTAGGCGTTTTTCTATAGTTGTTATGAAGTTTTCTTGCAAATCTATGATCAACACAAAGCACCCATTGAAAGATTGATTTATATCCATGATGACTAGTATCTTGACTTGCAAAAAATAAAGTCCTCATGAATAACAACAGGCTGCACGTTTGGTCAAAGAATCTGCATATCTATCTTAGTTTATTACACAACTTCTTTTATTACATGTCTTTGATTACTGAAAGTGCAGTCTGGGTCTTATAATTTACCATTCAGGATGTTAAAGCCACAATTGCATTCTTTTTGCTTAACATGTTGCTATAAGGATTTGCATGCTGTCATGTGGGTTTATTATTCAATTTGTTTTTTTGTAAGTAAACTCTATAGGCATTATTACTGTAGAACTTGAAATCCAACTATTTGAGGCAAAGTTTGTGATTTTCGATCCCTGGAGATGATGTCACTAGTCTTAAATAAAGCAGCTTATCAAACCCTGGCTACAATCTCAGCATAGAGGGTTTACTCATATAAATATATATTTTTTAAATAAAATGGTATAGTTTAATTTTTAACTTTTCATTTGTCGCAGTTTTCAAGAGATTTTCGTTAATGTGTATTTCTAATGTTTGGTATCTTTGTCCAACTCTAGTATTTCTTGAAGAAATTGGCATATCGTGAAAATCAGTTTGTTTGATTTGCCATTGAGCACCAATGCCCATCTTTCCTCTGCATCCATGTTCTGTTCAGAGATCTTAAAAAGGGCACTGAATCGAAGCCTTTGTGCTGAGAGGTTGTCGCATTCCATCAAGAGATGGTGTAATGTTTCTGGTTTCTGTATCTCTGGACAGAAGAGACAGAATTGTTCTGTAGAGGGGATCAGCCTTGTTTTTGCTAGGTAGAAGCGAGTAGGTATGGTGTTCATCCGTATTTTGGAGTATTTTCAGATACGTTGCTCGAATCTTGTTGTCTGGGAAAATAGTCAAATATGCTGGAAGGTCGTTGATTGCCCTATGTCCGTTTTGCATTGTAGATTCAAACTGTACTTTCTTTTCTGGTTACTTGTTTTTATCCGATCATTTCTCATCAGCTTTCTCTTTGCTTGTTGGGGGCGCAATGTGAGCATTTCGTGGGAGATGTCTTCGTCTATCAGGTGCTGATCAAGGTTGTCTTTCCATTTGTGTAGGTAGTATTGTTCATTGTGTTCAGGTGTGATGTTAGGATTTGGATTGCTGGTGTTTTTTCATCCGCTAACAGCTTACGATATAGATCAAGCTTCTTCCATAGGATGATCGAGCTGATTGATTGTGCTGCTATTTCATGTCTTATTCTGGGCATTGGAAATGAAGGTGGACGTTGCAGGATCTTGCGCCAGAAACAGGCTTCCAAATGTGTCCAGTTATATGTGCTGGCGTTCATCATGGCTTCAGTTCCATATACAATGATTGGGACCACTTTTTACTTCTAACACATCTTTATAGGTTTTGATGAGTATTTCCCATACTTGCCCTGTATTACGCATCCTTGTCTCGCTAGTGATTGGATTTTTTCTTCTAGTTTGATGGTCCATTCCTTTTCTGATTTTGATTGATTTATGGTAATTCCCAAATACTTGAATGTGGATACTTCGTCTAGCTGATTGCCCTTTAGATGCAGTGTTAGTCGTTTCTCCTTCTTGTGGTAAATTTTGGTCAGAGGCATGACATTCGTTTTCTTTGTGTTAATAGTGAGTTCATTGAGGTCCATAAATTGGCCTAGTTGTAGTAGACTATTTTGCAGTCCAGAAGTTGTTTTTTCTAATAGGATGATATCATCCGCATACATCATGATTTTCACTGGCGTTGAGTTGATCTTTGTTGGATTCAGGGCATCTAGTTGGAAATGGGTCTCAATATCTGCTGTAAAAAGGTTGTACAGCGTGGCTGCTAGAGGACAGCCCAGCTTTAGACCGTTTGAGGTGGGGATGTTCGTTGTCGTTTGTCCTTCCTTGGTTAGTCTTATTGTTATTGAGGTGTTTGAGTAAAGTTGTTTAATTGGTCCTATGATGTCATTTGGGCATTTCCATGTTTCTAGTTTATCCCATAATTATTGTCTGGAGATACCATCGAAGGCCATGTGCAAATCTATGAAAGCTGCATATATGGTTGTATTTTTCTCATTTGCTTCATGCTTAATCAAGTTCCACAGGAGTAGATTGACGTTCATGCCAACGTTTGGAGTGAAGCCAGTTTGTCTGGTTGCAAAACGTTCAGTCGTGGTTACCCATTTCTTGAGTTTTTTCAAAAGAATAGGTGCAAACAGCTTCCCCAAAGGATCTAGTAGTGCAATTGGACGAAAGTTTGCTGGGTCGTCTCTCGTCCTTGTTTGTAGATGGGTACTATTGTTGTGGTTTTCCACGGTGAGGGTATCTGGTTCAGGTTGTTTATGAGTAACAGGATGTTGCTCATTAGGTTGGCCCATGATTGAGGATCTTTGCTGATTGTTGCGTTTGAGGTCCCGTCAGGTCCAGGGGCGCGGGATATGTTTAGTTTTTGCATCTTTGCCATGATGTCCTGGTTGTTGCATAGTACCATCCACTTTGTCTTCTTAGTCAGTATTTTGTTGTCCTTTTCTGGGTGTCGAGTATTGGAGTAGTGTTGGATCCATCTTTGTTCTGTCACGTTTCCAATAAGTTTGTGTTGATTAGCTGAGTTGTTATTCAGTATGTTCCATAGCTCTCTAAGATTTTGAGTCTTATATGTTTCTAAAATGGCCTCTGCATCGGTTTGTAGAAGAGTCACACAATGTGATTTGGTCTAATTATTGTAGTTTTGTTTTGCCACTTTGATTTTTATGGCTGTGTCTTCATTTTTCATTTTCTTTAGCCGTTGCAGGGTCTTTCTCAGGGTGTTTTTCTTCTCAACTAGTTCTTTGTTATGCATGTGAAGATGGGTTTTCGCTGGTTGTGGTGTCATCTGCTTGTAGTAGGGAATTACTATCCATTGATAGTTTAGTTTTTGCATGCCAGGCATTGTTGTTTGCTGAAATTGTTTTGGAAGCATGTCAGTTGCTTGTTGGGTTATGCAAAGTGTTCTGCCTGTTGTGCAAATTTCTAGTACGGTAATTGTATGAGGCTGTGATTGTTGCACCAAGTCTCGGCCATGTATAATGAGCTGATTGTGGTCATTTTTTGTTGTTTTGTTGATGCTAACTTTTTCTATGGAATCACCTATTTCTTTTGAGAGATAGATATAGTCGATGACAGATGACAATTTTCCGCGGGACCACGTTGGTATTGCCTTGTTTGACTCGTCTATGGGGTGGTCAATGAGTGAGAGGTTGCGGATGCTAGTTTCTTTTATCCATCTTCTGGCACGTGATGTCAGATCTTTGTGTGGGATAATTTGTCCGTCTGGACGCCATAGGTGAATGTTTAGATCTCTGCATATCATGAATTCAATCGATTTATATTTGCTGATGAGCTTGTCTATTGTTAGGAAGACACCATCAAGGAAAGTTTCATTATTTATTGCTGCCAGGTTCCAGTAAAGGTTCATGATTGAGATCATTCTTTCTTGGTGTTGTTTTGAAAGGGTGGTGTTCAAATTCCTTTTTACTTTTATGACAGTGTTTTGTATCCAGGAGTTGATGTTTTCAGAGAGAATAATACTCTATGTCGGATAAGTCTTGATTAGGGTTATTAAGCCTGACGTTGGTCTTCCTTTAGATCTTACAGGTGCCGGGTTGAGGAAGGCTAGAAAGCTGTCGCAGCAGCGGGTGTGAGTGAGCCAAGTTTCTTGCAGACAGATGATCTGGTGCAATTCGAGTTCAGGTGATGGATGATTGAAAAGATGGGCATAACCCCTGGTGTTCCAAGAACACAAGGTCCAAGTGCATTTGGTCTTGGTTGATGGTTATAAAATATTACTCAGGTTACTGTCGATTGCGTTGTGTACGCTGTCTTCCGTTTCCTATTCTCACCTAATCTGGCATTTGATGTCTGTGGCACTGTTTTGGCTGTATTCTCTTTCAAAATTGCGCCTGATTGGGTGCGTATTGTGTCCAGGTGATTTAGTTGAATGGTCATTGTTTGCATCGGTTGCTTGCAGCTTTGTTTGCTTTGTAGAAAGCGATTCTTTCTGGATAGATGCCGCAGGTCTGTTTTTCTTTTCTGATTTATCAGTTTCTTCTTTCTTTCGATTTCAATCGAGGGGTGCATCTGAAGCCAAGTTTGTATAGTGACTCTTCCATTGTTAATATGTCTTCCATAGTTGTTTTTTCGCGTAGTTTCAGTGATATTTTGTCATTACACAGTTTGTCTTCAAAAGTAACCAGCTCAATGTCTACAGTGCGTATTTGATTCAATTCTGGGATTGCTTGGTAGAGTAGTAGTAAATGTGTTCTGTTCAGTACCAACGGTGTGGGCCTATGGATGATATTCTCTATCCACGAACTGTGATTTTGTGTTTGTTGAAATGGATTGGTAAATATGGGTTGTGATACTTCTGTTAATTTGGGCCTGGGATTGAGGAATTCTCTGGGATATTTCTCGCAATGATCGTCGCGCAGAAGTTATAGATCTGGTGGTATTCCTTGTTTAGTTGGGCAGGGAAATTGTTGAGATTTCATCATATGTTTTGTGATCTTTTGTGTCTTCGTTAAAGTATGTCAGAGATCCATCTGTGATTTCTTCGCATGATAGAATGGAGATGTCAGATTGGCTAGGTATATATTCATCCATTATTAGGAGGCTCGAATCGTTTACTTGATTTTTTGTTTCCATGGCTTCTTGTGTTGACTGATCCTTGTGCGTTGTTAGATTAAGTAGATCATCTAATGTTGGAGTAAGATCTTCGTTGTTTATGGTGGGAGCCAGTGTTGTCTTTCTGACTTGTTTAGATGGCACAGTCGGTATGTATTGATTCGGTGCGTCAGTCTTCTGTCGATCTTTTGCTCTGTTTTCTGCAATGGGTTTCGGGATTGTCAGGTTTTGTAAAAAGGCTCATGAACAGGTTTGTTTCGATGAATGTTTGGTTGTCTTTTTGACACATTCCTTAGAAGTTTTCTTTCCCTGTGCAAAGATCTGGAAATTGTCTTTCGTGCTCATTTTTCCTGGGGCGGCTATTGTGCTTGTGTTAGCTGCCTGAACAATTGAAAAGTTTGCAATTTTGTTTGATGAGGAGGCCTTTTCTATTGTTGGGGGGGGGTCTCTGTTGGTCGAGGTTAAGTATTTCTGGTGACAAGCAATCAGGGGCTGATCAATCGCCGGAGTCTGTATTGGTGGTGTTTTTTGTTGTTGAGTTTTGAGCCATGCCATCAATTCCTTGGTAAATTGAGTTTCTCCTCTCTATCTCCTATTGCAATCTCAAAGAGTCTTTGTTGCCAGACATGAGATTGTTCGGCTTCTGAGTCTAGGTGTTTTTCTATAGTTGTTATGAAGTTTTCTGTGTATATTTGCTTTGAGTGTATCATTGCTAGTAATGTTGCTTGGTCTCGTATGTTGTCTTTAATTGTTTCATGTAGTTTGAGGAATGGTATCATTGATTGGGAGACTACTGCTAGTAGCATGTTTTGAATTGCTAGCATACTTGTTGGTATCCTTTGGTTGTACATGTCTTCATGTGTGCCACTATTCTGTTTCGGGGCATCTGTTGTAGGAATTGAGCGCTTGCTGTCGTTTTCCTGCACTGGGGTGTGGAAGGATTCTTCAGGTTTATAGATAAATTGTGGTGTGATCTGTTGCTTTTTGACAATCGGATGTGCTGGATCTTATTTTGTACAATGTTTAGCGCTAGTCTCTGCGTTGATGTTTTTGATCAGAGGTGTGGAGGTACAGTTCGGTGTTGCTGATTGTATCGAGTCCCCAAATATTTATTTCCTTCTTTTTGCACTGTTCATGATGGATTTCAGTAATATCTAATGATAGACGCGCAACCTTGTTTATTGTGGCATTGGGTTGGTGTGACAGAGGTTCTTTAAGGAGTTTTTCAGCTGTGTGGGTTTGAAGCCACTGAAGCTTAGCTAGTTTAGCTTTTTCCTTCTTTGCCATCCCGGCTGTCGACGATCTTGGGGTCTTGGTTGGGCTTGTTGGTTTCAGTGATTTCTCGGATACAAGATTCGTATTTTGCATTAGGTTTCCTGATATTGGATCAGGAGATGTATTGAGCATTTTTTGTTTGATTTCCTGGTCATTGCGGAGCTCTTTTATTGGCGGGGATGATGAGTTTGTGGGGGGTATTGTCAAGTTAGTTTCCGCTGGCATCTTGTTGGAGAGATTGGTTGTATTTGATGTCTCATATTGGGTGCTGGCCTGGCAGTCAGCAGGGTGTTTATCATTAATGTCTCTGTGGTCTTTAGGGATAGCTTCATCGGTTGTTCCACAATGTTTTGTGAGTTGTAGGTTTCCAGATAGGTCCCATTCATTAGTGATGTTGTCTTCTTCGCGTAGTTCCGGAGTATTTACCTTTTCCAACTCGCCGGGTCGTTTGCTGGATTCTTGCTTTGTGGAATCTGTTTCAGTTTTGTTTGGGAAGGATTGGTTGTCAGGGTCA
Source organism: Ambystoma mexicanum (assembly GCF_040938575.1). NCBI lineage: Eukaryota > Metazoa > Chordata > Amphibia > Caudata > Ambystomatidae > Ambystoma > Ambystoma mexicanum. The sequence continues at coordinate 98,940,957 of NC_090935.1, read as the reverse complement.
GAATTGTTTGGTTTCTTCTTTTGTATTGCTTGTTCCATTGTTAGTTGTGTTGAGTCAATGGTTATGCCGAGTTTTCCTCTCTGTCTTGTGTTTGGACCTGTTATCTGCTTGTTTTTCGTCAGGGTCGATATAGGCATTTTCCGAACTGCTGATCCAATGGGAATGGCCCTTGAAGTCTCCCGTGTCGTGGTTCAGTGCCAGTGTTGGATCAAAGGGGGGATACTCCTGCAGTCTATGACGCTCAGTTTGGTTAGAGCAGTCTACATTGGGATTCAGTGGTTGTCAGGGGCGGGTGTACTGAGATGTTCGTGCAGCGCTGGACAGGATCAAAGGGGAGAAGGCCCCTGCAGTCTCCTGTGTTCTGGTAGGTCAGAGTAATTCATACACTGGAAATGGGTATAATGAAAAGGTTGGAGCAAGTTCTGATTCCTTTTTTTGAAGCTTTATTTAATTCAATTGCTCGTGTCAAGGGTTGCTCATCAACTTTGGGCAGGATCAAAGGGGGGAGACCCCCTTCAGTCTCCTGCGTTCCGGTAATTCAAGGTAGTTCAAGCACTGAAGGTGGTTATAATGCATTGGTTGTAGCAAGTTCTGTTTCCGACCAGTTATTTAAAATTTTGCTATGCGCTGGATGCGGGTAAAGTAATATGGTAGAATTGCATTTGACTGTTTTCATAGATTTATGGGCCGATTCATGGAACAAATGTGCGGCGAAAATCTTGGCGCAAGATGGCGCAGGCATGAAAAAGCAAGCGCATGTGCGTGCGATTCATGGAAGGGCCTGCTCGTCTTTACTCCGGGATGTGCGCCAAATCCGAATGTGGCGCGCACGGATGCCCACGCATGCCCACGGACGCCCACGTCACACCCACGTCACGCCCACGTCACAGCAACATCCCGAACGCGGCGCGCACAGCAAAAGCGCACAACATCGGCGCACACACCAAAAAGGGGACGTACACAGGGCGGAACACGCGGAATGGGGAACAACGCGTGAAAAAGAAGGCGTAACGGGGGAAGTACTGCAGGGAAATACATGGAACACCCACACGCACGCGAACAACATGTATTCATGGAATCTAATACGGGAAACCCGTGCATGCAAAAAGACGCACACAGGCGTCAACACGTCTGCCACACGAAGGCAGGCGGAAGCGTCCCCGTGCGCAGTATAAAAGTGCACGCAAACAACAAACACGTATATACAGCTACGATGAATGCCCCATTTGTCACAGCACTGATCGTGGGACACCGCAGGAGGAGGAGAATAGCCAGACCTTGCATTGGTTTGCCCTGAACCAGCCTTTTTGGGCTGCCTGACGACCAGGTCTATGGCAGGTATAGGTTTCCACCTTGCATCATCCTAGACCTGGTCAGGGAGTGGGAAGATGACCTTACATCACCCACCCTGTGCTCCCAAGCATTGAGCCCCTTGGAGAAGGTGCTCAATGTCCTGAATTCATTGGCCACTGGGTCATTTCAGCAGACAACTGCCATAGTAGGGTGTCTCACAGGCCACGCAGTCACGCTGCCTACACCAGGTGTTGGCAATCATGACTGGCGCCCCTCAGTCCGCAGGCACATATACATGCCCAGAACACCCGCAGAAAGGCAGGCCGTGGTCCAGGACTTTTACAGGGTAGCACACTTCCCTAAAGTGCTCGGTGCTATAGATTACACCCATGTGGCCCTACGTCCACCTAGGGCCACTGAGCACATCTATCGAAACCGCAAGCACTGGCATTCCATCAACATGCAGGTTGTATGCGATGCCAAGGGAATTATCACCTCTGTCTATGCAAACTACCCTGGGTCTACCCATGACAGTTTCATATACAGAATGTTCGCCCTGAGCCGGGCCCTGGGAGCTGGGAAGCATGGCAACACATGGCTCCTAGGTGAGTACAAATGCCTGTGCACATGCATGCATGTCACACACAGACAAATACACAAACCCAACTAATCACAACCATTATCAACTCCCCAGGGGACAGTGCCTACCCTCTGAGCAACCACATGATGACGCCAATCCGGAACCCCACCACACCACCCCAGGTAAGATACAACGCTGCCCATATTGCAACCAGGGGCATAGTGGAGCGCACATTCGGAGTGCTCAAGTCACGCTTCTGTTCCCTTGACCGCTCTGGCGGCCAGCTACTATATGCAACCCCAGTAGTGTGCAGGATCATTGTGGCAGCATGTGTCCTGCACAATGTTGCAACACGGCGGGACGTACTAGTGGACATGGTGGTGCCCCCACATCCCCAACAACACATGCACAGGCGCTGCCCATGGGAGGGGAAAGGGCACATGGCGAGGCAGCCTGGATCCAGCTCGTGGCCACATTTTTCACCTAAACTCCCACCCCTGTGGAGTGCACACAGGCTTGGCACATACCAGGTGACAATCGATGATGATAAAGAGACAGTCAACTGTCACAACCTTACCACCCTGAGAATGTTGCCACGGAAGTGCTACATTGTGTGCATCCCTAGCTACTTAAACATAACCAATCCTGTGTGACCAAAATGAACACATAAAAGGTGTGTATCACGCCACCCCCTGCAAAACAGGCCATGACAATCACTGGTATGTCACCCAAACCCTCCCAACCCACATCACCCTTGTCTGCCACACCATGACATGGCATGCAACAGCAAAAGCCCAACACATGACCAATTACATACGAAGTGACATGTGATAAATGGAAAGAGGGCCGAGACAATCACGCTTGACATTGAATCAGATGAAATGACTGACCAACAACCTCCCACTCATACCAAGTCATACACAAATGCTTGCCACCAGTGGTAGCATCAATAAAAGACTGAATGCCTGTTCACATGCACATTGGCCAAGCCAAATCTGCTACTCCCTAACCTGTGTGCTGGGTGTGTCTCCTGCAACACACTGCTCAGCACACAGCACAGTGAGCAGCCATTGTGTTGGGGATACACCTTGAGCATCACATAAAAAGGACAAACAACAAAAATACCCTATTGACAGATGTACACTAACCCAAATGGTAATTGATCATGCGCTGCAGGGACACAGTGTGCCAGAGAAGGCAATCTGTGTGCACCTGCGGGTATGGAAGGGTGGTTGTACGTGTGGTGGAGCATTGTGTAACTGTGTGTGTCAGTAGGCACATGCACTCAATATATGCATGTGAAATCAAGTGACCCTCAGTGTCCTGTACACATCACATGCAAACAGTGCCCATGTGTATACCCCAGCATGTCAAACCACAACAATCCCCATACAGCTAAAAAGTAAACACAACATAGGAACAGCCATTGACCAGCAGAACACATCATGTACATAGTACCCCACAATGACAATCTCAGAGAGTGCCCAAACACTGTAGCCCAAGCTTACTGTCCAACAACAAAAGGTCCTCCCTCATTTACACATCACGATGACCTTCTGAACAACTGTGTCTGGGGTATGTAGCCTTCTTCCTTCTAGTCTACCTGGCTACAGGATCCCTCTACCCCTTGGTCTCCATGTTCCACCTTGTGTGTAAATAGGGTCCAGCCCCCTCAGAAGCCACCTTGACTGGTACAAATACCAAATTGCAGAGAACTCCAAGGAGCCAAACCCCCAAACCAGGGAAAAAGCCTGTAGCCACCAAAACACCCTGGAAGAGTCTCCAGTAGATGACTTGAAGTTGTAGAAAATGTCCAAGCACATGTCCAAGCAGAATGATAGAACAACCAAGGTAGCACAGTTCAACAATGGTTCAACAGGATGGGTACCATTTTCAGTACACAATATACAATGAGGATGCAACAACTGATGGGTAGTGTCACAGCTCCGGTCTCCAGGCGCAGGAGTGGCACGAACCAATCACCCCCTCTGTGGTCTGGGCGCCTGCAAGGTAAAACTTACACAGGCCACGAGACCCCGGCGTGGAAAGAGGGTCAGGGATCCATTGCTTGGATAGGCATTGGTATTCAGGATAACCGGAAAGAGGGGCAGGAGAGGGGAGTTGGATTGGCAAGGGAAAGTAGGCAACATACAAAATACAACTATAGACAATAACACATACTCAATCAGAGAAACCATGTTCTTCATGCACATTGTACAAAATGAGTCAAAAGCAAGCCAAAGAGAGACTTATCTCTGGGTGAGTGCTGGCCTCCTGCCTGCGCACTCCCAGGTCCGGTAACAGGAGCAGTTCAATGCTGCAAAGAGAACGTGAGTTACTAATCTGTGTGTGTTTTCAACACACACACACAACACCATTCATGCCTCAAACTAAGTATCTTCTCCACAAACAAACACTCATGTTTGCTGCTTTGTTCGTATACTTTAGCTTGCCCCCGTGATGGTTAATACACTGTCAATGCAGTAAGACAGGCGCACGTGGCCGTGCGGTAAATGGAAGACCAATGTGTCAAGAATCACACATGATAGAATGGTCCCTGAGTGAGCTGCAAGACGCGTATGGGGAGGTGCGACTTCAGTACAAGTCGTGTTCTGCCAGCTGCGGATTGCAATAGGTAGTGCACGTGGCAATTTGCCCATGCAAATGATATACACTGCACTCGAGTCTGTGCCTCGCTGGGTGCCCCCGTGTCCTGTATTAGTTTCTGGCTATGAACGCTACTGCGCTAATAACTCCGCTTCTATGGAGCAGGGGGGAATCGAGGATATGGGTGACAGCCCCTGCGTGTGCCCCTGACAACTTGTAAAGCTACTTGGCATTTGTTCCTCAATGCGTCTTAGCTATACTGTGCGCTTCTTCCCCAATGCCTGGCCAAGCTCCCCAGCAATGGTGCTACTTAGCATGCATGTGCAAGGGACCTGGTGGAAGGTTGGCTGGGGTGTGTCCTCTTGTGCTGCTCACCTTGCTTGGAGCTCCTGGAAACGCATCTGCTTCTGTCGGACATCTGAGAACAAGCCCTGTGCTTCTGCTTGCGCATGCATACGCACGTGTGCACCACCTAACGGGGCCAGGTTTCAGTAGTTCTTGGCCCCGTGTCTGCTGGGAAAGGTAGTCTGGAGGCTCATTTTCCTGCAGAAAGGGCATAAAAGATATTAATAAGGCTGGGAAGTTCCCTGTGTGTGTGTCTTCATGCTGGTTGTCACTGGGACATGTTTGAGACCTGCATCCGAACTCCTCCCACCATCAGTGTTACTTTGACAGCCAAAGGGTGCAGGCTACTGTCTACAGCATAAAGTGCACCAAGCACATATACAGGCAAGAAAAGAACATACATCACAATCAACATCAATAAATGGACATATCAATCATGTACTCACCAAAATTGATTGCAGACATGCCGTGGAGAAAACCTAATTGATCCCCACTAGGGGTGTTAACACAAGTAGTACTGATCACAGAAGAGGAACTCCATGGTACAGCAGGAACGGAAATGGAGCAGTAAACTAAGAATAAACCTTGGAGTGTTCCCGTGTTTAAACTCAATTAGTCAAATGATTTATAAGCTAGCAGCAATTACCAAGCTGGTTGCTAGGGTGAATTAATCACATAATTTGAAGCAGCATATAGTACCAAACATGCTCTGTTTATACAATGTGTAAAATGACAAAATAGACAAATCAAAGCCTAATATATATAGTTTTTTAATAGTATTTCAATAGTACAGTAGAAATGAAAAAAACGCCAATCACTAAATAAATATCCTGAAAAAGAAGATGTGAGGAAAGACAAATGTAGCTACTTAATATATGAAAAATAGCAAACAATAAAACAGAGCTGATAGATTCCAAAAAGAAACACACAACAATTAACACAATTAGGTATCAATTGATTCACAACAATGTAGCAATACCATTGAAAGAAATTCAAACTAAATTAAGCCAAACCGGCTGAATGAATTACATTTGTTGTAGCCTAAATAATACTGTCTGTAAGGCTTTTTCAAAAGTGACTATCTGTCCCTAGCTACATTTCGGCTGCTTGATTTAAACTTTAGTAACAAGTAGACAGCTTTGATTTGATATTTCACAAAAGTTAAATCGAAAAGTAAGTGAGGCTTTGTGGTTATAATGTTGTACTGTTGTTCTATGCCATCCGCTCCTATGGGTCATGAAGAGCGTGGTTAGACATCATCATTCAACACGAGTGAGAGGGCCGTCCTCGTGTGTGAGAAGTGGCACAACTGTAATACAAGTAGTACAGCAGCAGACAGGCCACAGATATGACAAAAGTCCAATGCCCTTGTGTAAATGGTTGTAACACCGAACCATCCTTGCGAGCCCATGGATAGGGGAAGCAGTAGAGGCATATGTGAGTCAGGACCCCAAGCTGCAAACACATACACGAGACAAGCTTGAAGGGCCCAGCTGGAACAGACAGAGGATGCTTTCAAAAGCCACAAAGCACCACACCATCACATGAATGCACAATAGACAAGCAAGTTTAAACTATATTAACTAATTAAACTAACTATAAAAAAGTGATATTAACTAATTAAACTAACTATAAAAAACCATATCACCTAATTAAACTAACTATAAAAATCAAAAATGGCCACATATGACCCGGGGGGGGGGGGCACCCAGGAGAGGAGAGGTACAGGGTGCACCTCAACACCCACATGCGATGATGTTGAGAACAAAAAAAAAACTCCATGAGCTCAACGCCTGCACAGCCCAAACTGTGTGGGAGATAAGTCGTCGTCCTCCTCACCTTCTGGCTCAATAGGTTGACGTGGCACAGTACCCTGACCACGCCTATGCGCAGCTTGCCCCTCGTCGGCATCAAGTCTTCGGGACGGGTGAGCCTGGTTCTGTGCGGTGATGACACGTATGTCAGCATGCAGAACCTCACGGGATACGTGAGCTTCCTCTTGCAAGGTAACACGTGTCACACGGAGCTCTTCCTGCATGGCCTGGCTGGACATCTGGTACACCTCCCGGCAAGCATGTAGCTCAGTCGAGATGGTATTCTCCAGCTGCTCTAACCTCTCCTCTGTCCGCTTCCTCTGGGACATCAAGAGCACACCCAGAGTAGCTCGGAGGGAAGCATGGTCTTCCCTCAGGGCCTCCCTGTGTGCCTCTGCGTGAGCAGCAATTGCTTGACGCAGAGACACCATTTCAGCCCGGGGTGCCCTGTCTGAGGCCGCCATGCCCAGCCTGAGCGAGCGGGCTGTGGACTGTGCCACCCGCTGCTGGAGAGCCACCTGCCTAGAGAGGGGGAGCACGGATTGGGCCACACGCTCCATGCTCTGAGCGATATTATCTATTGCTGCCCCCTGTTATTCGGTATTGGAAACCATGGCTTGCTCCCACTCAGTAGACCCTGTTGGCCCGTGGCCACCGCGTTGCTGGGCTTGACACCTGTGGGGCCCAAGGAGCCGCTGTCCTTGTTGGGTTGGCACCGCCCGTGGCTGCAGGACTACATTCCTCCATTGACGTGATGCCCCAGGCACATCAGCAACTGGTGTGGAGTGTGACCCTGCATCCCGATCCACCACAGGTGGAGGTCCCACCACCGTCTTGCCCCTCAGTGCAGGTGTCGTGGACAAAGGAGCATCCACATCAGAATTACTCACCGTTGACGAATGGACCCGACGCACATCCAACTCGAAATTGTCGTCAGAGTGATCATCCGGGGTAGACTCATTGCCAGCCCTAGACACGATGGTCTGGAACACAAGTGGGTTCTCGTGGTCTACCACCCCACGACCCCCACTTGTGCAGGGTTGCTGGTGTGATTGCAACCCTGTGCCTTGCATGACGACACCATCCTCTGGTTCCATTGCCTCATCATCTGAAAGGGGAAATAAAACAAACATGAGTACACATGTCAGAAGCACATAATCCACACACACACATAGACATCACATTGATAGCCAACACATGAAGCAGACATGTCACACACAAATGAGAACCTGGCATGCATCCAGTGGCCTTGATATGCAAAGACATCCCAAAAGCAGAAATGGATGTGTATGAATAGCAAAGCCTACACAAGTACGAAAAGTAGTATATGAACTCCATCAGACACCACCTCCGTCAGGCACATGTCACAGGCAGAAAAGACAGATGGCAACAAAGAGATAGCATATACCATAAGCATGTCTGAACTGCAAATGGACCACTGCTGCAAGTGAATCCAAACACAAATGACACACGTAATATGCATGTACACATGCATCACTAAACCATCATCAGCAAAATAGTTCCATCTGCAGCTCGGCCCGTATCGGGTGGCATGGGCCATGTAGATATAGTGAATGTCCCAAGCAAAGCAAGGGCCTGCAACCAGGCATGAGGGACCATAACGCCCAGTATGGTCCGAGCTGCAGGACATGAAGCTTCCACAACACCCCTCAGGGCATTATTGAGCACATTGTGCTATGAATGCGCCCTATTCCATCATTCCTTGTGTAAAATCTCCACGGCCAGGCACCACCATATTAGCTAAGTGGGCCTGGGTGTACACATATTGCACAACAGTGCACCAGGATTATGTCAGTTGAACATAACGTGCGCAATGCAGAAATCTCACCAGAATGAACGTCAATCAACTACATATTAGTCAGTCAACAAAAAAGCTGCGGAATACACATGTGTGAAGGAACACTTTCACACACACATAAGTGAGTAGTCGCAATGTTGCACTACACAACGTTGAAGATGCTTGCAAATGTACACGCGAAAGCATTTAAAAACACCCCTTTCCCCATACACCTGCATTGTGAACATGAGCAGCATCCAATACAGCAAAGCAAGCAGCTACAACGCTGCTTGCTTTGATGTAGGTGGAAGTGTACACATACACACGTGAAGGCAGCTCCACAGTCATTACAACACGAGTGGCAAGCTACATTCAATCTGTGCCCTATGCCAGTTGGTATAGGCCGCAGATTGACCAACTTTGCTAAACAACCACAAGGGAGTTCCATTACTAAGTACATGTGTCACAGGATGTACCTGTGCCCGTGGCATTCATGACAGAGAGGGATGAAAATCTGACCATACATGCCAGGTCACTTTGATATTGCATCAGTGAGTAGGCATGTAGAACGGTGTAACACAGCTCAGAAGTGGGTTGATGCAGTGCAGAACATGTGTACGTTACCCACTATCTACATGAACTTGTACATTATGATGTCTATCAATAAACGTGAAGGCAGTGTAAGGGCAAGTTCAGGCATCACGTGCAATGTGCATGCAATGGGTTGCATGGCTACAAGCAACTCCCCCCCTAGTCAAAATGCATGGAGGCATTACATGGCAGCGAAAAGGTGACCCGAGACCTGTGTATTGGCAGACAGTGTTGACTAGCGTCAATTGCTTCATCTGAGTCAACTGACAACACAGCAGATGATAATGGGACTGTAAGCAGGACACATGATGAACCCTTAGTAGAACACCCATGTGTGCAGAAGCCAATACACCAGTTGAACAGAGTCAGGGGGCCTGAAACAGGGGGAAGCCTGTGCCCCACACAGACTGTGACACCCTAAACATATGTGTGATGCAGGACTGTGCCAGAGTGGGCATGGAATGGATGATCAAATGCCATGAAATGTAGGTCATCCTGGACACGTACTACAATGATCATCCAGTCAAGGACACATAGGGGCATACATGGAATGCACATGGAGCATGAATGGGCACTCATGTCCCTGCGGAGCATCTTCCATCTGCACAGTCCAAGTGAGACACCCTGCATCAAGGACAAAGGATGTACACCACTGTATGTGTCTGGCAGGTTGGCTGGGGGAAGTGTGCATGTACACAGGAGCCTTGAACAGGCCATTGCAGTATGCCAACATGATACACACCAGTGCCATGGTAAAATTAGGGTCCAGGGGGGTAGAGGGGCAAGGGAGCATGCCTACGTGGAGCAGAAGGGCCAGTGAGCTGGAGGGGCAGCCGGGTGATTAGCATGTGAGTAGGGTGCAAGTGTGGTGATGAGGACAGTCCCCTTCTGCTCTACATGTCCAGCATCCTGCACAGCAGGCACGCATCAGTGAAGCATTGCATGACTTGCACATGAGAACCATGTACACATGACATGTAGTGGCAGTCAAGCACAACACATATCACAAGCAAACCACACATGGCCTGGACAAACACGCGACAACACTCACTGGACGGGGCATCAAAGTCCAGCATCTCTCCCACTCATTCAACCAATCTTGCCGGTATGAACCCCACAACGACTGACTCCTGCGAAGTGAGGTCTTCCTCCTGAGCTGGTGACCCACCGCCAGTCAACCCAGTCACGGCATAATTGGAGGCACGCTTCACCTTAGCACTGCGTCTGAGGTCATCCCAACGCTTTTTGCACTCTTGAGCTGTGCGCGCCTCATGTCCGAATGCACTCACACAATCCGCAACTTGCTTCCAGTGGGACATACGATGGGAAGCCATAGTGTGACAATTTGGCCCCACTAGCATATCACGGTTGTGGTCCCGCATGTAGTCCACAAGGACGTCCAGTTCCTGCACGCAGAAAGGCTTCTTCCTAGACATGCCGGAGGCCGGAGCTGTGTCTGGGGTCCCAGCCTCTGCTGCAGGTACAACCTTCCTCCTCTTGGACAGTGGTCCGGACCCTGACTGGCAAATGCCACCCTGATCAGTATGGGCAGTGGCACTGGTGGATTGAACCGAGGGAGTGGCAGGTGGAACAAGGATTGAAGCCCTGACTTGCATCGGTGGCTGCTGGGTGCTCCTGACTTGACCCTGCACAGCAACATCTGCTGTGCTAAGGTCACTGACCGGGACTTTCCTGGATGGTAGACTCACAGCCGGGGTGGTGTCAGCTGCATCTGCCCATGTACTTGCCGACACCCCGCTGCTTGGGGCAGCAGATGACAATACTGCCTCAGGGACATGTGCCTCGGTCAAGGCAGCCCTGCGTGCACTTACCCTGTGCCTCCTGAACTCCTGGAAATCATCCAGGCCCACCCTGAGCCTGGGTGGTGGTGTCCACAGCTGCACCTGCAGCTACCACTACCCTTGGGCCTGTGGCTCGATGAAACGGGTCACATGGGCGCCAGTACCAGATGCAAGAGCTGCATCTCCCGTAACCACAGGGGGTGGTGGCATGACTGCACCAACATGTGGCACAACATCGTGCCAAACTGGCTCACCCCTGCCTCTTCCTCCTCTGCGGCTACCCTGGAAACCCTGGAGTCCCCCTACTCCCTGGTCATCCCGGCCACGCTCCTGACCACAGCCGCCACGTGGAGTATGCCAGCTGAGGCGCCCTTCACCTTTCGTGCCCTCCCAACCATGGCACAGATGTAGTAGTGCCAATGGGAGGTGTACACGACAATTGTCCTGGGCAATTGAGGTCAAGGGGTGGGGTACTAGATGTTAACAGCACCCCTGCACCTGCAAGGCTATATGTGACCCCGGTGATAAAGTGACGGGTCACGCAACGCTCAGGCACCCCAAAACTACAGTAAAACCGTGCATGCAACCCCCGGTAGCCCATGTGTGTGGAATTAACCTCCCGCAGTATGCGGTGGCATCCAGGGACACGAAAATCACGTACGTGTGGGACACGCAGGCTACTATGACCTCGAAAACGGGTAAGCGATACACAGGGGCACCTGCAGTGGGAAAAATATTGTGCGCGACACACCGTCAAGCTAGCGTGATAATGAAAAACACACGTAGCCAATACCCCCGCCAAAAGAAGAGATACGTCCTTGATCTGCTGTTAAGTTGTGATGGCGCGCAAAACAATACGAAGTAGCAACACACACGTCGGTCTCCACAAAAGGCACGTACAGCGAACTGCTGGCCCTGCTCACCTTTAACCCATACTGAGGGAAACGCCCATGCGCGTCACTTCTCTTACACGCTTAGGCCCTTTCCTCGGATTACACGCATTAACTCACGGATGTGCTGTTTTTTCACGTGCTGAATCACTATGCACCCATCACAAGGGCAACGCCCGCGTTCGTTACATCACAGATGCGCCTACGCGCTAAGGGCCTTTCCTCGAATTACACACTGACGTGCTGTATTTTCATGTGCCAAATCACTCTGTATCAAGCTGGCCACGCGACAACACACGGAAGACCACGTTCCTGCCCAGAAGGCCGAATTACTGCCCCTCAGAGCCCGAGCCTGCTCCCACCTGCCATCTGCTTCTCCCTGCCTGCCTGCTGGCCACGTGCCCTCCTATTTGGTGCCTACACGTCAGCCATCTGCAGGGGTCTAGTTGCTGTGACCACCCCTGCTGGAACAGAAGACTCCCGACTGACGTTCCATCGCTCCACAGCCCAGCACCAGGACCCAGTTGCCCACCCACACCTGCCTCTGGGATTGCCATGTCGGGGGAAACACCATCGGAGACCACTGGCAACCCCCAGCCAGAGAGGCAGAGGGCTACCAGCTTCAGTGCCACAGAAGTTGGTATCCTGGTGGATCAAGTTCTGGTGCATTATGATGCCCTCTTCGGAAGACGACGCGCTGACAATGAAGGACGGAAGAGGATCTGGAAGGACATTGTGGCTGCCATCAATGTGACGGGGGTGGCAGCCCTCAACATACAACACGTCCGGAAGCGCTGGGAGGACTTCAGGTCCAGGACCCTAAGCAAGGCCAAGCGCCTCTTGGAGGCAGCGCATGCAGAGGGGTGCCGGGTCTGTCTTACCCACATCCTGATGAGGGTCCTGGAACGTATACACCCAGCGCTCCTCCTCGAGGTCCATGAGAGGCAGGCCCGTCTGGAGTCGAGCGGTAAGTGTCCATGCATACTGATTGGACGCAGTGCATGTTGAGGTGTGCCAGGAGTGTGCAGGTTGGACATATGTCTTGAAAGGCCCATGTATGGATGTGTATGTACAGGGACATGAGCCTGCCGCATGTGAGTCCAGTCAAGTGTGAGGCCCATCAATGGTGAATGTGTTTGTATGCATGATGGCCAAATGCATGTGGGGATGCACACATGTTTACTTTTCTGTCTATGTACTATGGCATGGTTGGGGTGTGACACATGGATGCTGGTTCCACCTTCATGTACGTGCACGGTGTACATGTGCGTGTGTGTGTATTTCACATGTGTGCCACTGTGATACACCATGGATGCATGTGACACCGACATATAGGAGGCTGATTGGCAGATGTGACATAGTTACCGATGATTTCACTGTGACAGGTGGTGGAGATGTACAGATGCATGTATGTCTGGTGGCGTGTGTGCATGTGTTTGGCACTCCCCGTGTTGCATGTGATGTCAGGCTGACTTTCGGATGCTCATGCTGTTGTATGTGTATGGATGGTGCTGCCTGCTACATCATTCCTGTTAATTTGCGCATGTGTTTGGGGTCAAATGATATGTGTGTTGGGGAGTGTGATGCCATCTGTGAAGTTTGACACTTTCACTCATGTGCAACTGTCATGTGTGTATCAGACCATTGTACAGTGCCCTGATGCCTGTGTTCTGTCTCTTCCTGTCTGCAGCATCAACTGATGAAGAGGGCGGAGACGGTGCTGTGGAACACAGCGGCAGGGATCCCACCGCCAGCCAGAGACGCAAGGTCAAGCTCCCCTCCCAAGTTGTCATCTCTTCGGGGAGTGAGGAGTCTGGTGCTGCGTCCACGGCCGCAGCTGCCGAGGGTAGGTCCAAGAGGCGGAGGTCGGAGGTGGACTCCTCGGCAGCAAAGGGGCATCTGAGACCCCACAGGGGCCTATGGAGGAAGATGGCACGGAGTCATCCAGGTTGGTGGGGGGTTTGGTGAGGAGGAGGCCATGGAAGGGCCACGCAAGGGGCCTGGAGGGGGGATTCCGCTGGTGCTAGTGGTGCAGTCCAGGGGCAGGGACAGGAGGCAGCACAGGTGGCCGCGGAGGTGCCTGTGTGTAATCCTGTCCCTGTAATCCTGTCCCTGTCCCCGATCATGTGACTGCATCATCCCACACCAGCAGAGATGCCTTCGTCCAGACCCGTTTTCAGGGAGGGGATGCGCACAGGGCCTTCCTCTCCCTGGATGGGTCACCAGTGCTAGGTTCCTCCGTGTGCTGGAACTTCTACCGACCCCCTCCTCAACTGAACCCCCTATGCGCCAGTCATCCTCCATGCCATCTTCCTGCCCACGTATCACCTGGGCACCCTGTGGAGCTGCCCCTGCCCCAGCGGCCAGGCTGACGGAGGACACATCCCTGCCACAGTCAGGAGTCAGAGGTCCAGCAGGGGTGGCTCCCCCAACAACTGGACCCCAGCAGGAGGAGGACGTGCAGGCATCGACAGGCAGGGCACATGCACGGCAGCAGCAGGCTCAAGGTAGGGGCAATGATGGCTCAGGGCCATCAACATCACAGGGGCAGGCATTGCCAGAGGGCAGGAGGACCCCGGATTGGGAGTGTCTTCTGTGTGGCAGCGGTTGGGCCGGCAAATAGAGGCAGAGCCGTGGACGTGAGGAAGAGGCACTGCTCTCTATGGTCAGGGCGGAGAACTCCATGCGCAGGGCGTTGAGGCGTGCTGAGTGCCTCGAGGCAACTCACAGGGAGTTGGAGGAGGCCATGGCTGCATCCCTGCGAGACCTTGGGGGCCAGGGAAGAGGCCTGCCTCCAGGACTTTGAAGAGGAGTTCGATGATGCCCTGGCCCGGAACATCAACAAGTGAGCCGTTGGACGTGCCCGCCGCCTTTGTACATAGTTCTTTAGGGTTAGGTTTCCTTTGTGTTTTCTTTATTTTGGAGTCCATGGACTTTGCTCCACTTTATGTACATAGTTATTTTTATAGGATTTTTGGTAGGTTTAATTTTGTCTGGGCATCATGGACCCTTCGGACTTTAACAGACTTGTACATACTTTAGTTATTTTGTACTCCCATGGATCAATGGTATTTTTTATTTTTTTCATGTACTTTATTTGGATTTTTGAAATAGACCACTTCCCTTTTATCCTCTTGTGGATTTTTGGCTTACATTGGATTTTTTATTTTTTTGGATTCAATCATTCCTTCATTTACAACTTTGATATTTCTTTTTTTTCATTACGTATTTTAATACACATTATTTTTCTTCATTATTGGTGTTGTGTACTCTCATTGGTTTTGTTCATGTCTCAATGAGCATTGCCTCAGTAATGTGTTGCCACTGTGTGGCTCTGTTGTACATTTATGCATGGCCATGGTGGTTCTTTTGAGGCTCTCATGGCATGGGTTATTTGGGAGTGGGGGCAGTGGATGCTTGCATGCTTGTACTCTGGGGCAGGGGGGATTTGTGTAGGCATTAGGCCCATGGGTCTCTTTTGTTAGAACATGGTGTTTGGTGGGCCACGAATCGGGGCCTGCTGGCAGGTGCCCGTAAATGGTGGGTGGGGGACATGAGTCGGGCATGCTGGCAGGTGCCCGTCTTTGGGTGGGGGACATGAGTCGGGTCCTGCTGGCAGGTGCCCGTCAATGGTGGGATTGGTGTTTGGGGGACATGGGTCGGGGCCTGCTGGCAGGTGCCCGTCAATGGTGGGTGGGTGGGAGACATGAGTCGGGACCTGCTGGCAGGTGACCGTCTAGGGTGGGGGACATGGGTCGGGGCCTGCTGGCAGGTGCCCGTCAATGTTGGGTGAGTGGGGGACATGAGTCGGGGCCTGCTGGCAGGTGACCATAAATGGTGGGTGGGGGACATGAGTTGGGGCCTGCTGGCAGGTGCCCGTCAATGGTGGGTGGATGGGTGGGGGACATGATTCGAGGCCTACTGGCAGGTGCCCGTCAATGGTGAGTGGGAGGGTGGGTGGGGGACATGAGCCAGGGCTCACAAGTGCATGGTGCCATGTGGGCTGCCTACGGGGCATGGTCAGGGGTGTAGGGTAGTCCCCTGTGGTGTGGGCTGACTCCAGGGCATGGGGAGGGGGGAAAGGGCACACCCAGGGGGGCCCACAATGCCAAATCGCGTGTTAAACTCCACGGGCACCCCTGAAATACACGTACCCGCTCGCGCCAGGCCTATCACATGTTAAACTCCATGTGCACCCCGAAATAAACGTACCCCGCTTGCGCCAGGCCCATCGCATGTTAACCTCCACGCGCACCCCCCAAATACACGTAACTGCTCGCGCCAGGCCTATCGCGTGTTAAACTCCCTGTGCACCCCAGAAAACATGCAGGCAGCCCATCCACCCTCCCCATGCCCCTCAGGCAGCCCATTCACCCTCCCCATGATCCACAGGCAGCCTATCCACCCTGGGCATGCCCCACAGGCAGCCCACACCACATAGGGGACTTTTTCCACGCAATTTATGATATGATATGATATGATATGGCGTTTATAATGCGCCTATACACAAGTGTTTCAAGGCGTGACGTGGCAAGGGGGAGAACAGAGGGAGGACAGACAACGATCCTACTAGGCCAGGTGCCATTCAGATTGCGCAAGTGCATGGGAAGGGGGGGAAGGAGAAGTGCGTGGGGGAAGGGAGAAGGGAAAGTCCAGTACATGGGAAAGCGGAATAAATAGACATAAATAGGATAAATAAGACAAATAAAACAGCCAGCTAGAGGCAAGTGCAAGGTAGTGCAGACATAAGTGCTGGTAGGGGGACTGAAGGGATACTGAAAACGGTCCCCAAGTGCAGGGGTTGCCAGGGAGGCAGTGCAGGTGGGCAATTGACGGGGCCTGGGCCAGAGATCAGAAAGGGTGGCCAGGTAACCAGTGCAGTTTCATTCAGGAATTCTGTAGGGGAGGGGTGGGGAGAATGCAGAAGCAAAGAGAAAAGTTTTGAGGTGTTTCTGGAACCGGAGATGGTTCTCCTCGAGTTTCAGGGAGGCAGGACGGATGTTCCAGAGAGAGGCCCCTGCGGAAGAGAGTGATCTGCCACCAACTCGTTGCTTGGAGAAGCGACTGACCCGAGGGAGTTGGAGGCAGATGAGCGAAGAGCTCGAGAAGGAAGATATTTAGGGAGAGAGAGTTGAAGGTACTGCGGCCCCAGACCCCAGAAGGCCTTATGTACAATGCAGAGGGTTTTGAATTTAATCCTTGCAGCCACTGGGAGCCAGTGCAGAGATTTCAGTCCTGGAGAGATACGATCCATGGGCTTGAGGCCAATGACAAGTCTCAATTTACCGGGCGCGAGCGGGGTACGTGTATTCAGAGGGGGGCGCGGGGAGTTTTACACGCGATTTCGCTGGTGCGGGTGGGGTATGTGTATTCCGAGGGAAGCGCGGGGAGGTTTACATGCGATTTCTTTGGTGCGAGCGGAGTATGTGTTTTCCGAGGGGTGCGCAGGGAGTTTTACTCACATTTTCACTGGCTTGAGCGGGGTACGTGTATTCCGAGGGGTGCGTGGGGAGTTTTACACATGATAGGTATGGCGCAAGCAGGGTACGTGTATTCTGGGCGGTGCGTGGGGACATTTACATGCATTTTTGTGGTTGGGGGCTGTATGCTGGTCCACTGACCTTTGCGCCATGTACTGGATTTGTGCGATGTTTTTGATGCACGGGCAGGGTTGGGGGCGTAACTGGCGCTGCTGCAGGTTTGCTGCGCCACTCTGCGCCACGGCTGCTTATGGATGTATAAATCATGAATATGCTGTGCGCCTAAATGGGTTTTGGTGCATGCGGCTGGCGCAGACTGTCGCACACGCACTCTTTGTGTCATCCGCATGCGCCACTTGTGCGCCGTTTTCTGTGAATTACGCCCTTTGTATTGAGGCTTTTGCTGACCCCGAATGATGGGAGGTCGTGGCGCACTCTCCCAGCTTTGGGAGTGTTAGGCAGAATCCTGTGCAGTTCCCTTACGGAGCACTACAGTTAGATTAAGCCTGCAGGTGAGAGCAATAAATCCCCTTCGGTATCAGTCTGTACCACAAAGATTTAGTTGGTAGCTGTGGCTGAGCAGTCAGACTTATCTCAAGAGGGAGATGAGCAGTATTCAGGGTTTAAACAATAGGCCAACAATACTATGGCACAAGGAAACACTGACCAAAGCGTTGTATTAAACAGTAGATATATACTTATTTTAAACACTTCTAGTAAAACACATTTATCACATTCATCAAGCAAGTTAAATTAAGTCAAGGAAAAATATACACACTCCCTAGTTAAATTGTAGACCAAGTGAACCAGAGTGAAAACTGAGCAAAATGGCACAGTGAAAACCACACACAAGGGGTACTCTAGCAATTTCTCACAAGGGAGGGAAAGCACAAGTTGTATAGAAATAGTTCCTTACACACCCTAGCAACACTTCCCATATGTTTGTGAATCAGATTAAGCAAGTTAGTGCATCAGTATAGGCAATACTTAAATGAAAACTGAGCAAAATGGCATTTCACAAGGTTTAGAGAGGGGAAGAAAAGAGTAGTTATAAGACGTAGGTGCATCAACACAGTTCTATTTGAGAATCAATCTAAGGAAGGCAGTTCTAACAAATGTAGCCAGCGTCAGTAGGCCTGTGCCAGAGTCAGTGGTACAGGTGAAGGGCCCAGGAGCAAAATGTTCTTGTAGCTGCAGTCAAGTCTTTGGTTAACGATTTTGGAAAAGGTGGATGCAGAAGGTGAAAGACAATGTTTAAGAGTGAGGAGCGGCCCGACCCAACAGGTAGGTAAAGGATTTTAAACACCTTAAGTGCTACCACGAAGAAAGGGCAGCCTGGCGGAACAATGTACCTTTAAAATGAAGAAGTGGCTCCTGCGGTGGCGGTTGTTCCTGGTAGTGCCTGCAGTTCGGGGGATCCAGCAGAGGAAGAGAGGCACTCATCGTGGAGGAAGGTTTGAGTTACTGCACTAACCAGTAATGAAACCAGCCACGGTGCTGCCCGACGAATAAAAGGTATGCTCCTTATGCTCCTTTAAATCGTGGTCCGGGTGGACTGGTGCCTGGCTATCCAGCCTCCGAGTACAAGGTACTGGAGATTCGACCAAGGCAGGTCCGGGAAGGTGATTGGAAAACTGGTTGGCCCCACCAGCTCAAGGGAAGAAGGCTCTTGCAGATGAAGATCTTCTCTCGTCGTGTGGAGAAAAGTGGTGAGACGCTGCAGCAGAGCTTCACCGGTGGTTCAGTTGTTGCAGATGTCTTTGGCTTATCTCCTCTTCGGCTTCTTAGTTCCAGTGGCGACGTCTTGCTCTTCCAGTCCTCAGCACCCTGCTTTTATGCAAAAAGATCCCCATTCATACAGCCTAGCTGTCACTCACACAGTGGAGTGGTCATCTTGGCGGGAGACCCTCCAGCCTATCAGGATAGAATACGACATGGGTTACTGAGGCAACCCTGTCCAGGGGTCCTACTCCCCATCCCACACAATGGACCCACCCCAAACTCAGTGGTCCCGAAATGAGGGCTTCTCGGCAGAAGCCCACCAAACGAACGAACAAAGGATCCCCGACCTGGGTTAGGAGTCTAGAGAAAGACAAAGAAAGAAATTACATTAAAGTTCTGGCAAATAAAACCTACCAGGGCAAAGTAAATATTAAAATGCACCGGCGGTATGTTAGAGGCTGTCAGAAAATGTGGTAGCCTCGAACAATGGGAAAATCCCATAGGAAAATATTTGCGGTCAAATGTTTATGGTAGTAACCACTGCCACCAGCCAGAAACTTTAGAGAGAGGGACTGTACGGTACCCTCTCGAAAATGAACATAAGGGAACAACTATTAACCCTTTCCAGTACCTCCATAGTAAGATGGGTTGTACTGGTTTAGTTCATAAGAATTGACTAGTAAAGTCAATGGGGACTTTACATGTCCTGGGAGACAGTAGTCAGTCGCAGGGTATGGAGTCTATGTCTGGGGGTCGCTACGACACCCCTGTGTCACTGCACGGAGGGTGCTGTGTAACACCTGTGAATAAAGGTGGTTCCTCAAAAAGAAAATCAGGTGTTTTCACCCGCCTTGGTGACGAAAAAGGTTGAGAACTATGCTATGAGAGTGATAGAATCCCATAGACATTGTGATGGTGTGGGGCGATACCAGGCCTCACCTTCAGGCACACATGCACACATACAGCACTCGCACCAAGAGACACGCCGGAGACGTGTTGCTGCTCTGGTCTCCGGCGCGAACTGCCGGCCGGGACCGCCTTTATTCAATGCACGCATGCGCGAGCCTCGTTATGGGCCGCGGAGGCGCAGAACCGCGTATTACTGCCAACATCCCTCCTTTTTCCCCAAACAATGAACATTGATCAACAGTGTAACTTAACAACGTATTCTTCAAACATAAATGTTCCAGCACGACCTAGATGACTAGGCAAGGTCCATAAGAATGTCTTGGAACCTCTGCGGCGGCTTACGCCCCGCCTGGCTCGGGTACCTGCGTGCCTCGGCCTGAGGCACCTCTTGTGTCCCTTGAGTCTCGGCCAGTCCATCGGGTCTTGGTGGCGGTTCATCGCTTGGCTCAGGTGCCGGAGGGTCGACTTCATCCGTTTCGGCAGATCCCACGCGCTTGAAAAACGAGACGTTCCTGGTGACAGTTCCACGTGCGTTGGCCGCTGTGATCATCGAGCCCTTTACATGCGTCACCCCCAGGGGCTGGGTTTCGTAGGTTAACGATAACTTTCCTTCTGCTCTTCTGTTTCACACCAATTCGGTATCCCCCACCGCAATCGGCCTCTCCGAGAGCTTCCTCCTGATCATCTCATTTTCAATCCGCATCGCCCTCTCCGTTCGCACGTGATCCTTTTCAATCTCCCCCGGCTGGCGGCCTTCCATTTCGGGCAGGAGCCCTCTTGGTACACGCTTAAAGAGTGCTTTGGCAGGGGCGACCCCGGTTGACTGATGGGGGGTCGAGCGATACTCTCGAAGGAAGTCCACTAAGTTGCGTCGGAGGTCTGCGCCTCCATCAGCTGATATGCGGAACACTTTGTTTAGCGTTCGCATGAAGCGCTCTACCTCCCCATTTGCCCTCGGCCAGAGCGGTGGGACTTTCCTATGGCGTATTCCCCTCTCCTCACAGTACTGAGCAAAACGTTGCCCCCGAAATGGTGCCCCATTGTCTGAGCATATTTCCACCGGAAATCCATGCATGGCGAACATTTTCTCCAGCGCCATGATGGTGTGGTCACTCGCTGTCGACTCCACCAGTTCAACCTCCCGATAGCGGGACCACTGGTCTGTCACCACTAGAAAGTAGAGCCCTCGGCCGGTGGATCCAAAGTCGGCATGGACCGTCCTCCATGGCTGGTCACTTCTCTCCATGGTTTGGATTGGCGGGGCCCTCTCCACCGAGTGGGCTGCTTGGCAGGGGATGCACCTTCTCACAAACTCCTCCACTCTACTTTCCAGGTCGAGGAACCAGACCTTGAGTCTCAGTCTTGCTTTCATCTTTGCCATCCCTTGGTGCCCATTGTGTGCAAGCTGCAGAACCTTGTCAACCAGTGTTCTTGGGATGACAATCTGGTGACCCCTTAGCAGGAGGCCATCCTCAGCTACCGAGAGCTCATAGCGCGCTTTCCAGAGGGCCTGCAGGTCTTTCTGAGCCCCTGCGTTCCTTCGGGAGTTGTCCTGGAGCACCTCTCGCCATTCTCCATTAGCCATAGCAAGCTTGATCCTTGTGAATGTCTCGTCCATGTTGGAGTCTTCGGCGATCTCCTGGCGGGATAGGGCAACGGGCAGCGCCGATTCGACCGCGAGATGTATTGCTTCAACAACCTCTGCCACTTCCACTGTGTCTTTTGGCCTCCCCGCACCTGGATGGCGGGACAGGTAGTCTGCCGGGTTGTCAGGGCCTGGTCGATACAGCAGTTTGACCCCATACTCCATTAACGACAGCATCCATCTCTCTATTCTAGGCGGTGGTTTGGATGATGTTCCGGACAAAATCGGGATGAGAGGCTTGTGGTCGGTTACCACCATGACCGGTTTTCCCAAAATATATATCCGGAAGTGCTTGCACCCCCATAGGATGGCCAGAGCTTCCCGCTCGATCTGAGAGTACCGTCTCTCTGTCTCTGTTAGCGCTTTGCTGACATATGCGATGGGCCTCATGGTTCCTTGATTGTCGGCCTGCATGAGGACAGCCCCCAGTCCTACTGGGCTGGCATCGACTACAATTTCGGACTCCCGATCCGGATTGAAGTATGCCATTGTTTCTTGTTCCGATAGGGCATTTTTGATTTTGTCGAAAGCCCTCTGTTCTTTCTCCCCCCCAGCTCCAGGCGATGTCGTTTCTGGTTAGCGCTCTCAGGGGTTCCGACAGGGAGTCTAGATCGTGGATGAAGCGACCACAATATGTCACCATACCCAGGAAGCTTCTGATTTCAGATGGTGAGGTTGGCGGGGTAGCTTCCCGGATATCCTTCACTTTTGCAGGATCAGGTGATATGCCCCCCGCGTGGAAGACGAACCCGAAAAATTCCAGCCTGTCTCTCAGGAACTCACACTTCTCTTTGTGCAGTGTCAACCCTAGGTCGCGCAGCCTCACCAGTGTGTTTTCCAGGCGCTTTAGGTGTTCAGCCTCGGAACGGGCAAAGACCAGAATGTCATCCGACATGTTTATCACTCCCTTGAGTCCAGACAGGGCTCCCCTGATGGTATTCTGGAAGACCTCTGCCGCGGAAGAGATACCAAAACTGAGTCTTTTTTATTGGTATAACCCCTCGTGAGTCGTAAACGTCGTGATGCATCTTGACTCGGGGTGGAGCTCTAACTGATGGTACCCGGATCTCAAATCCAGTTTTGAGAACACTTTCGCCCCTTGAAGCTC
Source organism: Ambystoma mexicanum (assembly GCF_040938575.1). Classification (NCBI taxonomy): domain Eukaryota; kingdom Metazoa; phylum Chordata; class Amphibia; order Caudata; family Ambystomatidae; genus Ambystoma; species Ambystoma mexicanum. The sequence continues at coordinate 98,918,373 of NC_090935.1, read as the reverse complement.
CCCAATGATGTCGTCCAGGGTGGGTGTTATGTGGCACTCTCTTTTGATCGCTAGGTTGGGAAGCCTCATGTCCACGCAGATGCGTACCGCACCCGGTTGTTTGGGCTTTGGGGCTACCACGATCGGGGAGACCCACGGGGTGAGGCCCTCTACCTTCTCAATGATGTCCTTGTCTATCAGGGATTGCAGCTCGCGTTCCACCTGTGTCCTCAGATGGAAAGGGACGCGGTGGTGTTTGAGAGCCGTTGGTCTCACAGACCCATCGATGTGGAGGCGTATTGGGTCAGCCTTTAGTTTCCCTATCCCTCGGAATATCGTTTCAAAACGAAACAACAGATTTTCCAAGTCAGTGTGATAGACCGCAAATGAGAAGTGTACAATGTCCAATGCCTCAGCCGCAGCACAACTCAGAAGGGAATGCGGGCTCACATCTGTGACAAAGAACCTTGCCCTTATTCTATTTTGTCCGTGAGTGACTGGGGCCACGAATACACCTTGGATGGGAAGCGGTGTGTGTCCTCCGAAAGCGTACATCCGTGCTGTGGACTCTGCGAGGCCTGGTGGACCAGGGAGTGCATTGTAGTGTTCCGTTGCCAGCACACAGACAGACGCCCCAGTGTCTATCAAGACCGGTGTGGGTGTTTCCCCAATGTTAACTGTGCACTTGGGTTGTCGTCTCCTTCCGGGGCCTTCAGCTATGCTCGAGATGAAGAAGATTTCGTCTTCCTCCTCCTCCTCAGCGATGTTCAGGTCCTGTACGCTTTGTTCAATGGACGATACACCCCTCACTCTCCGAGTGCTGCCTCTGGCAACCCTTTCAGGCCCTCTCGACACGGCGACAGGTGCTGATGCTCTGCACACCCTAGCATAATGTCCTGGGGTGTTACACCGGCCACAGGTTCTCGATTTGGCTGAACAGTCACCCATATGTGGCAGGTCGTACCCACAATATTGGCACGAGGGAGCATTGCTATGCTCCCCCCCGGGCTATCACCTCCTCTTGACGTCCACCTTGACTTTGTTGGGTTAGTGCGGCCAATTGCAAAAACCTCACCTTCGTTTCTCCCATGCGTGGCTGCATCCATTTTCGCACCCCTCGCGTCAGCCAGCTCATAGACCCTTCCTGTGTTCAGAATCTGTTGTAGGGTCAAACCAGGTTCCCTCAATACCTGCCTCCTCAGTTTACCAGAGCTGCAGCCCTGCAACAACTGGTTCCAAACCATCTCCTCTTCATTTCCCCATCTACAGGAGCTTGCTAGACCTCTGAGTCGTGCACAAAATTGATCCAATGACTCTTCCTCTCGTTGTCTTTCCGCACTCATGACGAACCTATCAAAGTCTACATTCGCCATTGGCAGAAAATGATCTCGGAGCGCCTGCCTCACTGCAGCATATGTCGCAACCGGAATGTTCAGAGAGTCATATATCTTGTGCACCTCAGCCCCTGCCGAGTACACCATGATTGCAATTCTTTCTTCGTCCTCCGTGATCCCCGAGGCCATGAAGAACATCTCCAACCTCTTCACCCACAGGAGCCATTTAGGCCCCAACTTGGAAGGTGGGCCCGTGTTGTCAAATTCGGGCATGGGGGCTAGTGTGCTGTTCACCCTGCGAGGGATGGGGGCAGGAGAGCCCTCTTGTTCTTCCTCCCCCATTTCCCTGCGTGGTACTCACAGAAATACGTTGAACTGCTTTGAAGGCAGGGCCCCGGATCACCCTTGGCACAATATCTTCTCCAGTGCCACTCTTTTCCTTTTTTTCGACAGAATGCCACAACCCTGCGGCTGCACAGGCTGTGGAGGGTCCAAAAATTGTCGATTTTCAGTGCAAATTGCAGATGGCGCACAAGCACCCTCACGGGCCGCAGCCACTACGTTCTGCGCACAATCCAAGATGGCCGCCGGGCACACGTGTGAGCCTGTGCCGACACGGAGCAGCGTTCTCCTCTCTGGACGCTACCGGAGTGGAGGACTGCTCCCGCGCCGTCCTCGTCGCCAGTGTGATGGTGTGGGGCGATGGCAGGCCCCACCTGCAGGCACACACGCACACATACAGCACTCGCACCAAGAGACACGCCGGAGACGTGTTGCTTCTCTGGTCTCCGGCGCGAACTGCCGGCCGGGACCGTCTTTATTCAATGCGCGCATGCGCGAGCCTCGTTATGGGCCGTGCATGCGCAGAACCGCGTATTACTACGTGTCAGGTCCCAGGTTAGGTAGGGGTACTTTGTAAATGAAATTAGATTATAGATTTAATTAATTTATTGTTTTAATCTGATTTTGGGTTGTTGATCTTAACTTCTGTTCATCAGAGTGCTAACTCCCCAAACCAACATGGTGGCAGTAGTGCCAGTTCCTGATTGGAAGTTTCATGAACCTCTGACCTTCCATACAATTCTAAACTGCCTTTCATTGTTCACCTTCAAGAAGGAAGGTCCTGTTTTGATTAAGTTCCTGCGTCAAGGCCTTTTGATGAGATTCTGGTGAAGTTTACAAAGATAAATATTGTTTTCCTGAGAAGCTGGTCAACGTGGGACAAGCTCAGCTGATAATTTGGTGGGAGCGTCGCTTTTTCTCAAGCTGGAGAAAAGTTGCTTTATTTTTATCACTTTATTCATGTTAGGTATTTATTTAGTTTAGGTATTTAGATTCGTTTCATTTTACTTCAAAAATCTGCTTGACTTTTATGACTCTGTGTAATTGACACGGTTTTGAATTTCTGACATTGTACTGAAGGAAGAAGCGTTTGGAATTTTAACTGCGCAGTTTTCTTAGATCAGTGCTTCAGAGCCTTCATTTTTGTTTCACGCATGCGCAAAGGAGAAGTGTCCTTGTTTTACTGCTGTGTCTCGTATCTGATCTGATTTCAAGTCTGTCAGTTTCAGTACGGTTGCGTGAATGAAGATTGCTTAAGGAAAATACCTGAGCCTAAGTTTTTGATGTTGTTTAACTTGAATTCATAAGGCTTTTAATTACGCTTGCGCGCCATTATATAAGGTGGCTTCTAAAAATATTCACTGTGCGCATGTGGAAAGTAAAGACACATTGATTTCATGAGCATAGCACATTTTTCTGAAGGATAAGGCAGCGCCTGAACTTGTCTATTGTGCGCATGTCAAAGGCAAAAGCAGTTGTTTTCGTTAGCTTTGCGCATGTGCTCAAAAGGTAAACAGCATCTGAACTCATTTACAGTGCTTAAGTCAAAAGCAAAGCTTCGGATTCCATTAGCATTGCGCATGTGCTTCAAAGGTTGAACAGGATCTGAATTCATTCTTATTGTTCTTGTTTAAAGTTTTAAAATACCATCTGAACTCTTAATTGCGCATTTGTTACTAAAGTAAAAGGAACATCTGAACAGGAATACAATGTGCTTGAGAAAGGATGAAATGCAATTGAATGAATGAACACTCGAAAGTGATTTCCTCTTTAATTTAAGAAGATTGCACATTCTTGAACTCATTATTTTGAGCATTTTTGGTTGAGGAACAAAATGCATTCTTAAATTCACATTGCCCTTCTGAAATTGAACATTGACTGTGCAAGATAAATTCTCAATGGGTCTTTGTGAAAAAGAAGTTAATTAATCTCCAAGGTTATTTCGGAGATTGGACAGGTATGGGTTTAGATATTAAATTATTTGATATTTAGAGATTGAGTTAATTTAATGCATGTCTTCATTATTTAATAAACATTAATGTCTCCTTCTACAGATTGCAGCCCACCAGAAGTAGGCGTCTGTCGTTTGTTATTTTCTCCACTTCCCCTTTTCCCTTGGGAGTGTTAGTTCTTCAACTGGGTTTAAGACAGTTGTTGATCAAACGTTCTTGAGAGATCTGTGGGGCTCAGCATCTCCTGCAGACGCAGACGCCAGGACCGGACAGATGAAAGGCCAAAAAATAGTCTGCCTGGTTTGTTGAGTCTCACAGATTTCATCATGGAACAGTTGGGAGAAGTAATCCAAGAACTGAGAGAAGAATTAAGAGTTTCTCATTTAGAGAATTCAAAATTACATAAAAAGGTGGAGGAGTTGGGAGTTAAGATGACTCGGATTCAAGAATCCATTGGGGAATCTAGAACCCAGAGAGTAGGGTATTCTGGGGAAGGATTGTCTTCGGAGTTGGGAGCCACAGGGAACAGTGAACAACAACCCCCAGTTCTGGAAAGAGCAGACGGGAGAGATGAAGATAGAGTAGGAAGACACATTTTGAGTCAGACATCAGTTCCTTTAGCGTCCCCAGAACGTTTTAGTGGAGATGTTAAAACATTTTCAACTTTTGTTACACAGTGTGAGTTACATTTCTTGTGTCGTCCTGAGAGTTTTAGAACTGACATGGCTAAAGTTGCATTTATGTTATCTTATTTAACTGGGGATGCATCATCTTGGGCAGTTCTTTTGGTTGCTCAAGAGAATCCAATTTTGAAAGATGTTGTTCTATTTAAAGAAGAGTTTCGAAAGATGTTTGGAAGAAGAATGATTTCACAAGAGTTAGATGGGGAACTGTTAGATTTAAAACAAGGAAATAAGGACTTAGTGAGTTATGTAACAGCTTTTAGAGCTCTAGTTTTGGAAACAGGGTGGCCAGAGGACAAGAGATCGTCCTTATTTTACAGAGGTTTAAGGGACGAATTTAAAGACGCTTTATCAACCATGGTTGATCGTCCCACTTCTTGTGATGCCTTAATTGACTTAGTTATGCGAATAGATTTTCGATTGGGAGAAAGAAGAAATGAACGTAGAAAGGGTTTTGGAGAGGTCAAGGTGGGTCAGCGTTTTGAAAAACCTAGAATGGAAGAAAGGAGTAAAGTCAGTGAACAGTCAGGCAAAATAAGAGGACCATTATCTAAAGAGGAGAAAGATAGGAGAAGAGCTAATCACTTGTGTTTATATTGTGGGCGTAGTGGTCATTTTCTAGGGAATTGTCCTTACACTCCCAAAAGAGGGCAGTCCAATGTTTCTCGATCTCAACAGGTGGCGAATACCCTTCAAGCGGCTGTACCTCATGTAACAATTAACGTATCCTTATTCTTGGATGATGTTTTAAAAGGATCAGGACCAGCCATGATTGATTCAGGGGCAACTGGTAATTTTATGGATTGGGGATTGGCTCGGTCTATGAAAATTCCATTAGTTGAAAAAATAGCAGTAGAGCAAGTAAGAGCAGTAGATGGTTCTCAGTTAACCTCGGGACCCATCACTCATGAAACTGTTCCTTTGTTTATGACACTGGTTAAAGATCACTCTGAGTATATTGTCTTTGAACTTATTGATGCTCCTCAGCTACAAATCATTTTGGGAATGCCTTGGTTGACTAATCATAATCCCACAATTGACTGGGGAAGAAGAATATTAGATTTTCGATCAGAAATTTGTAAGGAACATTGTTTCAATTGTAAGTATGAGATCAGAGATGAGAGTATTGAAAGTGGAAGAGTGGTGGCTTTAGCTCAAAATGGATTTGAAGAACATTCTATTGGAGCTGTGATGGGTTTTTTGCCTGAGTGTTATAAAGAGTTTACTTGTGTGTTTGATGAGGTTGAAGCAGGGGAGTTACCGCCACATCGATCATATGATTGCAAAATTGATTTAGAGGATGGAGCAATCTTACCTAGTAGTAGGGTGTATGCCTTGACCGAGAAGGAAAATGATTACTTGAAGGAATACATTGAGGAAAATCTCAATAAAGGGTTTATTAGACACTCACAATCTCCTGCAGCTTCACCATTGTTTTTTGTACCCAAGAAGGAAGGGAAGCTCAGAGCTTGCATTGATTATAGATCTTTGAATAAAGTCACTGTTAAGAATCGCTATCCTTTGCCATTGATTCCAGAAATGTTAAACCAAATTCAAGGAGCAACCATTTTTACTAAATTGGATTTGAGAGGAGCTTACCATTTGGTTAGGGTTAGGGAGGGAGACGAGTGGAAGACTGCTTTCAAAACACGTTTTGGTTTGTTTGAATACCTTGTGATGCCATTCGGATTATGTAATGCTCCAGCGGCTTTTCAATTCTTTATTAATGATGTTTTGAAAGAATTTCTAGATCTTTTTGTCGTAGTTTATATTGATGACATTTTGATTTTTTCACATAATTTGGAGCAACATTATCAACATGTAAGACAAGTTTTGAAGAAGTTACACGATCATCATCTTTTTGCTAGTCTTGATAAGAGTCAATTTCATACTGAAGTGGTGGAGTTTCTGGGTTTCGTGATTTCTCCTCAAGGGTTGGAAATGGATCAAAAAAAAGTCAGAGCAGTGAAAGATTGGCCGACTCCCACTAAGATCAAGGAAGTGCAAAGTTTTTTAGGTTTTGCTAATTTTTATAGGAGATTTATCAAAGATTTTTCATCCATTATTCCTCCTATCACTAGACTTTTAAAAAAAGGTGTACCTTTTCTTTGGAATCAAGAAACGGAAGAAGCTTTTAACACCTTGAAGAATAGATTTATTTCTGGTCCTATTCTTTTACACCCAGATCCAACACAACCATTCTTTGTAGAAGCAGACGCTTCTAATTTTGCAGTTGGAGCTATTTTATCTCAAAGGCATAAAGAAACTGGTCAGCTTCATCCAATAGCATTCTTCTCAAAGAAATTTTCTGCCGCAGAAAGTAACTATTCAATAATGGATAAGGAATTACTTGCAATAAAAGCTGCATTTCAAGAATGGCGACATTTTTTGATGGGTGCCAGAAATCCTGTCACGGTGCTTACTGATCACCGAAATTTACTTTTTCTTAAGTCAGCTAAGACTCTTACTCCCAGACAGTTACGTTGGTCATTATTTTTTGCGGATTTTGACTTTGTAGTGACATACAGACCTGGGAAATTAAATGGTAAAGCGGATGCTTTATCCAGACAATTTCCTGGTTGTGAAAAAGAATTGGAGTTAAGACCTGAACCTGTAATTCCTGAAGAACATTTTGTTTCAGCTAACTCTTCTAAAAAAGAAGATTTGCAGGAGTTAATTAAAATAAATCTGAATATTCAGAAGATGAAAGAATGGGCACAGTTGGATGTTAAAAGAACTATTAAAAATGGTTTACCTTATTTTGAGGATAAGTTGTATCTCCCGAGTGAGGACCTTAGAGAGAAAATTTTACAAGATTGTCATGATTCAGTTTTAGCTGGACATCCGGGTTTTCATAAGACTTTGGATTTAGTTCTACGGCATTTCTGGTGGGAAAGTATTAAGAAAGATGTCTTAAATTATGTAAAGACTTGTGAAGTCTGTGCTAAGTCAAAACATGAGACTGGAAAACCTGCTGGACTTCTTGAACCCTTGCCTATTCCTCCTCGGCCTTGGCATACAATTGGTTTAGATTTTATTGTAGATTTACCTAACGATAGAGGATTCTCCACAATTCTGGTAGTGGTAGATTGTTTCTCTAAAGAGAGTCATTTTATTCCCATGAAAGGAGGAGTTACAGCTTCAAGTCTAGCTAAAAAATTCATTCAAGAAATTGTACGATTGCATGGAGTTCCCAGTCAAGTTATTTCAGATAGGGGGTCTCAATTTGTGTCGAGATTTTGGAAGGAATTTTGTAGGAGATTGGGTTTGAAGATAAAATTAACATCAGGATATCACCCAGAGGCTAATGGTCAAGTAGAAAGAATCAATCAGGAATTAGAAAAATATTTAAGATGTTTTGTCGAAGGAGAGTTTGAGTGGGTGGATTTGTTGTGGACAGCGGAATTTGCATATAATAATTCTACTAAAACCTCTACTTCCATGTCACCTTTTTTTTGTGGAAGAGGTTATAATCCTCGGTTTCTATGTGAGAATGATGGAGTAAATGAGACATGTCCAGCTGTGAAAGATATAACTGAAATAATTCAGAAAGGTTGGGCTAAAGCAAAGGAAATGTTACAAAAAAGTAAGTCTGAGTATAAAAGATTTGCAGATTTTAAAAGAAAGAAAAGTCCAAGTTATGCTAAAGGTGATTTAGTCTGGTTATCAGCAAAAAATATTAAATTGAAAGGAAAAAATAAATTTTGTCCTAAGTTTTTGGGTCCTTTTGAGATTGAGGAAGTGATAGGACCAGTATCAGTCAAACTTAAATTGACTACTAATTTGAAAATTCATCCAGTATTTCATGTAAGTTTATTAAAACCAGTGTCAAAAGGAATCAGAATGAGACCAGTTCCTAAACCAATTGTTTTGGAAACTAATTCAGAAGAATTTGAGGTTAAAAGAATACTTGATTCTAGAAAAGTAAGGGGAAAGATTCAATATCTTATTGATTGGAAGGGGTTTGGTCCTGATGAAAGAAGTTGGGAGTCAGAATCTGATATTCATGCGGAAAGATTAGTATCTAAGTTTCACAGAAGAAATCCAAATAAACCTGGCCCTGAGGTCAGGGCTTAAGGAGGGGGTACTGTCAGGTCCCAGGTTAGGTAGGGGTACTTTGTAAATGAAATTAGATTATAGATTTAATTAATTTATTGTTTTAATCTGATTTTGGGTTGTTGATCTTAACTTCTGTTCATCAGAGTGCTAACTCCCCAAACCAACATGGTGGCAGTAGTGCCAGTTCCTGATTGGAAGTTTCATGAACCTCTGACCTTCCATACAATTCTAAACTGCCTTTCATTGTTCACCTTCAAGAAGGAAGGTCCTGTTTTGATTAAGTTCCTGCGTCAAGGCCTTTTGATGAGATTCTGGTGAAGTTTACAAAGATAAATATTGTTTTCCTGAGAAGCTGGTCAACGTGGGACAAGCTCAGCTGATAATTTGGTGGGAGCGTCGCTTTTTCTCAAGCTGGAGAAAAGTTGCTTTATTTTTATCACTTTATTCATGTTAGGTATTTATTTAGTTTAGGTATTTAGATTCGTTTCATTTTACTTCAAAAATCTGCTTGACTTTTATGACTCTGTGTAATTGACACGGTTTTGAATTTCTGACATTGTACTGAAGGAAGAAGCGTTTGGAATTTTAACTGCGCAGTTTTCTTAGATCAGTGCTTCAGAGCCTTCATTTTTGTTTCACGCATGCGCAAAGGAGAAGTGTCCTTGTTTTACTGCTGTGTCTCGTATCTGATCTGATTTCAAGTCTGTCAGTTTCAGTACGGTTGCGTGAATGAAGATTGCTTAAGGAAAATACCTGAGCCTAAGTTTTTGATGTTGTTTAACTTGAATTCATAAGGCTTTTAATTACGCTTGCGCGCCATTATATAAGGTGGCTTCTAAAAATATTCACTGTGCGCATGTGGAAAGTAAAGACACATTGATTTCATGAGCATAGCACATTTTTCTAAAGGATAAGGCAGCGCCTGAACTTGTCTATTGTGCGCATGTCAAAGGCAAAAGCAGTTGTTTTCGTTAGCTTTGCGCATGTGCTCAAAAGGTAAACAGCATCTGAACTCATTTACAGTGCTTAAGTCAAAAGCAAAGCTTCGGATTCCATTAGCATTGCGCATGTGCTTCAAAGGTTGAACAGGATCTGAATTCATTCTTATTGTTCTTGTTTAAAGTTTTAAAATACCATCTGAACTCTTAATTGCGCATTTGTTACTAAAGTAAAAGGAACATCTGAACAGGAATACAATGTGCTTGAGAAAGGATGAAATGCAATTGAATGAATGAACACTCGAAAGTGATTTCCTCTTTAATTTAAGAAGATTGCACATTCTTGAACTCATTATTTTGAGCATTTTTGGTTGAGGAACAAAATGCATTCTTAAATTCACATTGCCCTTCTGAAATTGAACATTGACTGTGCAAGATAAATTCTCAATGGGTCTTTGTGAAAAAGAAGTTAATTAATCTCCAAGGTTATTTCGGAGATTGGACAGGTATGGGTTTAGATATTAAATTATTTGATATTTAGAGATTGAGTTAATTTAATGCATGTCTTCATTATTTAATAAACATTAATGTCTCCTTCTACAGATTGCAGCCCACCAGAAGTAGGCGTCTGTCGTTTGTTATTTTCTCCACTTCCCCTTTTCCCTTGGGAGTGTTAGTTCTTCAACTGGGTTTAAGACAGTTGTTGATCAAACGTTCTTGAGAGATCTGTGGGGCTCAGCATCTCCTGCAGACGCAGACGCCAGGACCGGACACTACGCAACAGACATTAAACACAAAAATAGCCTAGAACACACATAGCAAACATGACCAAGAGTGGGAAAAAGAGACTCACTCTTAGCAGGAAAAAGAAACAAACCCTTCAAATCCAGCAAAGCTGATTGGGGACTCTATAGGTAAGGTAAATTAGCCATAGAATGAGAATTCTCCCTAATAGGGAATGAGGCCTCTTTTGCAGCACGCACTGTGCATTGTGACAATCAAGAAGGAGCAGCTCACCTCAGACATATTAATAATACAGTTTGGAGCCCTGGTCTCTGTTCCCTGTTGTGAGATCCGGGAAATACAGAGTAAGGGAGTCAGGCTCCTCTAAGAGGAGGATGCCAGAAAACTGACCAATCACTGGAACTTACGTACAGTCTTTCCAATCAGGATATCCTCCAACCCACAATCCATAGCGAAACGTTGCATAATTATAATCTGCTACTAAAAAAAAAAGAAGCTTCATTTTCAGAGCGGTAAATGAAGGAATTCCACTTTCATACCAACATGGTCCAACTCGTTTTTACAATGAAATCATAACGTATGGAAGTCGTTCTATGTTTCAGAGGTTACAACTGCTAGAGCTAACCTTTGCAAGCGAGACTCCGGTACCCTATCTTGGAAATACTTCACTGCCGGCAGTTCACAGCACTTCGCGGGGCTGTGATAGCAGGCAATAAACTCAATTTTTGAAGGTCTTTATGCATGGTAACATGTCTGAGGCCAACATGCTCAGTAAAAGAAAAGATCTGATAATGTAACCCGCTACAGATGCGCGGAAAGACTTCAGATCGCATCACAACAGTGCGACCGTCCTACCACGTGACAATGAAGAATGGCCGGTTTCACTTGTGGGGCCCTTTGTTTCTAAATCGTCGGGGAGGGCTTTGCGGCCGGTGTTGTGTAATATCTGGAATCCCGTACTGTACCCGCTATCCTTGGACTTCGCTATGTTCGTTCCGCTGATTGGCTGCATTAGCCTCAGCCCCTTTACCCGTGAGCCTGAGCGCCGTCTATCCTTTCTGCTGGATTCTACTTATAGGGACCTCTAGTAGCGGCCCTGGTACTGCAGCCTAGAATTTCCAATGCTGGAGTCCACTTACAGGGACCTCTAGCGGCAGACTCTGGTACTGCAGGCTTGAATTTCCATTGCTAGTCCCCTTACAGCGACCTCTAGCAGCAGACTCTAGTACTGCAGCCTAGAATTGGCAATGTTGGAGTCCATGACCAGGGACCCCTAGCAGCAGACTCTGGGACTGCACTCTTGAATTTCCAAAACCGCTAGTAGCAGACTTTGGTACTGCACCCTTGAATATCCAATGCTGGCTTCCGCTTCGAGGGTTCTCTAGCAGCAGCTTAGAATTTCCAATTACGGAATCCGCTTCCAGAGACTTCTAGTAGCAGACTCTGGGAATGCACTCTTGAATTGCCAATACCATAGTCTGCTAACACGTCCCTCTAGCAGCAGACTCTGGGACTGCACCCTTGAATTTCCAATGCCGCTTACAGGAACCTCTAGAAGCAGACTCTTGGGACGGCACTCTTGATTTTCCAATGCTGGAGTCTGCTTACACGGACCTCTAGTAACAGACTCTGGGACTGCATCTTTGAATTGCCAATGCTGCTTACAGGGACCTCTAGCAGCAGAATCTGTGCCTGAACCATTGAATAAAACAATTCTGGAGTCTGCTTACAGGGACCTCTAGCAGCAGACTCTGGGACTGCACCATTGAATTTCTTACAGGGACCTCTAGCAGCAGAATCTATGACTGCACCATTGAATAAAACAATTCTGGAGTCTGCTTACAGGGACCTCTAGCAGCAGACTCTGGAACTGCACACTTGAATTTCCAATGCTGGAGTCCACTTAAAGGGATCTCTAAAAGCAGACTCTGGAACTGCACACTTGAATTTCCAATGCTGGAGTCCACTTAAAGGGATCTCTAAAAGCAGACTCTGTGACTGAACCATTGAATTGCCAATGCTGGAGTCCGCTTATAGGGACCTCTAGCAGCAGACTCTGGGACTGCACCCTTGAATTGCCAATGCTGGAGTCCGCTTAAAGGGACCTCTAAAAGCAGACTCTGTGACTGAACCATTGAATTGCCAGTGCCAAAGTCCGCTCAGAGGGACAACTAGCAGCAGACTCTGTGACTGCAGCCTTGAATGTCCAGTGATGGAGTCCGCTTTGAAGGACTGATTCCGCTTACAGCAGCTGTATTCAAACTGTGGGGCGCGCCCCTCTGGTATGCTGCAGCCTCAGGCCCAGGGGGGCACACATCCACAGCCTGAAAAGCTGCCGGACAGCAGATTAAGCAGCCTGTGAGCATTTGTGGCTGCTGATCTCTGCCGACTGTGATGCGTTGGAAATATGCAAACTAAAGAATGCATATTCCAAACACAGCGTGTGTGATGCTCTGGAGTCACAAAACCTGCGCCCTTAGTCTTTGTGTTGACAGCCTTTCAAGTGGGGCAATTTATATAGGATGGCTCATTTAACAAGCCATTGGGCCTCATTACGCATCCGGCTCTGGCACCCGCGAAAGGGGAATTACTGGGTCATGCCGACCTCGGTGTACCCGGTAATTCCCCTAGCGCAGGTGCCGGAGCCGGTACGTCCCCATTCCCATTTGAGCCCACATAGGGCTCCATGGGAATGGGAAGGATGGTAGCAGCGGTACCGTTAATAATGGTACCGTTGCTACCATCAAGTTCTGCTTGCGGGAGCCGGTATGGCCACTATGTCAGACCTGGTGGCTGCAAGGGCACCCGCGAGCAGAACCCCTAGTATGACAGTACGGTAGCAACGGTGCCGGTAGCGATACCAGCGCCGTTGTTGCTTTACCGCCATACTCGGAATGAGGCCTTTTTATACAGTATATGCTTAATATTTCAGTGACAAGAACTAAACGTGGTTCATTTTTATTCACCAGGTCAGCACAAGTATCAGTTAGCTGACCAAACCTATGAAAAAGAGAATTAGCGTGCCACACAGAAAAGTTTAAAACTATTTTCTTTATTTTCATGTCTCTTTATTTGACACACCAAAACTTTTTTTATTTTTTATATAACTGTTTAGTTACTGTTAGGGAGAGCTCTCATAAATGGCTGATTTCCCTTACCTAATGAGTCCCTCAGCAGCTTTGCTGGATTTCTAGGATTTATTTTTCTCACCTGGTAAGAGTGTGAGCCTTCTTTCCCACTCTCACATGTGTTTTGCTGTGTGTGTTTTCACTTTTTGTGTGATCTTGGGCACTGGAGCCTCACCTATTCCATGGCCTCATATTTTTCATGGGTGTTACACAGCACCTTCAGTGCAGTGACACATGGTCGTCTTTGAAACTTCCCAATAACTCAATTTTTCTGGGGCTGACTATTGTCCCCTAGAAAAGGTAAAGTTGCCATTAACTTTATGTAGTCACTTTAAACCACAGACCCAATACACCCCATCTTACATGGAGTATTCGAAAGGGTTAATTCTTATCCCTTTTTGTCTGTGTCTCTTGGCGCCTTGTTTCGCTCCCTTTACATCAAGAATTGGTTGGTGGCAGTCGTAACTACCCTAACGTTTCTACCACGGTTATCTTATATAACCATGGTATTGTTTTAGGCTATTATATTAGCCTCGAACATAAATCCGCTTGCCCAAATACATTTTATTTTGGCTTCGGCTGGGTTTTTTCGACATTTGTTTTTGTTAAAGTCTTTCTCGTGTTTTTCTCTGCGTGCCAAACCAGGGTTGATTCCTATGTTCGGCGTCTTTTCGCGGGCTTCTACACAGAAGCCCTCCTTAAGGCACCTGAAAGTCTGGGTAGGCAGGATATGAGGGAGTGGTCTTAGGACCCCTACCATGGGTTCCCTTTGTAACCCAAGTCACACTCCTGTTTGATTGGCTGAGGGGACTGTCCTTGCTAGGACAGCCACCCTGCTGTGTGATTGACAGCCAGGCTGTATGAATGGGGAAAAACTGCATAAAAAGCAGGTCTCTGGGACTGGAAAAGGCAGAGTCACCACTGGAATGAAAGAACCAACGAGGAGGTGACAGAGGAGGCCCCTTACAATGACTGAAATGCCCTGTGAAGCCCTGCTGCAGGTCCGAATCTTCAGGTTCCGACGACAGACAAGATCCTCCAGGAAACTTCTTCCCTTGAGCTGGTGGGACCAACCAGTTCATCCAAACTGCAAGCCAAGACCCCTCCTCTGGTCGAAGTCACTGTAAAGAGCTACAGTGGGCCGGATAGCCTGGAAGGGGTTTTAAGGAGCGCACCTTTTATTTGTTTTTTTGCTGTGCTGCTGGCTTCTTCCCTGGGTGGCGCAGGACCCTCCAGCTTCCTACTTCATGTCAGTCCGACAGTCGCTTCAGGAACCATGAGCCTGCAGGAACCGCCAGGAACGTCTGCCTCAGCTACAGCACCCTCTCCGTTTTAAGGTACTGTGCAAATCCGGATGCCCGTTTCGTTCAGCCACGGTGAAAGTGTTTGAAACCTTTCACCAAACCGAGGGCTTGTCCTTCTCTTCTCTTTGAACTACCTTTTCTATCAACCAACCTCGTCCGGAATCCGTGCCACGAACTTTACAGCGAACTACCCTGAACTGTGTGATCTTGAGCAAAAGACTTTTGACTCATTGACTTTGGCCTTAAGTCTTTTCTACCTGATTCTATCACTGTAGTTCCACTTGTTCAATTGCCCTGAGTTCGTACCTGTTGGTTTGATTTCATTTCTATTAACTTTGTTTTTCCCTCCCTTTTAAATTACTGTAGTGCCATTTTGCTCCCACTTCATTTTGTGAGCTTAACTTGTCTGGGATTTAAGGGAAGTGGTGTGGTGTATTAAGAGTGTGATTTTTAAACTGCTTATAATAGTGTGATGTTATACAACTGAAGAGTAAAATAAATGTATATTCTTTTACTTGAAAACCTTGAGTCAGTGTTTGCCTGAATCATAGTAATTGCTAGGCCTTTGTGTAACTATTTGATACTGCTCACTTACCCTTGAGGTAAGTCTGGTGGCTCAGCCACTGCTACCACTGTATCTGTGTAGTACAGGCTTGTACCAAAGGTGAATTAATTGTCTTAATTATCGCTTGTAGTCTTAATTGTGTGTGGTGTTCCCAAAGGGTACTGCATATAATTCTGCCTAACAGTTACATATGGCGCATCCCTGGAAAGGTTAACTATAATTTTCTTTCTTAAGTATTCTAGTGGCTGCTTTGGATCATGGACTAAATGCATCCTCTCATCATCAAAGGTCTTTTAATTGTCTAAACAAGCCAGCCACTGCCTAGCGAGCACACCAGATGGCAACTCAATGTCACTCGGCACCTTGATTAGGAAAGTGGAGTTCCTTGTGTGTGACCATGCAGACAGTGCTCCATGGCAAATCAATGCAGTGACGTGTGCAGCAATGATTTGTGCGCTGCACAAGTAGCCACCCTGTTGGTTAATGGTGACTATGTGGTGCTCCCTTATGTAACAGCACATATACCTATTTTGTCTGATGTGCCCAATGCCCATACAAGAGCACACTGGACTGTTTTGTGTATGTGACTCTGACGAGCATGCCATACTATGCCCACACTTAAACACATAAAGCAATCAAAGAAGTTGCCTCCAATTGTAAATCCACACGGCCAAACGCCCTTTCTACACAGCCACATCATGACTTTCACTAGCTGCAGGTCAGCACTAATAAGAGATGCTAATGCCAGCTCGGTTAGATAAACCATGGGCCTGCTCTTTTTTGCCAAAATAAGCCCTGAGGCCGGCGCAATGGTGAGGAGGTAGTGGCTGAGGAACTGTGGGCCCTTTACCATGCACCAGAAGCCGGTTTTGTTTGAAATGCTTCATCAGCTTATTACTGGTCAGGCTAACGTTTGAAAGAGGTACAATCCTTTCCGGGTAGCCTTTCTGTGCATTGTTTATTGGGTCTCTCTTGTGATGGTATCCTGCCCTGTCTGTAGATATCATTCCCTAAAGATGTTTCTGTATTGGGGTTGGGCATGCCCACACTGAGACCCAGCCCTTCCTCCTCCAAAACTCTTCAGAAACAAGAAACAAAAGAAACCTTGTACCCCCATTTGAGTGGCTGATGTTGCAGCCACTTTATACTCGCATACAAAAACGTAAGCTGTCCAAATGAGCATGCATGGTTCATGGTTACAAACATTCTAATGTTAGGGTGAGTATTGTGAACCATGATGTGAGGGCCAAGCCATGGATCAGTTATGAATTTAGAGATTCGCATATACAATCCTTTTATCACAGACTTGTTTATGAAATGTAGAGATCTCTGATTACTGTTATAGTCCTGAAATGCTCTGTGATTTAATGCAAAGTATACAGGAATTATCATTGGTGCTATTTGCCATGTTTACCATTCTCAGAGAGGTATTTTGAAAGAGTACAATAAGAGTGTACCAGACTGTCCATCTTGGAATGATAACCTTCTATCAGAAAATAATTCATATGGTTAGTCTAGTAGTGCCCCTTACGAAATACAAGTGTGGTGGTGCGAACAGAACACCTGCAACACAGGGCCAGGTCAGTGGGCCCTCAGACCCCGATAGGCTGTTCACACCGCAGTGTGCCAGTAAGGACAGTCTGAAACTGCATTCAGGCAAGGCCTATGCTAAGAGCAGGTGACAGAAAAACCATTTACTTGAGCAGCAACAGCTGTTTTTTTCACATTAGAATTCTTCTGTAAAGTACCTAAATTACAATGTAATGAAACCAGCTTCATTCATATAGCAATTATTTATTCATATTGAGGAGCGGTTTTGTCACACGACAGAGGTGTAGTTTGGGAGTGACGTGTGCCAGTCAGGGGGCGAGGGGGATGGATTCTGATGTTTTTGATGTTTCGCCCTGGGCACCAAGTTGGCTAGAAACTGCCCTGATTACAGCACACACCTTCTTTTGCAGGGATGACCAGCCCCTCCCATCTGACTCCAGAGCAGGAAATCACTAATGATGGCTCATTAGTGACATACTGCCATACTTTCAGACGGGAGAGGTGGCGGGTGGTCAACTGCCTCCATGTTGCCAGTAAGAATTCATTTAGCTCAGAAATGTATTCAGTTCTCAGTTTTTTCTCCTGGTGCTTAAAATGTGTGCTTTGCATTACAAGATGTGTGCCACAGACTGGTTCCACTATAAGCAGGGGAGAAATGAGGACTGTGGGGACTCTGTACAAGTGAATAGAACAAAGACCCCATGGTCCTCATTTCTCCTACAGCAGCAGTGGCCAGGGAAGGCGCCAGGGCATTGCACCCTTTCAAATCAGAGGAACCAGGGCATTTCAACTTTTTCATATGAGGAGTCTCCACTCTGCTGATAATCCCAAAATTCTCTTTAATTTTATGCAAAACTGCATTTTATTTTTACAAGGTTATTTTACTCACTGAATGCTGATCAAGGTACCTAACAGCATTAAGGTCCAGCTTTGATTAATACTTCCCTCAAGAAAATGCTGGCATTAATGACTGGGTGATGTAGCCTTTTCTGTCAGAGGAGGTGGTGCATCTTCCATTTGATGTCCAGGAGGAGCTGATTGAGAATCAGTCGGGCACCACTCTGCAATCTGAATTTAGGAACATTGCAGTGGTTAACCTTTGGCTGAAGGTATTCCTGGAGTACCCTACATTGGCATGGTCTGCTATACAGTCTCTCTTACCCTTTGGGTCTTCCTACTTGTGCGAACTAGATGCTTGGCTGTTCTGAAAACGAAATACTGCACAAGGCTGGAAGTGGAGGACAACCTCAGAGTGTCAGTCTCAAAAATAAAGCCACACATGGACACACTTTCTGCAGAGAGACAGGCCCACACTTTCCATTAGTACTTGCTCTATAAAATCAAATTGCCTTCTGCTGAATATACTAATAGGAATGTATTTTGAGAAAATAACAGCCCATCTGGAGAATTTTGAGTTTACCTGCACGGTTTCTATGTTTGGATTGGAAGTGATTGTCCTGCTGTCTTAGAATGTCTCCCCAACAACATATCCCTTCAAAATGATGCCACCACAAATTCTGCAACCATCTCTATAAAAAGAAATAACACCAACACAAAGGGGTGGGGCAGGGGTGTCTCAAACAATTAATGTTTTGCTCAGGGGGCCATGGCATAAAAAGTTTGAAGACCACTCGCTTACAGGGACCTCTAGTAGCAGACTTTGTGACTGCAGCCTTGAATTTCCAATGCTTGAGTCCGCTTCGAGGGACCTCTAGTAGCAGACTATGGGACTGCACCCTTGAATTGCCAATGTTGGAGTCCGCTTCAAGGAACCTCTAGTAGTAGACTCTAGTACTGCACCCTTGTATTTCCAATGCCGGAGTCCAGTACAGAGTATTAGCATTATTTTAAAATAATAAGGGGATAAGCCAGGGATGAATATGTGATTCTAAACAAAACAGACTATATTAAAATGGCTAAGCAGCATCTTAATACACCAGGCTGCTACCTCAAATTATTCAGTAACCCATTTCACCAGATCAACATGAAAGCAAACACACTTACTGCTAAACGGTACAGCAGGGGAATGCTAACGGGTAAAGAAAGCATCTTTCTCACCAATAACTGCCCTATTTTGCCAACAATTTCATTTTTACTGGATGTCAATACATAATACAATGCTCTTCTGCCATTCAGAGCTATTGTTAGTATCATGATGGATGACAGAATTTCTCTACATTTATTGATGAATTCATACACCCAGAAGTAATCAAACTGAAATCTTACATGAGAAGCCAGGCCTATTTTGCACCACCTAGAACAATTGACATGGTGTGTTACATACATTCTTCTTACTTTCGATCTAACAACATTGGACATCAATAGGACATCACCCAGTGTTAGGGAGAATTCTCATTTATGGCTAATTTCCCTCACCTAGTGAGACCCCCAGCAGCTTTGCTGGACTTCTAGAGCTAATTCTTTTCCACTTGGTAAGAGTGAGAGCTTTTCCCCCACTCTTACCTGGGTTTTGCTATGTGTTTCTGCCTGTTTTTGTGATTGTGGACTCTGAAGTACACCACTTCAGTACCCCCTTCTTTTTGTGTGTCATACAGCACCTTCAGTGCCGTGGCACAGGTTTGTCTTTGAGACTTCCCTCGATTCTATTTCTGAGGCGACTACTGTCCCCCAGAAAAGGGTAAAGTTACCATTAACTTTACTTAGTCAATCTACCACAGATCCAGTACACCCCATCTTCCATGGAGTACTGGAAAGGGTTAACTCGTATCCCTTGCATCTGTACCTCCTAGAGCATTGTTTCGCTCTTTTAACATTTAGACTTGGCTGGTGGCAGTGGTATCTACCCTAACTTTTCTACCGCGATTATATCAGATAAACGTGGTACTGTTCTTGGATATTATATTAGCCTTGCGCATAAACCCGGTTGACCAAATTGTCTTTTTCTTGGCTCCGGATGGGTTTATTCGCCATTTCTTTTTGTTAAATTCCTTCTTGTGTGTTACTTTGGGCGGCAAACTAGGTTCACGTTCTTGGTTCACTGTCTTTTGGCGGGCTTCTGCCCAGAAGCCCTCCTCAAGTCACACTTTGTCATGATTGGCCAGGGTAGTTGTCCGGGCTGGACAACCTCCCTGCTGGGTGATTGACAGCCAGGCTGCGTGAATGGGGGTTTTTCGCATAAAAGGCAGGTCTCTGGGCTAGAAGACAGAGAGTCACCACTGGAACTACAAGGAACCGAAGAGAAGCGGAGAGAACGACGGCTGATGCAACTACCCCGTCCCGTTGAAGCCCTGCTGCAGTCCCGAGCTATCTGCCCTTGAACGACTCAGAGAAGATCCAGTCCGGAGTCTTCTTCCCTTGAGCTTGGTGGGGATAACCAGCTCATCTTCTACACCCAGAGGATCCTCTTCCGTGGTCGAAATCGCTGCACACTGCTGTAGTGGTCCGGATAGCCACCTGAAGAGACTCTCTTGTTTTTAAGGAGCGCACCTTTTATTCCTTATTTCTGCTGCCGGCTTCATCCCTGTGTGGTGCAGACTCCCTTCAGACGTCCTCCTTCATGACAAAGCTCCAGGAATCGTAGGTCTGCGGGAAACCAACAGGAACAACTTCCAGGGAACCAGCTGCACCATTGGAACAAGGTACTGTGTTCTGTTGAGGAAACTGGGTGAATCCCTTTTTCTTCATTTCCAAGGCTTGCCCTTGTCTTCCCTCCTTCTTATAACTTTTGCTTCCGAACATTGACAACATCAAAGTACTTTTGGCTACGTTGAATCGTGAACTGTCTGACAGAGTGATCTTCGGCAACTGGCCCCAGTGTCTTTCGACCCTGGCTGCGGCCCTTTGACTTTTGAACTCCTGTCTCTGAGTGTTTCTTGATTCTGCCTGCCTAACCAAAATATTGCCTGTGATGTTTGCCTCCAACTCCCTCTGGGTATCTCAGGTGCTAAGTGTGTTTTTGCCCCGGTAGCAATTCATGTCACAGATACACATTTGTTTAGTAAACTGAACTGTCAAAAAGTGATCGCAATCGTATTCACAGTAACGTGTTTTGTTCATAACACCGGTTCATTCAAACACAGGGTACTTACCTTGAGACAAAGTGAATTGGTTAGTTGTAGTACATTTAACGTGTAGTTTTTATTGAAGTTTAATAGAAGTGTTGTATTTATAACGAATGGTTTAAAAATAAATGTACTTATATTTTTCTACCTGAAACCTTGAGTCAGTGTTTGCTTGAGCCACAGTAATTGTGGTCCCTTTGTGTAATCTCTGCTACTGCTCATATACTCTTGAAATAAGCCTGGCTGCTCCGCCACTGCTACCACTCTGACATAGTAGTACAGGCTTGTACCAAAGGTAAAACTTGTATTACCACCTGTAGTCTTAATTGTGTGTAGGGGTCCCTAAGGCACTGCACAGGATTCTGACTAACACCCAGCAGCTGAAGACCATGACTATTTCTTCAAGAACAAATCAGCTACAAACATCAAACACTACGTGTTGATAAAAGAGGTGCTCAATTTCACTCTGAAAAATAAATATCTGTATTTTTGATAAGGAGTATTGTCAACAAAAAGCAGCTGTTGCAATGGACGTGTGCTTTTTACCATCGCTGGCAAATCTAGTTATGCGATTCTTTAAAATCACATGTGTATTATCATTAGATACATTCTTTAAAAATATTGTACAGTTGAACAGATAAATCATTGAGATTTTGGCCATATGGAATGACACAGAGAAGGAGTTGGAGGGATTTTCACAGTATATAAATGGTAACATCTTCAGAATAAAACTCACAGGGCATCATGATAGCACTCACATTCCATTTTTGGAGCTAGAGATCTAAATAAAAGACAACAAACTCAACACTAAGGCCTTTTGCAAGGGAACTAACCTCAACTCTACTCTAGATGCTGCTAGCTGACATCGAAGATCAAATATTGTAAACATCCCAAAAGGGGACTTTATTAGACCTCATTTATATGCCGGGCAGACCTCACGCGTGGCGGGCACTCCTACAGCGTTTCGAAGCTGTGCTTAAGGCCAGCCTGTCTGTACCCGTCCGGGCCGTGGATGGGCCCTGCGCTCTGATGGATCTTGAAGGGAAACATTATATTTCGCTTCAAAGGGAAGACCCAAATATTAATACAAACTGTACTAAGCACAGGCAGTATTGTTGGCCCTGGCCCCTAATGAGACTAGGTTTGAGACATTTGTGCCTGTAGGAATGGGTTCAGCAGAGAGTGCAACGACAGCTGGTGAACAAATAAACAGGTGTAACGATTCCCACTTAGGCTCTACCTGGAATACTCACACATCTGTCCTTATGAGCTTTTCAATTAATGCCAGGTCGGCAGTTGCTCATAGGGATTACATATTTTCACTTTTAGATTAGTTCTCTCCTGATCTATTGGGCATAACTGAGACTTGGTTCACCCCTTCCTCTGAACCTGACATTGATCAGATGCTCCATTTAAAATTAAATTCTCTGATAGATCCCCCAGCCCCCATGGGTAGACAGGGGATTAACTTTGATTCATGGATCATCTCTAACCTGTATTCACTTGCTTTGCGTCACAATCTTGCTTGTGAACTTTTGCTAACTCTGCTTCAATGGTCTCCTGATACAGCTGTTTACATTTTGCTGGTTTATAGGCCCCCTTCTTTATCACTGCTTAATCTTGCTTAAAGTTTTGCACAATGTGTTGCTGATCTGGCTTTATTTTACCCTAATCTGTTTATCATGTGAGATTTTAATGTTAAGACAAATAATCCTACTGATACGCATGCAAAAAATACGATTAGTACATTGGGCGACATGGGTCTTGAGATGTGTAATCATCTTCCTATGCACAGAAGGGGAAATGTGCTTGGTTTACGTAGCATTATTAAACCCACTGCCTGTTCTTTAGTCCAATCATTTTGTTCTCCCTTATACTATACCGTTTTTGGCGCCTTCCGGCTGTTTGTCTAACACTATGGGCCTCATTACGGCTTTGGCGGTGGCTGCCACCAAAACCGGGTCCGGGTTCCCTGAATGGGGAATTACCGGGCCATTCCGAGTTAGGAGGGCCCGGTAATTCCCCCTACAGGGAACCCGGGCTTGGACCTTCCCCATTCCCATTTGAGCCCCCATAGGGCTCAAATGGGAATGGGTGCAGGGAGCTTAAAACGGGCCGATTACGACCGGCCTGTTGTTAGCTCCCTGGTCCCTGCTCCCTCCTTGGTTTTATCAGGCGCCTTTACCGGGTCCCACGAGGGGACCTCATAATTTTGCGGAATGGGTTTAACGGGTCTGCCTCCATTAGCGGAGCCCATTAACACATTCCGCAAATCTTGTAATGAGGCCCTATCTGTCAACGGCAGCACTGGGGTAAGTTTTC
Source organism: Ambystoma mexicanum (assembly GCF_040938575.1). Lineage (NCBI taxonomy): Eukaryota > Metazoa > Chordata > Amphibia > Caudata > Ambystomatidae > Ambystoma > Ambystoma mexicanum. Next base: position 98,895,450 of record NC_090935.1, on the reverse strand, counting down.
CCCGGTTGCCGCAGCTAAATGCCTTGTTAGCAGCACTAATCAATTTATTTTCAATGGGAAGCAAGACCCCTGTAGTGCCCTGCTGAAGGCCATGGTGGAAGCAGCAAATGCTGTTGCACCAGTAAAGTCTAGTTAAACCCGGGCAATGCACTATGCACCCTGGTTTAATGCTGAGCTAACGTCTCTTAAGCAAGTGTGCCGCCAACTGGAGCATAAATGGAGAGGTGAGTATGGTATAGCCTCCAAACCTATTCATAAGCAGTCTGTTTTTCGGTGTCAGGAGGCGATTTGAATGGCTCAATCCCAGCAGTTTGCTGAGCGGATTCTATCAGTCTCCTGCTCAGCACAGGAACTCTTTAAAGTAGCAAAGGAGCTCTCATCGGTAACCCCTCCTATTGATTCTCTACGCTGAACAATTGCAGTGTGATCTAATCAGCTCCTTCTTTGATGCCCAGCCATCGCACTAGCCCTACCCCCAGGATATACTATCCTTAGGCAAGATAGACTTGACAAGACTGGAGGGGGAGTCGCCCTCATCCACAAAGACACATTATCCTTGAGACTAGCAGAACATAGCACATGGGCTGGAAATGCTGATATCTTATCAGCCAAGCTCTCCCAGCAGACTTCCAAGACTTCCAAGAGCACCTCTCCCATAGGCTCAGCAACAACATCAAAAAATCCTCCAAAATCCTCCTATTAGGAGACCTAAATCTCGGATTTAATGATGCGAAGGACAAACCCGCCACACTCTTAGCCAAAGAACTCGCTGACATAGGATTCTCCCAAAGAGTCACCACCCCCACTCACTCCAAAGGCCGCACCCTTGACTGGGTCATGGATCACAACTGTGCCTCCATCATTACCGCAAACACCGCTCTCCCCGGACCACACGTGCATAGAATTCGTTACGACAGGGTAATCAAGACCTCTTGACTTACATTGCCTCATTTAACAGACTTATAGTGGAAACTCAATGGCCTGAGGATAAAAGAATAACGCTTTTCTACAGAGGCCTGCGTGGAGAGCTCAAGGATGTGTTAGCTCAAGTTGTGAATCCTCCACAAGAATGCTCAGACTATATTGACTTAGTTGTTCAATTGGACCACAGATTACAGAACAGGAAGGCTGATCGTTCCAAATTTGATACCCGAGTGTTTTCTAAACCGCAGACCTCTACTAGGGGAGCTGACACCGTGGAACCCATGCAAATAGGGGGCATGAAAGGACCTTTAACCCAAAAAGAGCGAGAAAGGAGAAGACAGCTGCAATTATGCCTCTATTGCGGAAACTCGGGGCACTTTCTTCGAGACTGTCCAGTGAAACCAGCTAAGAAGGCTGTAGGAGCCGCAGATACCTGTACCACAAATTCTGAGCAGGGAAATGACCTAGCCCGACAAGTGTAGAGGTCCTCTTGCCGAGCGTTAAAATCTGTTCCGTGACCTCGCATTTCGTGGTGCCTATGGTCCTCATTAGCCCTGAACGTCCAGATCGTTTGCATGCAATTGAAGCTTACATCGACAGCGGAGCAATCAGTAATTATGTGGACCGTGAAATGGTATCAAGGATGAATCTACCTCTTGTCCCTAAGGCAGTAAAAGACGTCATTACTACAGTGGATGGCACGGAGATAGCCTCCGGACCCGTAACTCACGCCACCCAAGAAGTGACGTTAGTGAGCCAAGATGGACACCGGGAAAAAATCGTGTTCGATGTGATCAAGGCCCCTCAGTTCCAGATCATTCTGGGAAATTCCTTGGTTAGAGAAGCACAATCCTCAGATCGATTGGCGAGCAAAGACGGTTCAGTTTCCAGAATGTATCACCACTTGTTATCCTCGGCCTGATGTTTCATTGGCGGCAATCTCTTCTGAGGTTCCCAAACTACCTCCCGAATACCAGGAATTCCAAGACGTCTTTCGGAAGGACCAAGCTAACACCCTGCCTCCTCATAGGTCTTACGACTGTCAAATAGATCTGATACCTGGAACAACTCCTCCTTGCAGTAGGATTTATGCCCTCACTGAGCCAGAGAATCTTCACCTCAGACAATATCTGGACCAATACCTAGCTAACGGGTTTATCCGTCCTTCAAAATCTCCAGCTTCCTCGGCTTTGTTCTTCGTTCCGAAAAAGGAAGGAGACCTTAGGACTTGTATAGATTACCGCGCCCTGAATCAAATCACCGTTAAAAACAGATATCCGTTACCTTTGATCCCTGAACTCCTGGACCAAGTCAAAGACGCATGTATATATACAAAGTTGGATCTCAGAGGAGCCTACCACTTGGTACGAATAAAAGAGGGCGATGAATGGAAGACGGCCTTCCGCACCAAGTATGGGCTGTTTGAATATCAAGTTATGCCCATTGGACTATGCAACGCTCCTGCCGCCTTCCAGTATTTTATGAATGATGTCCTTAGAGAACTCATAGATGTGTGTGTTGTTGTCTACATTGATGACATCCTGGTCTATTCATCATCCGAAGAGGAACATCAGAAACACGTTAAAGAGGTCCTCGAGAGATTACGTCAACATAACCTTTTTGCTAAGCTTGAAAAATGCGTTTTCAACGTAACTGAAGTTGAGTTCCTTGGATTCATATTGTCACCTAACGGAGTCCATATGGATTCAAAGAGAGTCGATGCAATCATCAAGTGGCCTTCACCAACCTCTGTAAAAGGAGTTCAAAGCATGTTAGGTTTCGCTAACTTTTACCGCAGGTTCATTCCTGAATTCTCTCGAATAGTCCAGCCCATCACCGCTCTGTTAAAGAAAAACAAACGTTTTGAGTGGTCTACCGAGGCGGAACAAGCTTTTCAGGACTTAAAAGCTAAATTCATCTCTGCACCTGTTCTAAAACATCCTCGCCCAGAACTCCCCTACATCGTAGAAACAGATGCTTCTAGTCTTGCTATGGGGGCAGTTTTATCACAAAGAGATCCGGTCACACACCAATTACATCCTGTAGCCTTTTGGTCCCGCAAATTCTCGGCTCCTGAGATCAACTATTCAATTACAGACAAGGAACCATTAGCCATCAGATCAGCCTTTAAAGCCTGGCGGCATTATCTTTTGGGAGCCAGACACACAGTCACCGTAATGACAGATCACCGCAACTTACAATATCTGAAGACGGCCAAAGCTCAGTCTTCCAGGCAGCTCCGCTGGGCTCTGTTTTTGGCTGATTTTGACTTTATAATTACTTATCGACCAGGCAGTAAAAACGGAAAAGCAGATGCCCTGTCCCGAATGGGAATAGATGAACACTTGACCAATCCTGAACCAATACCCATAATCCCAGAACAAAGGATTGTGGGCTTGGTCAGCGCTCAATTCTTTGAAGACATCGAGACTACAGTCAAATCACTCCTAACTCCGGCCGAATTACAGGACTGGCAATTAAAGGGGAAGGATTTCTCAGTGGATCAAGACCTACCATATTTCCGAGGACGATTGTACTTGCCCAGTGAGAAAATACAAAAACAGGTAATCTCCTGTTATCACGACTCATTAATGGAGGGTCACCCTGGCATTACCAAAACCATGGAAAAGGTCAAAAGACATTTCTGGTGGCCATCATGGAAGAAGGATATTAGAGACTTTGTAATCTCCTGCGGTGTGTGTGCTCAGAATAAAAGTCAGAAGGAGAAACCAGCCGGTCTCTTACACCCACTGGACATCCCTCCCTGTCCATGGCATACCCTGTCCATGGATTTCATCATGGACTTACCTCCATGCTCAGGGTATAATACCATTTTAGTAGTCGTGGATCTATTCTCCAAGATGGCTCACTTCATTCCCCTGAAGGGCCTACCTTCAGCTTCAGTATTAGCCCGAGAATTCTTAGAAAACATTGTTCGGTTTTCCCTCGGTTTTGGTCTCCGATAGGCGAAGTCAATTCATCTCCCACTTTTGGCGAAGTTGCTGTCGTTTAGCCCAAATTGATGTGAGACTTTCTACCAGTCACCATCCCCAAACTGACGGACAAACCGAGAGGACAAATCAAACTCTGGAGCAATATTTACGTTGCATGCTCCAACAAACTGAAAACCCTTGGAAGGATATCCTTTGGATCGCTGAATACGCTTATAACAATTCGACCCATTCTGGAACCGGGAAGACGCCTTTCTTCCTATTATACGGACACCATCCTAGGACCTCTAACGTGGATCCTCCCCAAGAATTCGAAACACCTGCTGTGGATCACTTGCAATCGGTGATCACTCGTACTTTTAAAGAAGCCACTGCCCATCTGCAAAGAGCTAAAGCTCTATACAAGAAAGGAGCAGATCAACACCGTAAAGAGGCCCCTCACTACGCAGTGGGAGATCAGGTCTGGTTATCCACTAAGCACCTGCCTCTAAAAGGACCCCGCACCTTCATCCCGAGATACTTAGGACCCTATCTCATCTCTGCCATAATTAATCCGGTGGCTGTCAAATTGGAATTGCCTTCGCATATGAAAATACATCCAGTATTCCATGTCTCCTTACTAAAACCAGTACAACCAGAAACCCGATTGACCGAACTCCCCGAACCTGTTCTAGTGGATGGAGAACTTGAGTTCGAAGTAAAGAACATCCTAGATTCCAAAATCTCCAAATCTAAATTATATTACCTGGTTGATTGGAAAGGATACGGCCCCCAGGAAAGGTCTTGGGAACCCTCAGAGCATGTCCACGCACCTCGTCTGGTCAAGAAATTCCATCTGAATCACCCCGACAAGCCAAAACCCCCGGAGAAGACACGCTTGGGAGGGGCCTTGAGGGGGGGTGCTGTCATGATCACTGCTTCCAAGGAGCCAGGACCAGCCCAACGTCTTTGGAAGCAGGCCCCTAACCTTCATACTAGGCACCAGCCAGTCCCCACTGGGACCTTTTGGACCTTGTCCTGGCGCTGGTGGCACCAGGCTCATCAAAGTCACCGGTCCCGGCACTGGAAGCGCCGGGCTCATAATTTGTGTGAAGATGCTTGGGTGGACTTACCTGCAGCAGACCATGCTGCTTACTTACCAGCCACATAGGACTCCTCTGTGAGCCGGAACTACTTTCTTACCTGGGTGGGGCAAGATCCACTCCCTGGATACAACACTGGAACTCTTCTAGAACAGGAACTCTTTCTCACCTAGGCGAGGCCATGGAGGAAGACGCCTCATCACTCCAAGGCTATTTAAACCACACCCGATTGATGAAACGTGCTTCGCGTTATTCTGCATCTGCAGCAGAACGCTCACCGAGTCTGTTCCAGTTTTTCTTCTTTCCGATCCTGAACCTGCAAGAACAATACTTACCATTCCTGTATCCAGCCTTCAGTAACACCTGCAAAGACAAGAAACAACAGGTTAGCACGGCGACCTTCACGCGCAGCGCTTTCCTCACCTGATCCATCGGCAGCTACCATCTCTTCACGCCGCTCCTCCGCCTGTGAAGACAAAAGCATAGTTATTCCTGTTTGGAATTACTTACCGGCACTCCGCAAATTCCGGTTTTCTTCAACGCTGCAATCCTGCACCTGAAAGACAAAAGAAGAGACATTAGACAGGTATTTTACTTACGCGCCATCGCGCCCGCCACTATAGGGCGCCTGCAAATACTCCGGCGTTTTCCAGCGTCTCTTCAGCACGAACTCACAGCTGCAAGGGAAAAGAGACAGTTAGAAAGCTTGCATTTACTTACGCATTTCCAAGCGCTTCATTCCAAGGCTCTGGCTCGAACTTCGGCTCTCTTCACACCATCTTCTACCTCAAGAGCCCTACAAGACAAATAGAAAAAGCATTATACAGAGCCCTGTTCCATATTAACGTGCCCACGCACCTAAAGACTGTAAGGACTTAAAAGGTGTCCGGAAACTCACCGTTCGTGCAGTCAACGACGGTAGCAAGAGGCCTACGTTTCACCCAGTGAAGGAACTGGCAACGGCACCCTGCACCAGACGCAGATGGAGAGTCCAGCATTCACCTATCTAAGGTGAGCATGTTGACCTTGGGGCTCCACGGAAAAGCGAGGAAGGGGGAGAGGGAGATACCCGACAACCCAAGATCATTAACCCCATACTCTTTCACCTGCAGATATCTCACTCTTCGAGTTAGACACACAGTGCAAAGAGGCTCAGCCCCGGAAGCCAATCGAGTCCTGCACTTCACTTTTCGAGTCACAGACACCATCCTGCCAAGACCGGCGCCTCCATGGGAATCAGGTGAGCGTTACACATCCTTCCTCGAAGGTAGAGCCATGAAGGTCTACTCAGACACTGCAAACGCAGACCCCACCACTATAAACTGTGGTGTCCCCCAAGGCTCGTCTACTGCCCCAACCCTCTATAACCTCTTCATGAAACCCCTCTTCGACCTACTTGATTCCATGAGTGTTGCATATACCAACTATGCAGATGATACTCAAGTACTTATACCCCTATCTGGACTCTACCACCAAGACACCAAGGCCCTCCACAACATCTATGCCACCATCCAAGCGTGGATGGCACTCAATTGTCTCTGCCTAAATGGGGAGAAGACTGAAATTCTCACCCTCGGCCAGAAAAACACAATAACAAAGCTTAACCCCCAGTACGCCAGCTTCATCATAGACAACTCAACCATTCCAGTATCATCTTCCGTCAAGACACTAGGGGTTCACATTGACGCAAATCTATCTATGAACAGACAAACCAGTGCCATAACCTCTGCATCAGCGCTCAGCATCAAACTCATCAACGCCATCAAACCCTACTTACCCACTTCCGACCGCCTAGCCATAGCGAGAGCAACCATAGGCGCCCAACTCGACTATTGCAACGCTCTCCTAGTTGACACCTCCGCCAAGAACATTCATAGACTGCAAACTATGCAAAACAATGCCCTAAGAGCCGCACTGAGCATCCCCAGAAGAGACCATATATCTCATGCCAGATGTGATGCACGGTGGCTTCAGGTCAAAGACCGCATCACACGGAAAATTCTTACCATCACACATAGATGCATCAACAACACTGCTCCCTCCTACTTAGCCGAAGTTATATCAAGAACCACTGCCACTCGCCCCACCAGAGCTCAGTACACCAACCAGCTACACATACCTCGCATCAAGAGAGTCACAGCTGGAGGGCTAGGCTTCTCTTACATTGCACCTAAACTATGGAACTCACTCCCTGCCACCCTCGGAGCTGAGACCTCCATCTCTGTTTTCCGGAACAACCTCAAGACCACTCTCCTCTACGCGTAACGCAACCTCCTACCCTACCATGTCTTGTATATTGTAACATTAACTCAAATGTAATATAACTATATTATAAACCTGTATATATATATACTGCTATCTTATGTAACATTAATGCTCACTATGTAACATATGTATGACTCCTGACCTGTAACTAAGCTCTGTACTGTAACAAGTGCCACGATGTCTTCGGACTGCTGTGCGCTATATAAATGCGAATAAAACAAAACAAACAAAAACAAACTACACTGGCTCCCGGTGTACAGCTGAATTGAGATTTAGATCTCTGCATCCCTCACCGGGCTTTCTACCACCGGTTCCATGTGTTAATATCCCCGCAAACATATTGCGATACAAAAATATCACCATATTTTTGCAGCGATATTGAGGCATGGACCCCCTGCGGGGGACATCCCCGCAACACCCGCATTATTTTTAAATGTGTGGGGGACACCTCCGCATCCCCCACTTCCACAAATTAATCCCCCCAAAAATATTGCCTATAGCTTGCCTGACGACCATTTATACAGTGATATTTTTGGTGCGGATAATATGTAGGGATACCCTACCACCTTGGTGCTCAGTGTCTGCAGGCTACGGTAATTCCACATGCCCCCTCAAGGTCCCTCCGTTTGGCTTCTCAGAAATATCTGGCTGTTCCCTGATTTTCGAGAGCACATGCGGTAGGCAGAGCCTTTTCTACTCTGTCACCTGCTATGTGGAATTCTCCCCCAGACCATCTTTGGGATGTGAATGATCATTTGGACTTTTGGAAAGCCTTGAAGGCATATCTTTATTAGCTTTGTTTGCGTTTTTCTTGGTCTTAGAGGGGCTTCCTCCCACATGCTGTTTCTAGCGCCTAGATACCCTTGGGCCATAGTTCACACTTTATAAATGTTATTACATTACATTAAATTACATTACAGAGAAACTGTAGTGAAGTAATGGAGAGAGATAAAGAATACCAACTAATTGCTGATAAATTAAATGCCGGAGGTTACACTAATGAGAACACCAGACAACCTAAAGCCAGATCACTTAATAAAACAAGCAGTAAACTAATGTCACCAAAACAGAGCGATGAATCCAAGACAAATTCCCCAAAGATATAGATTTATAACCCCATGAATTGAAAATACCAAAATCATTGATCAAATACTTTCCAAATATTGCCATATACTCTTATTAGAGAAAGATGTTGCAAATGACCTAGAGAAAAACACCCAGCATAATCTGTACCAACGCGCCCTCTTTACCTACTCAACAGAACCCACATTTTATAAGTGTGGCCACTGCAGCATTTATTTTTTTAATTTATTTATACATTTATTTCACGCCCAAGCCCTGAGATATCACGGTGTAGTTACAGACTTCTTAGTTATATTTCGACAACATTCAAAGTACATGCATGAATCATCCAATTACAATTTAACATAATGAGTGGAAACATTGTTTAAACTACATAGGTCAGGTTACTTATATATGGAGAAGGTGATGGTTTCTGGTTGGTGGAGGGTGCATGTGCAAATTTGCCAAGAATAATTACACGGCCTGCGGTAACCTCTGTGTAGTTATGGTTAAGCTGCTCAACTCATGGGAATTACACCTTTTGGACAGCTTATAACTTTGGTGCCGTTTGATGAATCCTCACCAAACCTCTGACGGATTATGCAAAGTTTGGTGCAGCTTTGTAATGGCGGGGGGGGGGGGGGGGCAAAGTTATACGTGCGGTCCCCGAACTTTTAGATTCCCCATAGAAAAAATGGGAAAAAAATGTGTGCCTTCAGCCCAAACCGCTGGACAGATTTACACCAAACATGCGCGAGGAGGGGCTGCTTGGTCCCGAAAGCGTGCTTTTGCAAATTTGGTGTAAATCCATCGAGTTGATTTTTTTTTTAAATGGCCAAAAAGGAGGTAAAAAAACATTAGTGGTATCTGGGACCAGTCTGCGTACTACCTTCCTGATTTGTTGTTCACGGACACCTCTGGACCAATCAGAGAGCAGTGTGACATTCGCGGACATCGTACGTGCTTGCTGATTGGTCAATTAAAAACATGAGGTGTGTCAAAACTTTTGAAATGGTCACCATGTTTGATTCTCAGACTGCGCCTGTAGCCAGCGAACATTGCGATAAAAACATATTGAAAAACACAACATTACACTTGTCATACCAATAAAAAAATATCTGGGGAGATGAGGGGTGATGAGGATGGGATGGGATGGGATATGGCTGTAAAAAGCCAAAAACCGGGCGTTTTTACATCACGATGTCTGCGAACAGCTGAAATAGTGCCATTTCACGAATCTGCAGAAGAGCTTGCAAATAGATTTTAGACGCAAATTTGAATGTTTGTGGAAAGTTTGCTGTGATTTTGTCACGAGGGGGAAAATAAAAAGGGGGGTCTCAACATTTTTAGATGGCTTATTTCTTTGGTGCCGTTTGACGAATATGCACAGATGTCCGCAGATAGATTATAGACCCAACCTTGAATGTGTGTGCAAAGTTTGAATGGATTTTGTCAAGTGGGGGCTGTTTTATATGACTATTCTTTGCACGTACATTTTGGCACTTTTCAACAAATCAAACATGGACGGCTGAGCAGCAAACTCGTGCAAGGAGCATTGGCAAGCACCCAAAACCATGGTCATAATGTAGGTTCAAAAAATAGCAATGTACCTTTGGTGACTTAGGTGTAGCCTGTGGCCAATGGCTACTGGCCATGACCATGAGGAACCGGCAATGGGGTTAAAGTGGACATGGACACCAGGGGCCGGTTATGTGGTAGCGTTTTTAAAGAAATCGGGATAGGTTTGAATGCCCAAAGAAATTCTGCTTGTGGTTGCAACCCGAGGTGCTGGACAAGATTGCAACAGACATGCGCGAGGAGCGATAAGCAAGGACCTGAAAGCATTCTTTTGCAAATCTGCCTTGTGTTTTGTTTTTTCCAAAGTGTCAGAATGTAAGTACAAAAACTAGTTATATAACTTTGGAGTCTGGGCAGTGGGCCTGTCCCTCGGCAAGGGGAAATTACTACTCTGATATGCTTATTGCGGTATGCTGCATGGCTGAAGCATTAGTTTTGACTGGGAAAAAAAATCTGGTTGTGGCTGCAGCCTAAAGTGCTGGATTGAATTGCAGCAAACCTGCAAGAGGAGCATCAGCAAGGACCTGAAAGCATGTTTTTGGAATGTGGCCAGTGTTTTATTTTTTCCAAAGTGTCAAAATGGAAGTAAAAAACATAGTTATATAACTTTGCTGCCTGGGCAGGGAGCCGGGCCCTCGGCAAGGACACATGTCTACTCTGATTTGCTCATTGGGAAATGCGCATGGCCAAAGCCCATGCAGCATGGATTGTGGAGACTAGCCATAGCTGCAAGCCATGAGCACTGGCCATTTGTCATATTATGAGGATATAGTGGACACTGAACTAGGATGCAGGGTAGGTGCAGTGGGTAACAGGGGTGGTTTGGTGGGGCTGGGGTCTTGGTCGAGCCTCATGCCCTGGGCAGTTCACCCATGACTTGCATCCCCAGCATGCGCTGCTGATAACGACACACATCAGTATTCATTGCAAAAAATAAGTTTGTTAAAGGAGATTTATAGTTCTTTCATACATGTTAAAAGAGGAATTATTAATAACTTATATACAGTGATGTAACATCATGAAACATTTTTACTCATAAAAACCTATGAAATTCACTGAAAAAACATTGTTAAAGTGACATGGTTGAGATGCACTAATAGAAACCTATGAAATTCAGTGAAAAAACTTTGTTAAAGGGAATTATGGTAACTGGTAAAATTGAAAAACCCAAGAAATTAGCCAGTTATGGTAAGCTATGCAACCATAACGCGTGCCACTATGATTCACTGCTAACACTAACACCCTGCACATCAAAGATGACATCACAAATGACATCATCAATGTCACCTGCGAGGGGGGTGTGACGGCTTGCCAGCCAATGAGGAGGCTCAAAACAGGGCCTTTATCGCATGGTAATCCCGCCATCTCCCATCCGAGGCAGGCCGCCATCTTTCCCCTGCTGGAATTTCAGGTAAGTGCTGCCCTATGTTGTGGGGGGGACTCAGCACTCACCAGTGCCCACGCATACCATGAAACACAGAGCCACCATCATGTTCAACCTTTCTTTATTCCTCCTACCTCTTGACTGCCGTTTCCCTTCCCTTGCTCCTCCCCTTCCTCCTGCCTCCCGCTCCCTCCCATAGTCCTGGGCTTCCTTCTTAAAGGGGCTCTGTCCGTTTTCCACTTACAACACCTCCCCCTTGCTTAACATGAGACTTCCCGGGTCACATTTGTTCGATGAGACGTTGGGGCCTCTTTGTGGCTCGGTGGGGCCTGCTTGGTTGCTCGTGGGTCTCTTCCCCGCTCTCTTGTTGCAGTGTTTCATAAGTCTTTGCTCTCTCCTCTTCCTTTCTCTCGATCTCTTCTCCTTTCATTGGTTCCTGCTCTTCAAAGTATAGCTCGTGGAGGAGGGAGTCCTTTGGCGTCATTTTGCCGTAGTTCTCTGTCATAGTTGTCACCTGCTCTTTGGGCACGTAGTCCTTCTTGTGGGTTACTTTGAATGACCTGTAGTGGACGTTAATGAGTGCGTGCTGTAGTGCTGTACGGTGACTGAGACGGCTGTGTCCTCTGGCGGGACTCGGTATCATGCGGATGGTGTCCAGCACTCTGCGGTCTCCTTGGTTTGGGTCACGTCGTGACTGTCCTTTGGGATGTTCTGTCTGTGCTGTCCTCCATTGGGCGGCATGGTCTTGGGGTTTGTCTAGGGGGTATTCTTCCACTCTTGTCTGGTACGGTTGTCTTGTAGTGCAGTTTTCTGTGACTTCTATTTCCTCCCCCTCGTACGATATTTCCAAGGGCACTGGGCGGTTGCGAAGCTCATAGTCCTCTGGCAGAACGGGTGGGGTTCGTGTGCCAAGTGCTGGTCCGTAAGGGTCAAGGGGGTGTGCATTCCTGAGACTTCTGGGTGGGCTGGTGTTCACGACCTTGATGTCTTTCCTGATGTCTAACCGTGCTCTAGGTGCACTCGGGTCTCTTGCCTGGGGTGTGGGTTGGCATGTCGAGCTTGTGGGTGGTCTTGCCCTGCACATTCTCTGAAGGTGACCTTCCTGGCCACAGCGCCAGCATGTTCGTCCAAAGGCTGGGTATGGTTGTCTGTGGGTGTGTTTCCACCCTCGCCCGTGGTATTGTTCTGTGTCTGGGCTTTCTGGCCAGTGTCTTCTCGGTTTCCTCCTTCTCCAGGGTCGAGTGGGCTCAGAGTATTGCGGTCGCTCTTCCGTGAGGGCTGCGATGGCGTCGTGTTCCACTTTCCTTTCAATGGTGTCTGCCTGTGCCTCAACTCTCTCGTATGTTTTTGCCATATTCAGTATTTTCGCTAGGGGTAGGGGCTTTATGAGAAGGTGTTTCCTGAGCGTTGACGAGGTGCACCCTTCTATGATCCTTAGTCTTATAGCTTCTTCATCATTGAAGTTGGCGAAGTCGCAGTCTCCTATCTTCTGCTGGAGACGTATGACGAACTCCCCAATCGATTCGTGGGGACGCTGCCTGTGTTGGTTGAATGCAAGGCGTTCGTAGTCTTTGTTGGATCCTGTTATGAGTTTGTCGTTTAGTGCACCGAGGAGACGTTGGTACGTGGTTTTGTCTGTAGCTGGGATTGTCTTGATGATGTATTTTACCTCTTTTCCTACCAGGTTCCTAAATATGCTAAGTTTGTTTGGCGGGTCTTTGTTCCCAATTGCACCTACGAAGTCCTCAAATACTTCCATCCACTCTTCCCATCGTTGGCCCTGGTCGTGACGTGGGTTTAATGTGAATGGGGCGGGTCTCCTCATTAGGCTTGCGTGAGAGGAGGGTGCTCCTGGTACTGGTGGTTGGGCATTGGGGTCCGCTGCATCCGGGGCCGACATGATGGTGTCGCTTGGTCTGCTTTCGTTAGTCAGGTGGCACATGGGCATTGGTCACAGTTGACTCTTGGTGCTATGGCTTCCTGTGTGGGTCTCACGTGGGAAGCACAGGCTTTCTTTCTTTTGTTGTGGTTTGGTTTAACTGTATGGTCTCTTTAAATGTTACGTGTGGGGAGACACAGGGTTTCCTTCTCCCTCGTAGCGTGGCTAACTCCTTTATTTTTGAATGTCACTTGGGGAGACACGGGGTTTCCCTCCTTCTTTGGCTTTGGGAGTCCCTTCTTTGTTTTGGTTTATCTCTGTCGTCTGTCGTCTGTAGGGGTGTCACTCATGGGAGATACAGGGTTCCCCTCTCTGCTGTGGCGGTCTCTGTCGCACAATTGCTTTAATGTCACACGGGGAGACACAGGGATTTCCTTTTCCGTGGTGTTTCTTATCGTTTTGTCCCGTTGGATGTCACGTGGGGAGACACAGGGGTTCCCTTCTGCCGTAGCGTTCTTAGATTCTTATCCCCTTGGGTGTCACGTGGGGAAACACGGGGATTCGTATCTTTCTTACTTAATTGTCCCTTGGGATGTCACGTGGGGAGACACGGGGATTCCCCTTTTCCGTATTGTAGTTTCCCCGTATTATTTTATGTGTCACGTGCGGGAGACACGGGGATTCCCTTTTGGTCGGAATGTGGTTTTCCCATATGTGTTTGAATGTCACATGGGGAGACGCAAGGTTCCCTTTCCCCGACACCTTACTTGCTGTGTGGTTGCCGCGGGCCAGCGGGTCTTCTCGCGTCACAGTGTTGGCTCTTCTCTCCTGGGCGCACGGGCCCGCCTGGATCCTCCGGCGCTTTCTCCTCGTTTTCCAGGCACACGGGCCTCTCCGTCTTGAGGCGCACGGGCTTCACCTTCACGGCACACGGGCCTTCGGTCGATGACGGGCGCACAGGCCCTCTTCGTCCTCCCAGGCACACGGGCCTCTTCCTCTCGAGGCGCACAGGCCTCACCTTCTCAAGGCGCTCGGGCCTCAGCTTCTCGAGGCACACTGGGCCTCAGATCAGCGACGGGCACACAGGCCTTCCTCGGTCACTTCTGGGCTCACAGGCCCTCCGACAGGGCGCACAGGCCGCTGTTGGGCTGCGGGGCACAGGGGCCCTTCAAGCTGTTGGGCGCGCGGGTCTTTTTCTTGTGTTCCTCTTCACTGCGGGGCACACGGGCCCTCCTCCGGAGCTCCTCACCGGTCTCCCTCTGTTGTGGGCGAACGGGTCCTCCGTCTCCTCCGTTGCTGGGCACACGGGCCCCTCCTCACTGCAGGCGCACGGCTCTCGGCAGCTGCCGGGCACACGCGGCCACCGTTGGTTGCTGGGCTCGCAGGCCCGTCTGTCTTCACTGCGGGCTCTCGGGCCCCCAGACACAGCTGGGCACACGGGCCCCTGTTGCTGCTGGGCACCCGGGCCCTCCACTACTGTTGCTGGGCACACGGGCCCTCCACCACTGCTGGGCGCATGGGCCCTTCCCCACTGCTGGGCACACGGGCTCTTCCACACTGCTGGGCTCACGGGCCCTCCTCCACTGCTGGGCTCACGGGCCCTTCCACACTGCTGGGCTCACGGGCCCGCTTTCACTGCTGGGCTCACGGGCCCGCTTTCACTGCTGGGCTCACGGGCCCACTTTCACTGCTGGGCTCACGGGCCCTCCTCCACTGCTGGGCTCACAGCCACGGGCTCTTCCACACTGCTGGGCTCACGGGCCCTCCTCCACTGCTGGGCTCACGGGCCCGCTTTCACTGGTGGGCTCACGGGCCCACTTTCACTGCTGGGCTCACGGGCCCTCCTCCACTGATGGGCTCACGGGCCGTTCCACACTACGGGCGCACAGGCCCTCCGTTACTGCGGGCGCGCCGGCACTCGGTCACTGCGGGCACACGGGCCCCCGGATGCTGGTGGGTATGCAGGTCCTGCACCCGTACTCCTCCGTTGCAGGGCTCCCGGGCCCTCCGTCTTCCTGTTCTGCTGGGCGCACGGGCCCCCATTGCTGCTGGGCGCACGGGCCTTCCATTATTGCTGGGCGCACGGGCCCCCACTGCTGCTGGACACCCAGGCCCTTCTACCTCCCGCATGGGTTGTCACCTCTACCATTTCCTCCACGGCGTGGGACGTTTCCCTTCGTCGCCAGTTGTTGTGGGGGGACTCAGCACTCACCAGTGCCCACGCATACCATGAAACACAGAGCCACCATCATGTTAAACCTTTCTTTATTCCTCCTACCTCTTGACTGCCGTTTCCCTTCCCTTGCTCCTCCCCTTCCTCCTGCCTCCCGCTCCCTCCCATAGTCCTGGGCTTCCTTCTTAAAGGGGCTCTGTCCTTTTTCCACTTACAACACCCTATGGCCTGCATCCCTTTGTCCCCTTCCCCTCACCCCTTTTTCCACATTTTCCCCCTCCCATCCTCGCTCCACTTACCTTTCATAGCCTGGTCCCTCGCCGATGCCAGGAACCACAGTGATTCTGGCGTGTCCCTGCAACATCGTCAATGACCGTAATGGAAACAGAGAAAGGACTACGTAGTCCCTTCGCCGGATCCATAGCAGCCATATTTATTTTATTAAAAACACTCGATTAGTAACCGGTACATCGTGCCGGATACTAAAAGCAATATTACCATCGCAGGGGAGGCATTACCGCACCAGGGAATGCCACAGGCTAACGGTAAAGCTCTCGCTTTGCTCTGGCTTCAAGCTGGCCCAGGGCATTCCCTGGCCCAGTAATGCGATCCCTGCTCAGGTAATATTGCTTAAGAAACAATTCTTTAATAGCAATAAGGAACATGTAAATTGTTTCCAACCTCAATATTGATCCACATGTCTGAGTAGATTTCACTGCATCCATCTACCATTACCATTGGACTATGATGTCATACACTTAAGCAATGATGTCATAACAGATGACAACACTTGTAATGACATAAATATTTAAGTCAGTGCATATATCACCTACTAACAAGTGGTTGAGTAGTTGCCAACGCACACTCTTATTTCAATAACAAATGTACTCTATACATAGTGAATTCAACATGGGTGCTAGGCTATTATCGCCTTGTGTATTTCTTGTTACTGGTTGGGAAACCTTTTTTACGTCTATGAGTATGCATTTTTATGCTAGCTTTTATGATCTAATTAGCCCTATTTCAATGCTTGCTACTACTGTGAATCACTACGCTCTTTATCTGTGTGTACTGTATTGCATTTTGTGCACATGCATTTTCATGCAGTGTTGTTTACTTTTGCACAACCTCCCTTGTCCTCTATTTTTCCTACCGGTCTCTTTTAGACACAGCTATTGTTTATGAATATGGCTTCTCTATACTTGCTGGCTCAATTTAGGGTCCAGCTTATGCAGTATTATTCATTCATGATAGAACACAAAAACAATTAGATCAGCACTATGCTGTTTATTGACTCTGATTCAGATGTGTTTCTGTATAGATATGGTATACTGAGTTGGGTCATATTTCCTGTTACTACGACTGTAAAACAGATCTCGTTATTGTGAACATTTTTCATTATAGAGGGCATTCTTGCAGGTACCTGCACATAGCACTTTATTTTATAACTTTGCACTTTGGCAGCTAATCATATTCTTTTGATTCTATTCTGTACATAAAGGATTGTACTTATGTCAATGCTACCTGAATCTGTCAATCAGACATCATATTTACATTACTTCATGCAGCAGTATGCTTTCAGGCATATGTGTTTCTAGACACTGTGCGGAGAGTATTTTAGAGAATGTTTAAGTTTATGAGGAAGATTATATTACCATCTATATTCAGCTACGTTCTCTGCACCCTTATTGCATATATTATATATTTTATATATGTAGCATCTGGTTTTACCTAAACACGTATGTATTATTTTACTGCATTGCATTTGTTTGAATGCTGGGCATTCCAAAATGTCTGCCTGTGTCTTTGACTAGCACATGCCAATTCCTCATAGTCGTTTTCTATGTTTACCTATTCCTGCGACCATAGAGATGCTTTCTCTGTTTGACATGCCTTGTTGATTTTCACATTCCTCATTGTGATTCCACTGCACTAATAATAAAGTGTACAATTATTTTGGTCTTTAGTTAAAGAATATTACAAATACTAGCACCAGTCGAAACCAAGCTGTCTCACAGATACCTTGGAATTTCCAGGTAAATTAGACAATGGTTTGAGAATAATAACAACAAAGCGTGCTCATGCACATAGAGTAAATCAATATCTACATACATTTTAATTTGATATGATATGACATGATGTGATATGGCATTTGTAACGCGCCTATGCACAAGTGTGTCAAGGCGCGACGAGGCAGGGAGTCATTCAGATCGCGCAAGTGCATGGGTAGAGGGGAAGGGGAAAGGAAGAGGGGAAAGTGCAGTACAGGGTTAGTAGAATACAAGATAAATAATAAGGGCCATCTGGTGGCAAGGTAAGTGCAGACAAGTGCTGGGAAGGGGGGCTGTAGGGATACAGAGACAGTCCCGCATTGCAGAGGTTGCCTGGGAGGCAGTGCAAGGGGAGAGTGGCTGGGCCAAGGACCGAGATCGGTGAGTGGCCCAGTTGCAGATTCAGTGCACAATCCTCTTATGTATTATTAGACTTGTTTGGAGAATCTTGAGTTTGTTCATCATCCGTATGTAAACTTAACATGCAAATTAAACTATCTATTTTTTTGGGGGAATATAATACCACTTTTCATTGCGTTGTTATGAATTTGGTCATTGATTCCAGTTATTAATTAAGAGTGCAATAGTTACAGCCTTGAACAAGCCCTGATTGGGTGAAACACATGTTGGCAGTACTACTGGCAACCAAGTTGAGTTTCTAAATTATTGAGGGGATAAACTAGGTGCCCCATCAAGACATGGATGGTATCCCAGTACTAATTGCGCCGGGGTACCACCCAATGCAATTTGCGTTATCGCAACTTGATCATTCACGGGAATGGGGACACTGAAGCACCGGCACTGTTGTTAACGGGGCTGGTACTTCAGTGAAAATACTGCTGGTAGGGATCGGAACTCCCGACAGGTCAGGCCTGCCGGGATTTCCGTGCCCCTGCTGGCAGACTTGTAGTTTGTTGGTCTGTAAAGGGTGCATGTACGTTGCTACCAGCACCTTTATTTCCGGAACACCAAACTTGTAATGAGGCCCAATGATTGCAATGAATAGTTTGAAAATAGACAAAGCAAATGACATTATGGATATTGAAAATGGACATGTGGGAATAAAACAGAGCAAAAAATGGAAAGCAGGAGAAACAGAACAGTAAAGGAGAACAGCCTAAAAACAAATAAATGAAGAGAGCAAATAAAGAAAAATCAGGAACATTATTAAGATCTCTGCATCTCACAGATGAAGCAGCCGTAGAGGCCAATGGAAATCCAACAGAGATCAACTCTCCTTTGATAAGATTAAAACACCATCATGTCAATCAACAAAAGCAGACTTCAGGGGTAGAAGGGAAGATGCAAACTACCCCTCTGGGCATTGATCAAATGACGGAAATTATAAGAAAGAGAAAATTAGATAAATGATGCTATTACAAGATGCATAATCTCTACTCAAAATAACTTCACTCCTGTTTCATACTCAAAATCAGTGTGGAATTCAGCAATTCATTTACACGGCAAAGAATCAGTTAGATTTGAGGTACAACAAAACTCAAATGTCGCTAGCATATCTCAAATAAATAAGACTCAGAATATATACCCGTACTTAATACTAGAGTTTTTTTGTAGAAAGGAAAAACAAAGTGTTTTAAATCGTTCAAATATTATTGCACTATTTAGAGAGATGCCATGTCTAAGACTTAGGGCCTCATTACACGGAAGGCGGTAAGGGTTAACGGTCACCGGTAATGGTACCGGTGACCGTTAACCCTTACCGCCTTACTACGAGGTCCCTTAGCGGGTTGGTACTTTAACGCCTGCTTTTAGCAGGTGTTAAAAACCAACCCGCTAAGGGACCTTGGTGCTAATTACGGCACCGCAAATTTGCGGTACCATAATTAGCACCTTCCCCATTCCCATTATGCCCTATGGGGCAAAAATGGGAATGGGGAAGGGCAATGGTGGAAGGGGGAATTACCGCCCCGCCAACCTTGGAATAGGGCGGTAATTCCCCTTTCCACCAAGGCGGTGCCGGTATTTTACCGGCATGGACCAAGGTGCTAATAGCACCTTGGTCCACCGCCTACCGTGTAATGAGGCCCTTAATTCAACTAAGTATATAGAACAAGTAGACTTTTTTGTCTACATGCAAACTGATATAGACACAATTAAAAGACTGTCAAAAGCTGTATATGCCATGTTAATTGCAGAATTGGAGGAACGTAGAAAAATGGGGTATGACCTTGTGCCATGCAATGACCCGAGAGAAATGATAGGAGTGGCGATGGAAAAGAATAAGGTGAAGCTCAATGACTTTAAATATGGAACAGACTTAAAGATTTCATGTATTGGAAAATACAACACAAAACACAGAGTCCAACTGGCAGAGACAGAACAAATGTAATCAAAGGTGGACTGTGACTGGTCATGGCTTCCAATCGAAAGAACATCAAGTACGAATTAACGATAGACATTGAGCCTCATTATAAGTTTGCCGGTCCGGAAACATGGGTGCTGGTAAGCTCACCATCACCCTTTTTTTCCAGACTGGCAAATAACGAATTTGCCTGCCGTAGCCGTTGTACGCCACAGGTCTGACCCTGCCGGGCCCAGCGGCCACAGTAGGCAGACTCTTCACAGGAGAACCAGCACCATTGCTAACGGTGCAGGTGCTCCCGTGTCCCCACTCCCATAGAATCCCATAGGACTCTATGGGAATGGGGATTAACAAATGTACCGGCGCGTGACTTCCTGGCCGCCATACTCATGATGAGCTGGTGGCACTGGGACGTCAGGCACCAGTAAATGATTACAGGTCCAGCGGTAACCTGCCGGCTGCACCCACAAGGTTACCGCCGTAGCCGTTATGAGGCCCATTGTCTTGGAAAGTCAATAACACTATGTTAGGCAGAATCCTGTGCAGTTCCCTTAGGGAGCACTGCAGAAGATTAAGACTACAGGTATATGCAATAAATCCCCTTTGGTATCAGTCTGTACCACAAAGATTTAATTGGTAGCTGTGGCTAAGCAGTCAGACTTATCTCAAGAGGGAAATGAGCAGTATTCAGGGTTTACACATTAGGACTACAATACTATGGAACAAGGAAACACTGACCAAAGCTTTGTATCAAAAAGAATATATATATTTATTTTACACACTCTGTTGTTCACACACAAATCACTATTATAAAAGCAAGTTAAATCAGTCAAGAAAAGTATACACGACTCCCTATTTAAATTGTAGACAAGTTTGAGCAAGAGTGAAAACTGAGAAAGACGGCACAGTGAAAACCAAGCAGAAATGGCACTCTAACAATTTCTCAAAAGGGAGGGAAAGGTCAAGTTATTCAGGGTTATACTCCTAAACACACCAGCAACACTTCCCAAGAAGATTGTGAACAAGTTAGGCAAGGCAGTACTTTAGCATGTGCAATACTTAGGTGAAAACCGAGCAAAATGGCACTTCACATGTTTAAAAAGAGGGAAGGAAAGGGTGGTTATAAGAGTTAGGTGCACCAACACATTTCTAGGTGAGAAGCAATCTAGAGAAGGCAGTTGTAACAGATTTATCCAGAGTCAATAGGTTTGTGCCAGAGTCAGTGGTACAAGGCAAAGTGCCCAGGAGCAAAATGTTCTTGTTGCTGCAGTCAAGTTTTTGTTTAACGATTCGAAAAGGCAATTGCAGAAGGTGAAAGACAAAGTTAGATGATAGGGGCGGCCAAACCAGTAGATAAGTAAAGGATTTAAAACACCTTTAGTAGTACCCAACGAAACGGGAGGCCTGGCGGAACAATGTACCTTAAAAGTGGAAGAGGCTCCTGCGGTGGCGGTAGTTCCTGGCAGTTCCTGCAGTTCGGGAGATCCAGCAGAAGAAGAGAGGCTCTCGTAGTGGAGGAAGGTTCGAGTTACTGCACTGCCCAGGGATGTAACCAGCCGCGGTGTGTGGGATGTTTTTACCCATGCATCCGAGCCCTAGCTCAAAAACTGTGCAGTACTGGCATTGAAAACATCATGATGGCCAGAGCTTCCCAGAAAATGCCCAGGGAAAGGCATGAAGAATAGGCTGCCACCCATTTTTGCCGATGTTATGGGCACAGAAGGGCACTGCCTAAAAACCCCATTGGACTACCCACACAGTAGCCTGAAACCATTGGGAATGGCAATGCTGATTGCCAAAAGCAACCTAGAATTGTGGGGAATTCATTTCTTAAATCCCAAAAATGGGTGCATTACCAGTACTCACCACTATCAGAAAGCCGGCGTTTTAAAACAACACCAGACTTTTTTGTGTAAAACTGAATAAATGAACCCAAAGCAGGCCAAAGAAAGACTTACTGAGAGGTGGATACAATGTAAAGTTATATTCTGAAGTGACTTGAAGGTTTATAACAAGACTGGCTGAGCTGTGGATTTCAGCAGTTTAAGTAAATTTGGACTGAAAGACACTAAAAATCTAAATGTTTAAAAGAAATGGGTGACCTATTCTGAGTGTCACATAGGTTGCAATTGTTTAAATGTCATAGTTTTAAACTTAGAATCAGCATTCTAGCTGCATATGTAAAATTGTTAGTTTTATTTGAATGCAGAAAACTGGGTAACTAAAAGTGACATTAGCTGGGGCCTGGCTTAAGGAACTGGATTCTGCTTGACAACTTCCCCCCAATTGGAGTGAAACTGGATCCACAGCAGTTCCCAGGCCTAGCTGCCTTTTGCTGTTCCCACCAAAAGGGATATGACACTTCTCTGATTGAATTACCTGGGCTCTGCAGGAAATTGAACAAAGCCCTGTCCTGACTCAGGCAAATGTTTTATTGGCGGGAGTCGTAAATGTAGCTTCCTCCTGGAAGGAAAGGGGAGGGGCACTGCCTGTGAGAGCAAGCTGGCTTGGCAGAACTGGAAAAACCAGAAATTCAACCTTGTGCTGGGGGGAAACCACACCCCTTTGGGGCCAGAACATAACTCTAAAAAGATGGATCATTCATAGAGCGGACATGTGAAAATTTTATAAATGATACCATAATTCTTGTGATTTTTCTGCCCACATTTTAAGAGGTTTTTAGAACCGGTGGTATGATCTGGGGGCAAGCTAGCAGTTAAGAGGGTATTACTTAAAATGTATGCATGTTAAAAATCTGACACTTCATCAATTAATGTCCATACTCCTTGCGCACATGTGTGTAAATTTGGGTTAATGTCCGAAATTGCAAAATCAGTTAAAAAGTGCAAATGTTGCCATTTCTGAATGCAAGCCCCCGGGAAGAGCAGATTTGGACAGGGTATACCTCCTGTGATATGTGATGGGTGCATGCAATTTTAAACAAATGTGTACCTGTGCAAATATGTTTTTAGGTCAAATATAGATTGTGTGTAAAGTTGACAGGGGTGGGTTCTCTGTATTATAAACAGACCTCATCATGATGATACTTCATTTCAATCCCCCAATCAAGGAGAAGAGGAGGAAGTGACCAATGGGCAATTGAGAGAGGGGCTGGCTAGTGATGCTGCACACACACCCACTTTCAAAACACATAAAAGCAGACAGTCAGGACAGATAGGGACATTCATTTCCATCTTCTGCGGGACGCTCTGCCGGAAAATCCATACTTTACCTCCATCAACCTCCAGAGAGCCAACATAGAGACTTCAATCTATCCACCTTCAGAGACCCAGACCAGACCAGCAGAGTAGAGCTGACCCAGACCGCTGTTAGCAGAACCAGAGAGCTGAACCGGAGTCCAGTCCAAAACCTGACCAGATCCGTGGCGAGGCCCATCCTATTTCTAAATATATTGTGAGTACCTAGCAGAACTGTGCAGAACCAATCTCTTAGTTAAAATAATCTAATCCAAGCTATTTTACTCTAAGTAGAACTGCCTCCTAACTGTCACCTGTCATTTGCAAAGCTGTCACCTGTCTTGCAAGCTGTAACCTGTCGCTTTGAACTTTAAACATTTCAAATCCGAAAAACTACCTTTATTTAATCGTTCATAACTCCGTAACCGTTTGGGCTAGGAACTTGGTTTAACTTTCCTCTGAAAGCTTAGAATCTTACCTTTTCAACGCACCTAGAACCGCATTCCTACAATCGCGAAAAACGCACTCGCGCATTTGCTGCGATTTGCAAATTTCTCCACGTGTGAAAACAGCAGCTTCCTTGCTAAAAATTCGTTTGCCTCTTAAGAACCATCCCTGAATCATTGCAAGAGTGAGCCTGGACTAATATTAACTAGATACCACTCACCCTGAACCTCTAGAGAGAATTAAAAGCATTTTAGCATATTTTTCACTTCATTGCCAGCACATATAAAAGCATTTTGGGCCTGTGTTTCAAACTTCTGTAGTCTAAGCTGCTGGGGTGAACTGAATTACATTTGATTGCATTTCTGAGAACTGTGTGCTTTCCTTCCATTTCCTTGCATTGCATCAAGGGGGGGAGTGCATTGCCAGAGAAAAGTGATTACATTGTTTTGTTGAAATCATATTGAGTATTTTCTGTATTGCACTTCATTCATTCAACCTTGCATTCCCTTGAACCCTATAAAGCATTCTCTACCACCTTATTCTTCTGTCCCTATTTACCTGTGTGCTACCTTATCCATTTCATGTCAACTCATTAGGGATTATAAAGAAGTGTGCTAGTGCCAGATTCTCCGTTGTTAATCTTTATCATATCAGATTAAGTGTGATATTCAATTATTAATTATTATAAAGTGTGATATATATATATCTATTGTTTAAATTATCAAATAAACCTTTTAAACTTGCAAAACAGAACTACTTCTTGGCTCAGTGGGGTCAGTGGGATTCCAAGAGAGGGGTGTTATATAGGGGTAGTCATCCAGAACGCATTAACTGGACATAAAGATATATCAATAAGGGTTTTCATTCAGCATTCTAGACTAGGCGTTGACTTAGCTGTAGTGTTGAATTGAATCCTCTTACAGGTGCTGCCAAAATGAATAAAAGGTACGCTCCTTTAAATCGTGGTCCGGGTGGATGGGTGCCTGGCTATCCAGTCTCTTAGTGCTTGGCACTGGCGATTCGACCAAGGCAGGTCCTGGAAGGCGATTGGGGAACTGGTTGGCCCCACCAGCTCAAGGGAAGAAGACTCTTGCAGGTGAAGATCTTCTCGAGTCTTTGGAGAAAAGTGGTGAGGATCTGCAGCAGGGTTTCACCGGTGGTTCAGTCATTGCAGATGTTTTGGCTTCTCTCCTCTTCGGCATCTTAGTTCCAGTGGCGACGTCTTGTCCTCCAGTCCTCAGGACCCTGCTTTTCTGCAGCAAGACCCCCATTCATACAGCCTAGCTGTCACTCACACAGTGGAGTGGCTCTCCTGGTGGGAGAAGCCCCCAGCCTATCAGGGCAGAGTGAGACTTAGGTTGCATAGGCAACCCTGTCCAGGGTGCCTACTCCCCCTCCCACACATCCTGTCTACCCCAGACTCAGTGGCGTCGAGAGGAGGGCTTTTGTGCAGAAGCCCGCCAAAAGGACGAACAATAAATCCCCGACCTGGGTTAGGACTACAGAGAAAGACACGAGAAAGAAATTAAATGAAAGTTCTGGCAATAAAAACCTACCGGAGGAAAGTTAATGTTAAAATAAACCGGCGGTATGTTAGAGGCTTTCAGTAAAAGTGGTAGCCTCGAACAATGGGAAAATCCCATAGGAAAATATTTGCAGTTGAATATTTATGGTAGATACCACTGCCACCAGCCAGAAACCTTTGAGAGAGGGACTGTACGGTACCCCCTCGAAAATGAACACCAGGGAAAAACTATTAACCCTTCCCAGTACCTCCATAGTAAGATGGGTTGTACTGGTTTTGTTCATAAGAATTGACTAGTAAAGTCAATGGGGACTTTACATGCCCTGGGTATGTAAAGTCGTACAGTAGTCATGTCTATGTTTGGGGGTTGCTACGACACTCCTGTGGTACGGCACGGAGGGTGCTGTGCACCACACATGTAAAAAGATGATTCCTATGAGGGTGAGAAAAACCCCATAGACCATAAGCACACAAGATAGCCTAGAACACAAACTAGCAATCTGTCTAAGAGTGGGAAAAAAGGGCCTCTCCTGGATGAGTCTCTTACCTCTAGTCGGTTAAAAACATCCTAGAGAGATCATTAGCATTTTGGTGGTGACATCCTGACCTGTGCTCAATGGTAAAATCAAACCCTTGGAGGCAGATTGACCATTTTAACAGTTTTGGGTTTTCCCCTTTCATTTGCATCAACCATCTCAAGGGTTGGTGGTCAGTCTGAATGGTGAAAGTAGAACCATACAGGTATTGCCTAAACTTCTTCAGAGAGCACACAATGGCAAAGCATTCTCTTTCTATTGTTGCCCACCTTATCTCAGGTTCCTTAAGTTTCCTACTGATGAAGCAAATGGGGTGTTCCCTACCTTTCTCATCCAGTTGACTAAGGACTGCACCTATACCTGTATTTGAAGCATCTGCCTGCACAATGAAGGGTTGGTGATAGTCAGGAGCTCTTAGAACTGGAGCTTGACAAAGGGCTCTTTTTAGGCTTTCAAAGGCCTGATTGCACTCCTTATTCCGTTTGATCTTTTTAGGGAACTTAGGAGAAGAGATTACATTCAGTGGAGAAGAAGCTGTGGTCCCATAGTCCTCAATGAAATTCCTGCAATACCCAGTGAGACCTAAGAAGGCTCTCACCTGGGTTTGAGTAGTAGGTGTTGTCCCATTTTGCACTGCTTCTATCTTGCTGACCAAAGGCTTTATTGCTCCACCTCCTACCTCATGTCCAAGGTAGACCACTTTACTCTGACCAATTTGACATTTGCTTGCCTTTATAGTCAGTTGGGCCTTCTCAAGAGCCTGCAAAACATATCCTAGGTGGTCAACATGTTCTTTCAAGTAGGGCTGAACACTGCAATGTCATCCAAGTATGCCATTCAGAAGTCCTCCATCCCATTCATAACCTAGTTAACCATCCTTTGGAATGTGGCAGGTGCATTCTTTAATCCAAAAGGCATAACCTTAAATTGGTATAAGTCAACTGGGGTGGAGAATGCAGTTTTCTCCTTGGCATGGTCTGTCAGAGCTGTTTGCCAATAGCCTGACATGAGATCAAATGTGCTGAGGAACTTGGCTGAACCAAGTCTATCCACCAGCTCATCTGTCCTTGGCAAAGGTTGGGCATCAGTCTTAGTGACTGCATTTAGAGCTCTATAGTCCACACACAGAATCTCAACTCCTTGGATCCTGCCTTTGGTACTAGCACAACTGGGCTAGGCCATGGACTAGTAGAGGGTTCTATTACCCCTAGATTAAGCATCCTGTTGACCTCTCCTTTGATGTGGGTTCTTACATGTTCTGACATTCTGTAACCCCTGCTTTTGACAGATAAACAGTCACCAGTGTTTATGTCATGCTGGCCCCAAGGGGTCAAGCCTGGTGAAAGTGAAAACAAGGGGAAAAATTGATTTAACAAAACTTTGCACTCCTCCTGTTGTTCAGAAATCAGATTAGAAGAGAGATTAGCTCCTTCTATTTGCTCATCTAAAGGCTTGCCTTTGAGGAGGTCAGGCAGAGGTTCACTCTCCTCTCCTCTTGAGCTGAAGCTAGAAGCAAAGCTCCCAGTTCTGGTCTCGAGACATAAGCTTTTAGACGGTTGGTGTGAAAGACTCTGGGAGCCTCCTTAGGGTTGCCTAAGTCCACCAGATAGTTCACCTCTCCAAGTTTTCCCACAATCTTGAAGGGTCCTATCCACTTGTCCTGTAAGGCCCTCTGCCTTGTTGGCACCATAACAAGAACTAGCTGGTCTTCAGCGAACTCAACCATGTTGGCCTTCTGGTCATGCCAATGCTTAACCAGAGCCTGACCTGCTTTCAAGTTATCACTTGCCTCAGCCATCATGTGTGACATTCTCCTCCGGAGTCCTATCACATAGTCAGTCACTGGGTTGGGGGAAGGGGCACTCTCCAACCCCTGGTTGATCAGGGCTAATGGGCATCTGAACGGCTGGCCATAGAGAAGTTTGAATGGACTGTAACCCACTCCCTCCTGAGGGACTTCTCTATATGCAAAGAGAAGGCATGGCAGTAGAAGATCCCACTTTTTCTTAAGGGGGTCTTCTAAAGCTCCTATCATGCTCTTCATGGTTCTGTTAAACCTTTCTACCAATCCATTTGTCTGAGGGTGGTATGCTGTGGAGAACTTGTAGGTAACTCCACAGTTTTTCCACATGGCCTTCATGTAGTGGGACCTAAAATGTGACCCCATGTTGGATATTACCTCCTTAGGAAACCCAAACCTGGTAAAAATACCAATGAGGGCCTTAGCCACAGTCTGAGCTGTAACAGTGCTCATAGGAATTGCATCAGGGTACCTAGTAGCATAGTCTACTACAACAAGGATAAACCTGTTGCCTGAAGAGGTTGGAGGGTCAAGAGGACCGACAATGTCGATTCCCACCCTCTCAAATGGTACTCCCACCACAGGGAGAGGCACTAAAGGTGCCACGTTCTAGGAACCACTCTTACCAGAAGTGTGGCAGGTGTGGCAACTCTAGTAACACGCAGTATTATTTTAGGCCAATAAAAGTAGAGAGAGAGCCTTTCCTTGGTCTTCTTGAAACTCAAGTGACCAGCCAAAAGGTATCTCATGGGCTAGTTGCAAGAATTGGAGTCTGTTCTCTTAGGGTACTACAAGTCTTTTGTAGTCTCCAGGGGTTGACTCAGTCGGTTCACTATCGAAGAGGCCATCTTCCCAGTGTAACCTATACTTCCCAGGCTCTTGCCCTTCAAGCTGAGAAGCTGCTTGGGGGAAAAGACCTTCCAGAGTTGGACAGAGTTGGACATTCTCTTTGTCCCCTACTGAAGTCTGCCCTGTTGGGGCCACCTTCTGCCAGTAAAGACTGCAGTTCAGGATGGTCCAAAGGGTCCAGATCTCCAATAATATCCTGGCCTTCTACTAGATCTGAGTCCTCAGGTTCTAGTTCAACCACACAGGGTTGTACCTCTCTCTCAGGCTCAACTGGAGGAGGAATCACAGGTGTGATTTTTGACAACCTAGGATATCTCCTGTTTGGAAGCGCTGGAGTGCTTTCTGTTGGTTTTTTCTTAGAAGTCTTGGGTTTCCCCTTTGCTTCTGGTTGTCTCGAAATTGCAGTTAGTAACTCCAGTGGAGTAGGAATGATTTCTTATTCTATCATCTCCTCAGGAGAGCCTCTTAAGATCCTCTCCCTTGCAGGTCTGGTGAGCTCCTGTAATCTTTTACTAGGAGGTCTAGGAGTACTGGATACTACTCCAAGATCTTTCAGATCATTGCCCAACAACACCCTTCCAGGTACTTCAGATTGGATACTAGAAGGTATTCTGACAGTCATGTCATTGCACTGGATGAGAGCTGGTAACTGGGGAAGCATCTGCACAGGCCCTCCAGCTAACTTGGTGAGGCATTTGGGTGCCTTAGCAACATCCTCTACCTTGAAAAATGATTCATCCACCACAGTTATGCTGGACCCAGTGTCTCTAATGGAAAGGGTCTCCTGACCATTGACTAGGACACTGTCCTTATAATACTCTTTAGTATTATTTGGGATAGTACTATACACATCTAAATTCTGTTGTTCCCACAGCCCCAAGGATACTAAAGATACACTAGGTGAGACTCGGATGGGGTCATCAGCAAGTAGTTGAAAGTTTCCACTGGTCATTGGTACTTCCTCCTCTGGAGTGAAGGCTAAGGCGACCGTATGGATCCCTGAAGGTTTACCCTCACATCTGGGATCCCATTTCACATGGTCAGTTGAACCACAAATATAACATTTTCCAAATGTCTTTATGAATTGTGGCTTGTTCTGACCTCCTTCTGGTCTGGGACCAGACGGTACACTAGCCTGATTAGGTTTCCCTTGTGGCTTACCCTTAGAATTTTGTTTGTGGCCCTCTTTGAAATTGGAATTAGTTGGATTCTCTTTGTTGTCTGTCTTTGGCTGCTTTCCCTCATCCTTTTTCTGAGTGACCCCTGAATCCTTGTGAGTAGCCCTGTTGGCAACCCACAAGTCAGCAGCCTTAGCTAGTTTCTTGGAATCTAGTTCTTTTGAATCAGCCAAGTGCTGTCTGAGCTCAGGAGAGCAGGCATCATAGATAGACTCCAACATTACAAGATTTCTCATTCCTTCATAAGTGTTCACTCTGTAACCCTTAATCAACCCCTCTAAGTTTTTCAAACACTCATTCACCCAAGTAGCCCTAGGGGTACTATCATGCTTTTTGAGGGTCCTAAACCTCTTAAGGTACTGGGAAGGGGTCTTCCCAAATCTAGCTATCAAAGCTAGCTTCACACATTCATAATCCATCCTATCCACCTCCCCCAAATCCATTACCACATCAGATGCAACAGGGGGGAGCCTAGAGAACAACCAGGGGATCAGCTGATTCCCTGTGATGTCCTGGAGCCCACGATTGTACTCAAACATAGCTAACCAATCTAATACATCCAACTTAGGTTCATACATACCCACAATCTCTTTAGGCATCCAGTGTCTTTTTGGACTGGAGGATCTAGAGGATTCGGGGAGAGAAGCATTTTCCAAAGACAATTTCTTCATCTCTAGCTCATGGTTGAGCTCTATTCCATTGAGCCTTAGTTCTTGATGGCTCTGTTCAGTTTGGGCACTAATTCTTTTGAATTCAAGTTCAAGTCTAATTTTTTCTAGAGTGATAAATTCAGGACAAATGTGGGACCTGACAATGGTCCAGTAGCCATAGGTTGAGGCCTTTGAGCAGGCATAGGGGCAGAGGGGGTGAGATTGTTATCCTCCTCTTCCTCTTCTGCTTCAACAATAACATCATCAACATTCTCATCCTCAATGTTTGCTACATTTGCTTGAGGGGTAGGCACTACAGCTCTACTCTCCAGTCTTTGGTGTTCTAACAATCTTTCAATAATTTCTGATTTCTTGCCTTTGACAGGAAGACTTTTCTGTCTACACAGATCCTTTAAATAAATCAGCAGTATTTACAAGGAGGGTCTCCTGGATATAGCTTTCCATCTTTGACTTTAAAAAAAAATAACTTTCAGTGATTGTTACGCCTTGTGGTTAATTGAACCAGGGTACTAGCAGCACTCTAAAATGTAAATCCAATACTTTTATCCCACCGCTGCCACCAGTGTTAGGCAGAATCCTGTGCAGTTCCCTTAGGGAGCACTACAGAAGATTAAGACTACAGGTATATGCAATAAATCCCCTTTGGTATCAGTCTGTACCACAAAGATTTAGTTGGTAGCTGTGGCTAAGCAGTCAGACATATCTCAAGATGGAGATGAGCAGTATTCAGGGTTTACACATTAGGACTACAATACTATGGAACAAGGAAACACTGACCAAAGCTTTGTATCAAAAAGAATATATATATTTATTTTACACACTCTGATGTTCACACACAAATCAATATTATAAAAGGAAGTTAAATCAGTCAAGAAAAGTATACACGACTCCCTATTTAAATTGTAGACAAGTTTGAGCAAGAGTGAAAACTGAGCAAAACTGCACAGTGAAAACCAAGCAGAAATGGCACTCTAACAATCTCTCAAAAGGGAGGGAAAGATCATGTTATTCAGGGTTATACTCTTAAACACACCAGCAACACTTCCCAAGAAGATTGTGAACAAGTTAGGCAAGGCAGTACTTTAGCATGTGCAGTACTTAGGTGAAAACCAAGCAAAATAGCACTTCACAAGTTTAAAAAGAGGGAAGGAAAAGGTGGTTATAAGAGTTAGGCGCACCAACACATTTCTAGGTGAGAAGCAATCTAGAGAAGGCAGTTGTAACAGATTTAGCCAGTGTCAATTGGCTTGTGCCAGAGTCAGTGGTACAAGGCAAAGTGCCCATGCGCAAAATGTTCTAGTCGCTGCAGTCAAGTCTTTGTTTAACGATTCGAAAAGGCGTTTTTAGAAGGGGAAAGACAAAGTTAGATGATAGGGGCGGCCAACCTAGTAGATAAGTAAATGATTTAAAACACCTTTAGCAGTACCCAACGAAACGGGAGGCCTGGCGGAACAATGTACCTTAAATGTGGAAAGGGCTCCTGCGGTGGCGGTTGTTCCTGGCAGTTCCTGCAGTTCGGGAGATCCAGCAGAGGAAGAGAGGCTTTCGTCGTGGAGGAAGGTTTGAGTTACTGCACTGCCCAGGGATGAAACCAGCCGCGGTGCTGCCAAAACGAATAAAAGGTACGCTCCTTTAAATCGTGGTCCGGGTGGATGGGTGCCTGGCTATCCGGTCTCCTAGTGCTTGGCACTGGCGATTCGACTAAGGCAGGTCCTGGAAGGCGATTGACGAACTGGTTGGC
Source organism: Ambystoma mexicanum (assembly GCF_040938575.1). Lineage (NCBI taxonomy): Eukaryota > Metazoa > Chordata > Amphibia > Caudata > Ambystomatidae > Ambystoma > Ambystoma mexicanum. Next base: position 98,863,833 of record NC_090935.1, on the reverse strand, counting down.
CCCACCATCTCAAGGAAAGAAGACTCTTGCAGAGGAAGATCTTCTCAAGTCGTTGGAGAAAAGTGGTGAGGATCAGCAGCAGGTTCGGTGGTTCAGTTGTTGCAGATGTCTTCAGCTTCTCTCCTCTTTGGTTTCTTAGTTCCAGTGGTGACGTCTTGTCCTCCAGTCCTCAGAACCCTGCTTTTATGCAGCAATACCCCCATTCATACAGCCTAGCTGTCACTCACACAGTGGGGTGGCTCTCCTGGCGGGAGAACCCCCAGCCTATCAGGGCAGAGTGCGACTTGGGTTGCGTAGGCAACCCTGTCCAGGGTGCCTATTCCCCCTCCCACACATCCTGTCTAGCCCAGACTCAGTGGCGCCTAGAGGAGGGCTTCTGTGCAGAAGCCCACCAAAAGGACGAACAAAGGATCCCCGACCCGGGTTAGGATTTCAGAGAAAGACACGAGAAAGAAATATTATTAAAGTTCTGGCAAAAAGACCCTACCGGGTTAAAGTTAATATTAAAATAAAGCGGCAGTATGTTAGAGGCTGTCAGTAAAAGTGGGAGCCTCGAACAATGGGAAAATCCCATAGGAAAATATTTGCGGTTGAATATTTACGGTAGTAACCACTGCCACCAGCCAGAACCTTTTGAGAGAGGGACTGTACGGTACCCCCTCGAAAATGAACACCAGGGAAAAACTATTAACCCTTTCCAGTACTTCCATAATAAGATGGGTTGTACTGGTTTAGTTCATAGTTATTGACTAGTAAAGTCAATGGGGACTTTACATGCCCTGGGAGACAGTAGTCAGTCAAAGGGTATGGAGTCTATGGGCCTCATTACAACCCTGGCGTTAAGGGGTTAATGGCGCCGCAAAAGGTGGCGGCGCCGTTAACCCCTTAATGCCTGATTACGAGGTCCCTTTGCGGGTTGGCGATTTTAACACCTGCTTTTTGCAGGCGTTAAAATCCAACCCGCAAAGGGACCTTGGTGCTAAGTACGGTTCCGCAATTTGCAGCACCGTACTTAGCGCCTTCCCCATTCCCATTGAGCCCTATGGGGCACAAATGGGAATGGGGAAGGGCCCATGGTAAATGGGGAATTACCGCCCCGCCAAACTTGGAATGGGGCAGTAATTCTGCCATTCACCATGGCGGACCCCGGCATGGACCATGGTGCTAATAGCACCATGGTTTAGCGCGTGGTCGTAATGAGGCCCAATGTTTGGGTGTCGCTACGTCACTCCTGTCGTATGGCACGGAGGGTGCTGTGTACCACACATGTTAAAAAGATGAATACTATGAGGGTGAGAAAAACCCCATAGACCATAAGCACACAAGATAGCCTAAAACAAACACTAGAAATCTGTCTAAGAGTGGGAAAAAAGAGTCTCACTCTTAGCAGGAGAAAAAAATAAACCCCTCAAATCCAGAAAAGCTGCTGAGGGACTCTATAAGTAAGGGAAATTAGCCTTAGAAGAGAATTCTCCCTAACAGTGTGTGTTTTCACTTTGTGTGTGATCCTGAGCACTGGAGCCTCACCTACTCCATAGCCTCATATTTTTCATGTGTTTTACACAGCACCTTCTGTGCAGTGACACAGGGTTGTCTTTGAGACTGCCCACTGACTCCATTTTCTGGGGCTGACTACTGTCCCTAAGAAAAGGTAAAGTTGCCATTAACTTTATTTTAGTCACTTTAAACCACAGATCATGTGCACCCCATCTTACATGGAGTATTGGAAAAGGTAAATTCTCATCCCTTTTTGTCTGTGTCTCTTGGAGCATTGTTTCACTCCCTTTACATCAAGACTTGGCTGGTGGCAGTGGTAACTACCCTAACTTTTCTACCGCGGTTATCTTATATAAATGTGGTATTGTTTTAGGCTATTATATTAGCCTCGAACATAAACCCGCTTGACCAAATACATTTTATTTTGGCTCCAACTGGGTTTATTCGCCATTTCTTTTTGTTAAAGTATTTCTCGTGTTTTTCTCTGCACGCCAAACCGGGGATGAATGCTTTGTTCGCCGTCTTTTTGCGGGCTTCTGCAAAACTCCCCACGCACCCCTCGGAATACGCGTACCCCGCTTGCGCCAGCAAAATCACGTGTAAATCTCCCTGCGGACCCCTCTGAATACGCGTACCCCACTCGCACCAGCGAAATCGCATGTAAAACTCCCCGCATACCCCTCCGAATACGTGTACGCCGCTCGCGCTAGCGAAATCGCATGTAAAACTCCCTGCGCACCCCTCCTAATACGTGTACCCCACTCGCGTCAGGTAAAATGTGTGGAAAAAGTCCCCCCTGGTGAGTTTTACATGCGATAGGCCTGGTGCGAGTGGGGTACGTGTGTTCCGGGGGTGCGCGTGGGCTTTTACACGCGATTTGGCAGTGTGGGCCCTCCTGGGTGTGCCCCTCCCCATGCCCCACAGGCAGCCCACACCACAGGGGACTACCCTAAACCCCTTGGCATGCCCCGCAGGCAACCCATGACCCCAGACCATGCCCCGCAGGCAGCCCATCCGCCCTGGGCATGACCCGCATGCAGCCCATCCACCATGGGCATGCCCCGCAGGCAGCCCATGACCCCAGACCCTGATCCGCAGGCAGCCCAAAGAGCACCATGCACTTGGGATCCCCGACACATGTCCCCACCCCTCCCCCATTGACGGCAACCTGCCAGCAGGCCACACCACATGTGCCCCACCCCCATTGACGGCGACCTTACAGCAGGCCCCGACACATGTCCCCCACCCGCATTGAGGGCAACGTGCCAGCCGGCCCCGACACATGTCCCCCACCCCCATTGACGGCAACCTGCCAGCAGGCCCCGGCACATGGCCCACCAAACACCATGCCATAACAAAACAGACCCATGGCCCGTATGCCAACCCAAATCCCCCCCAACCCCCAGTACAAGCACACAACCATACACTGCACCCACTCCAAAATTACCCATGCCATAAAAGTCTGAAAAGAACCAGCATGGCCATGAATAAATGTACACCAGAGCCACACAGTGGCAACACATGATTGAGGCAATGCTCATAGAGACATGCACAAAACCAATGAGAGTACACAACACCAATAATGAAGATATATGGAATGTATTAAAAAACATAAAAAATAGCTGAATGAAAATCACACATTCAAATGATGAACTAATTAAAGCAATACCAAAAATAAAGTAAAATCCAATGAAAAACAAAAATCGACGACATGAAAACTGAAAAGTGGTCCATCGCCAAAGTCCATATAAAGTCAATAAAAAAATAAAGTACAAAAAACCATTGCTCCATGGAATGATGAAATAACGAAAGTCTGGTACTATTTACACTGAAAGTCAGAAGGGTCCATGATCCCGGGGAAAAAACACGCGCAGCACCTTCCATGAATCTTGCTTTTTCACGCTTGCGCCAGCTAGCGCCACATATTTCAGCGTACATGTGTTCCATGAATCGGCCCCATTGATTTTGGCCTTAAAGCCTTTTCTACCTGACTATATCACTGTAGTTCCTCTTGTTCAATTGCCCTGAGTACTTACCTGTTGGTTTGATTTAATTTCTAATAACTTTGTCTTTTCCTCCATTTTAAATTGCTGGAGTGCCATTTTGCTCCGACTTCATTTTGTGAGCTTAACTTGTCTGGAATTTAAGGGAAGTGGTGTGGTGTATTAAGAGAGTGATTTTTGAACTGCTTATAATAGTGTAATGTTATACAACTGAAGAGTGAAATAAATGTATATTATTTTACTTGAAAACCTTGAGTCAGTGTTTGCCTGAATCATAGTAATTGCTGTCCTTTGTGTAACTATTTGATACTGCTCACTTACTCTTGAGATAAGTCTGGCTGCTCTACTACTGCTACCACTTTAACTGTGTAGTACAGGCATGTACCAAAGGTGAATTTGTACTGTCACTTGTAGTCTTAATTGTGTGTGGTGTTCCCAAAGGGTACTGCATTTAATTCTGCCTAACACCATCCGAACCAGAAACTCATTCCTCCAACAGCGCACAGGTGCACGCTCTCACGACCTTCGACCTTCCCCCCTGCAACCCTCCCAACGCACCTAACCTTACCATTCTGGGAGAATTCATCAACGCCAGATCTCTTCCGGCCCATGCACTTGACATCACAGACATTACCACACTACACAACCTGGACTTCCTGGCTATAATGGAATCCTGGCTCAATGATGCATCTGGTCCAGCTCTATCTCTGGCTGTACCCAACTATGATTCCGTATGCAGGAGGGACAGACCTAATGCCAAAGGGGAAGAGTGGCTATCATAGCCAAATCATCCTTAAACATGAGAGAGGTACCCCCAACTCCCATTTCATCCTGCGAACTCCTTTCAGTGAAATTGTCCCTCTCAGCTACAGCTGCACTAAACATCCACCTCATATACCGACCTCCTTGGCCCACACTCTCCTTTGAGAATGAGGTCACGAAAATCATGTCCTCCAATATTAAGCCCAAATCACAATTCATCCTACTGGGTGAACAACCTACTCAACAACAATGCTTGCCTAACACCATGACAGCACTCGGATTTTCACACAAGATCCAGAACCACACTCATGTGAAAGGTTGCATGCTTGACTAGCTTGCAGATATCAACTGCACCTCCACCATTTTATCTAACTCTCCCTGTCCCTGGTCTGACCACCACCTTATCACTTTCAACATCGATACTAGATCGAGCCCAACCAACTCTTCGAATATGGGCCTTGAGGCACCCTCGAGAAACAAAAAGAATATTACAGCTAACAACTTGCTCCCACTCCTGCGACCTGTCTTGGCCTCACCTACGGACGTAGCTGCCGACCCCACCTTAATGACCAGACTTTACAACGACACAATACTGGCAGCTATAAATAAAACAGCTCCACTTGCGCTGCACAAAGCCAAACAATCAGCCCATCCCAATGGTTGGTTCACCCCCGAAATAAAGTTTTAAGAACTACTAAAAGAAAAGCAGAATCATCCTGGAAAAAACATCCCACTTCAACTATCAAAATTATATTTGACACTGCCTGTAGGAATTATAAACAACAAGTACTTCTCACCAAAGGCAAATTGTACAACAACAGAATATCCAAAGCCAGCTCCAATACCAAGGATCTATACCAAATCTTTAGAGAGTTAGAAACCCCTATCCCACCCCCTGGAAGCTGTAATAAAGACGCTAACTGGTGTGAGAATATCCAAAATGCTCTCCAAAACAAAATCAGTCGCCTCCAAGCAGCAATTGAAGTAAAAATGAAATGCCTAACCAAACCTCTAAGACCACCACCTCCTTCCTCCACCAACCTCAAGGAGCGCCACCAATTCGAATTCACAAAGATCACCATCCCAGAAGTCCTGAAAATCATCCTTAGCCTAAAACCCTCAAGTTGCCAAGGAGACCGCTGCCCACCCTCAGTCCTCAAAGACTGTCCTCCCCAACTCGCCCCATTCATCACCAACTTGATCAACGCCTCCTTCAAAAACAACTGCATCCCAACGGACCAAAAAAAAGGTTGGGTACTACCCCTAATAAAAAAAACACACTGGACCACAACACCCCTCAAACCACCACCCCATAACAAAGGTACCTTTTCTTAAAATAATTCTCGATAGGGTGGCAAACCTGCAGATTCAGAAATATCTGGAAGTCATTAATATTCTGGGGCTACGTCAGTCCAGTTTCCGGCCCAAACACGGTATGGAAACAGCACATCTGGATTTAAAAATCCAAATGGACAACCTGAGGGATAATTTAAAATTAGCAGTGCTTCTTCGCCTAGACCTCTCAGCCGCTTTCGACTTGGTGGACCATAATGTTCACTGTAAACACCTAATATCAGCAGTAAACTTCTCATCAAACGCCACACTTTGGATAAAATCCTTCCTCAGCGACAGAACTATGAAAGTCTTCTCCCCTAAAGCCAAAGCACCCCCTACCCAAGTCACCTGCGGTGTGCCTCAAGGCTCCATTGTGGTCCCCACCCTGTGCAATATTTTCACAAAGTCCCTCTTTGTCCGCCTCGACGGCCTGGGTGTCACCTACACTAACTACGCAGACGACACCCTGGTCCTCATCCCTATAACAGCTGACCGCGATTCCGACACAGCCACCCATAAAACAACTACCTCTCTATCAAAGAATGGATGGCTCAGCACAGGTTATGCTTAAACGACGAGAAGACCGAGCTGCTTATCGTCGGCTCTCAACACAGAATCACTTACTTTTTGGTCCTCCGCAGCGCCGGTCCTGCATTGGCTGTGGATTGTGAAGATAGATATACCCAATATCTATGACGGTCTGCTCCACAACATGAGTCACATACTTTAACTATTTACCCCTGCTTTGTGTTCCTCCCCTTATATGTTTCATCTGAGTACCCAAGTCATAATCTATGTTTATTCCCCTCTTCGTACCTGATTCCTGGTGGCCATCTTGGAAGGGTACCCGATATATATTGTGATCAATTGGAAGAAGTAGGGGCTCACAGTGTTGCAGGCGCTAAGGAAGTGGTGATTGGAGGAAACAAGCGTTCCTCAACACAGGACGTACCTGAAGAAAAATTCAGAACCTTGGGTTTTCCTCCTCATCAAAGGTTCAGAGCCAGGAGTCATGGCCCAGAACTAGGCCCTACACTATAATAGGGAAAAGTCTTCATCAGTACCCGTCTCACAGCAGAAGATGGTACAGCTACAATGGGATAGCCCTCAACAATGCGACCTGGCCACGGTCCTATCCACGATCACTACACTTCAACCACCAGCAACCGAAGAACTGTCAGCCCTGTGTTCCTGATCCAAGCCTGTACCATGAGGACCGGGCGTCTAGTGGACTGAAGTTCCTTTTTTGGCCAATGTGCCTCCTTTTCACTTGTGCCGGTCTTCTCAGAGGCCTCCCCCGGCCCTGGGACAGTAGTGGCACACAGATTTAGTGCCAGCACACTGAGAAAGATTCTTGGTTGAGGGATACCGCTACACAGAGCAGAATGTCTGGGACGGAGGGAGCCGGGTGCTCAGGAGCCCATGTGCACTCCTCCTTCTGCCGCCCCATCACCACCACCTATGGTGTACCACATCCATGTACCCCTCCTCGAAAGATCTTCAAAGGTGGCAACTAGCTTCATTCAGCTACCCTCAACTCTCGCTCTGCCGTTAAACACTCCTCACCCATCTGTCACCTCCTTGAAGACTTTGACCTTGACGTCCTCACTCTCACTGAGATTTGTTTCACTGCCAACTCTGTCACTGCTTTTGACACATTCCTCCCTGAGGGTCACAAGATCCTCTCTAAGCCCAGGCCTAACTGGTCTGGAGTCGGAGGGCCCTGATATTCCCTGAATGGGTCCCTGCTACTATCATACACACTCAGTCCTATTCTTCCTTCAAATGCCTTGTCTGCAGGCTTGGTGACTCTCCTATCCTCTTGCTGACTCTCGCCACCATATACAAGACCCCTGATACGGTCTCCATCCTCCTTTCGGAGTGTTATGACCTCACCTCTTCTTTCCTGGCCTCTTCCTCTAGGCTTCTTCTCTTTGGAGACTTCAATATTCTTCTGTATTCTCCTGATGCATTCACTGGATTCTTCTGCAGCCTCTCTGACTCTCTTTCCCTCACCATCCTTTACTCCGGTCTGATCTATTTATTTATTTATTTATTTTTTATTTATTTATTTCATTTGTTAATCGCCCAGACCCTTAGGTATCACGGCGAGGTTACAGACATCTTATGCATTAATTAAACAATGTTACACTTGTGCAGATAAAAACATATGGCTCACATGGCTCTAAGCAGTGGTTTAGTTAAAATTTGTTAAGACAGTCTTGTTATTGGTAGGTCCTGTATACTCCAAAGGAGTGAGAGTGGACCTGTGTGGGCAGGATACAGGTGGGGTGTCTTGGTCCCTCAGTATTGATTAAATAGCCAGGTTTTGAGCGCTTTTTTGAAACTTGCCATTGTTTCCTCATTTTTAATTCTGAGGGGTAGGGAGTTCCATAGGGTGGCAGCGAGGACTCTGAAGCTGTTCCCTCCTGCTTTGGTACTTTTATGCCGTAGAATTTCCAATAGAGCCTTGTTGTTTGATCTCAGTACTCTGTTGGGTATTTTTTTCTTAATGGCCTTGTTGAGGTAACTGGGGGCTTTGTTGGTGAGGCATTTATATACAACACATAGGGCCTAATTACGAGGTTGGAGGTAGCCATGGCGCTTTTAGCGCCATGGCTGCCTCCAAACCCTTACGGACTCTGTCTTGGTGAATGGAGCTATTACCGCCCCATTCCAAGGTTGGCGGGGGTGGTAATTCCCCATTCACCAAGGCCCTTCCCCATTCCCATTTGAGCCCCTATAGGGCTCAATGGGAATGGGGAAGGTGCTAATAACGGTACCGCAAATTGCGGTACCGTTATTAGCTCCAAGGTCCCTTTGTGGGTCCCATCCTCAACGGCTGGAAAAACAAGCCATTAAGGGAGGACCAGCAAAGGGAACTCGGAATAGGCCGGTAAGGGATTACCGGTACCGGTGCCCTTACCGGTACCAGTAATCCCTTACCGCCAGGGTCGTAAGGAGGCCCATAGAGTTTTGAAAATGATTCTGGCTTTGACAGGTAGCCAATGGTTTTCTCTCCTGATGTTAGAGATGTGCTCTGATTTCTTGATGCCTAACGCTGCTCTTAATGATTTATTCTGCAGCAGTTGTAGTTTGTTTGTGTTGGCATTGGAAGTTCCTAGTAGAAGTACATTACAGTAATCGAGCTTAGTTAATATCAAGGCTCAGCTAGGGTTATGCAATTGGTAGGAGTCAGGAATTGGCGGCTGAGGGCAATGAGTTTGGCTGTGTATGCTGTGGAGGAAGAGGGGGCTGAAATGTGCTTGCTCATAGTGAGGTTAGCATCTAGATATACACCGAGAGTTTTGACTTGCTTAAGTACTGGTATCCGGGTGCCATCGATATTGATGTCAGTGTAGTCTGTATGAAGAGAACTTATTCTAGCTTGGGATCCTACGATGAGGATCTCTGTCTTCTCATCATTGAGACAAAGGGCCTCATTACACGGAAGGTGCTAAACCATGGTACTATTAGCACCATGGTTCATGCCGGTAATTTACCAACTCTGCCATGGCGGAAAGGGGAATTACCACCCCATTCCAAGGATGGCGGGGTGGTAATTCCCCCTTCCACCATGGCTCTTCCCCATTCCCATTTTTGCCCCATAGGGCATAATGGGAATGGGGAAGGCGCTAATTACGGTACCGTAAATTGCGGTACCGTAATTAGCCCCATGGGGCCTCATTACGACCCTGGCGGAAAGTAACTGACCTGACCGCCATAGCGTAAATAGCGTTTCCGCCATTGCACGATGGAGTAAAGTGCGGCTAATTCCGACCCATCGGGCACGAGCATTACGCCATGGCGGAATTGGAAAGTCTGCGATGGCGGAAATTACCCCAAAACGCCCATTAGCGCCGTCGTAGGCCGCCCTAGGTGCAATTCCGCCACCCATCTTAGCGGTCACCGTAATGAGCGGTCAGCGCAAATTACGGTCACCGTAAATATACGGAAACGGAAGTAAAAACATGGTGCCGGAACGGGAAACAGCACGCCGTACACCCATAAAAAGAGAAACCCAACACAACCATCAAAAATCCGACCCTGAGACACATCCCAACCCGTTAGCCACCCCAGTCAAAAAAATAAATATGGGAAAAGTTGCTAAAAAAGCGTGCGATCGCAAGCGGCAGGTCCACTTCTCCCATGAGGAACTCACCGTGCTCACAGAGACCCTCCAGGAGAATGCTGCCGTCGTCTTCTCGACGCAAATGACCAGGACGGCACTTGCGAACAAGAAGGCCATATGGGCCCTGGTGGCACAGCGGGTAAGTGCGGTGGGGACCGCACCCCGCAACCCACAGCAATGCAGAAAGCGATGGGACGACTTGCGGATACGCGTCCGGAGCATACTGTCTGCCAACAGAAACATTGCCACAGCCACCGGGGGAGGATCGGAATCACCCATCAAGTTGACCCCCTGGGAAGAAATCTGTGCCTCCACCATTGGAATGGAGAGCATAGAGGGAGTCGGAGGGATGGAGAAAGGAGTACCGACATCCGAAGAATCAGGTAGGTTGGCCAAATAAAACAATGCTGAATCCACAATGTACAATCATGTGAAGTACCATGTGTCCCCATAGTGCAATACAAACACATGTCCAGGAGAACGTCCACATACTTTTGCCTGATTGCGCCCTTTAAAGGTCAGAAAAAATAAATCAAAAAGTTAAAATCCTAAAAACACCCTCTACATGTGCAGCATGCACCCCCTAACTGCAGGTTGCTAAATAAATGCATCCCCAATCGACACAAAAATGAGACCACCTCCTAGGGCCTGACCCAAATCACCCTCAGGTACCACCCCAATGCATGTGATACATTGCCATTTCAATTTCCACAGACCCATAAATAACGCTCGCCCTCCTTTACTCCACCACAGGGTCCGATTCAAACGACGAGCTGCAGGACACCCCTACCAGCACACCTGCAAAGAGGGCCAAGACCAACGGCCAAAGACCCTCCACCTCAGCTGCACGGATCAAGACACGGCAGCAGCACACATCAAGTGGCAGCACACTGGAGGGGACTGCAACAGGCACCCCAGCAGCCAGCATGTGCACAACAGCAGCACCACAGGTCCCCCCAATGGATGCCACAGATGGCACTGCTTCTGGTGGTAGCAGCACCATAGGTGAGACTGCTTTCATGCCAGCATGCTCAGACACAGAAAACAATGCTGTCGATGTAGGACCCATCCATGACCTGTCTCAATCCCCCTGTTTGTTTCATCCCGTACACCATGAGGAAACCACGCAGGGGCACCCACAAGACGACGACTGGCCAACCCCCACAAGCCCTGTGGCAAGGCAACGTGTGGTGAGCAGCCCCTCTGTCACACCACCGCAAATGGGCATGGCCCAGCAGAGGCAACAGTCCCTCGACCAGATGATCGTGCAACAGCAGCAACTGGCCACGCTCCTCAAGGAGCATGCTGATGAATGTGGGGGTTCTAAGGCAGCCATTGAAACATCCACTGAGACACTTAGGGCACAAATAGAGCGAAGTACTGAGAGCCTGAGGGGAGAAATGGAGAGAAGCACCGAGAGCCTGAGGGGGGAACTGCATGCAACGTCCAAAGACGTATGTGGTGAACTTGCCGCTGTGCGCCGTGTGCTCACTGAGCTCTCACAAACCCTTAGGGACATGCATGGATGTGAGCAGGCAGAGTCATCATCCGTTGCAAGTTCCGTCCAGGGCAGCCCCCAACGTAGATCTGGTAGGAACCTGCGCTCCACAGGCAGGGGTGCCCCTGATACCCGGAGAGGGGGCTTGCAATAGCGTCTGCCCACGGACAATATGCATCTTTGGACACTGGTGTTCGGGGGGGAGGTAGGAGGGTGGAGGGGGTGTGTTGGGCTATTCTGGGTGGCGGGTCGATTGGGTGTGTAATATCATTTCACATTTGCAATACATTTCTTCATATTCATCCAATGAGATGTGTAGACATTGAACTTCTTGTACTAGGCCTTCATAGGCGTACAGTCCACATTGTGCATGTACCAGACACACACAGTTCCACAAGTCCCGTGTCCATGTAACAGCCACCAGGCGTGAGTGCTAGAAGCATGCATCTATGATATGCTGACGAACTTCACGGCCCTCCTGTGCCTCGCGGACTCCTTGAGGTGCTGCCACATCCCCACCCTCATCATGACCATCTTCAGGTGCTTGCAGTTCTGCGTCAGGGGGCATGGGCACATTTCTACGTACGCACATGTTGTGTAGCATGACACATGCCATGACCATCTTTGCAACCTTCTCATGGCTGTACAGGAGTGCCCCGCCAGACCTGCTGAGGCAGCGGAAACGAGCCTTCAGTAGGCCGAATGCCTGTTCTATGACTACACAGGTACGTGAGTGGGCACGGTTGTAGTCCTCCTCATGCTGGTTCTGTGGGTTCCGGAGTGGTGTAAGGAGCCATCTCTTCAGTGGATACCCGGCATCACCTGTATGTGGACAATAAAGGATGTTTGTGGAATGACATTGCTACGTACGCATCCCCCCCCTCCCTGCCAGGTCATTGACGCATCATCTACCCCACATTCTCATGCATGAAATGAGACTCACCGAGTAGCCAGGATCTGTGCCCTGCGTGTCGCTCCATGTAGCGTGGTATTCTAGAGTTCCTCAAGACCATAGAATCATGGGTAGATCCAGGAAATCGGGCACAACAATGTGTAAAGATCCTGTTGGAGTCACACACCATTTGTACATTGATAGAATGATATTGTTTCCGGTTGCGGTACTGGACCTCCATGGCATGTGGGACAACCAATTCCACATGGGTGCAGTCGATGGCACCAATGCAACCCGGTATGCCGCCAAGTGCATGGAATCCCACTTTTGCGTTGGTAATCTCCTGGTCCGAGCGTGGTAGAGTGATGTAGTCGTCTGCGTGCTTCAGGAGGGCATCGAGCACTTGGAATAGTGTCCGTGACAACAGTGGCTGTGAAATGCCATGCAACTGTCCGACTGTGTGCTGGTAGGTGCCTGTGGCCAGGAAGTGTAGTACAGACACCACCTTCAGTAGGGGTGGAATGGCGGTCGGGTCTATCATGCTGACAAGGTCAGCGTGTGTCATGTCCACAATGGCGGTTATGGTGTCCCGGTCCAAGCGGTAGAGGGTGTGGATCTGCTCAGCAGTGAGGTTGAACGGATTAACTCGGAGACGTGGGATTGCGGGCTGCCTGCGTGGTGGTAGTGGCTGTGCTGGTGGGCCTTGCTGCCCCTGCCTTGCCCTCCTCCTCCTGCGTCTCCTCTGTGCGGCCGGTTGTTGTAGTAGTTGGTGTTCGTCATGTTCTTGAAGTTGGAGTACTTGCAGTGCTATCAGGTCCCCCAGGGCCAACATCGCTAGACCTGCCGGTAGCATTTTGGAGTGGGTGTGGTTGGGTGTGCAATTTATGTGTTGTCAGGCTGTATAGCCTCCACCTGTGGTGATTCATTCCACCTCTGGCAGCTGCAATCACTTTTGTGCGAGCACGTCCCGCACACAACGCGGCAATTTGACGCATGGCATCTTGCAATTACAATCATGTATTTGATCCCGATGGCAGTGAAATGTCTGTTTATATGTTGATTCTGCTATGGTCCCATTGTTTCACATACTATATTCGCAGTCGCGAACAAACCTGTGAGGGGTCAGTGGAATGTAGTACTCGATCAACGGTGGACCCTCATGCAGCACTGTACCGACCTTCAACGACGGGCGGGGCGTCCCATTTGTGATTGTAGCCAGTTAGCATTTTCTCACACAGCCGCACTACATAGATGTAATTGTGAATGCAAGCGTTCATAGATGCCTTTTCGACGTGATGTTGCAAATGAGGAATTCGAAGGACAGCGCTTTTGGTTTTCAACTAGCGGCGAGGAGACGCCCACAGGTCTGACTTGAAATATAACGTTCTATTGTTGAATGTCCTTGGGACAGGGCCCATAACGAGTAAGCAATGAATGATATGAATTGAATGGGATGCGCAATAGTGTAGTGGACGATAAGGCAGGACGTTCCCAAATACATGTTACTTCACAACACTACTAATCCGGGCAGGAGCACAGTGGATTTTGCAGACTGCATTACGGACAGACTCAATGGAAATTGCAAATGTCATGTGAGTAAATATTCAGGCGTTTTCATACCGGGATGAGGGAATGATGAATGGATGCATGGACAGATGATTTAATTGAGAGTTTGCCATGTACATGGCTTTTTGGAATTGATACCCTTCCCCTGCGCTATGTGGTGCAAAGCTGCCATAGTGGGACCATCGTCTATCTGCCCTTGTTGGATCCTCCCTGTCTCGACGCGCCTTCAGACACTTGTGTCTATGCACGTTACTAATCCCATGTTATGGATTCTGTTTTAACAGACGCATGCACACAAACAGACGTTAGTAATGGTGTATTCACCTCGATTTATTTCATTGTGATTCGCAAGTGATTTCTGGGTGTAAATGACCCTTTAGAGCGGCCTAGCATGCATATGGTTGTAGATTTAGTGTGTTGAATGAAGTGAGTAATACATCTGGAGTTCTGATGCCCATACTGTTATTTTTTGTTTCATTTGGGTGACAGGTATCTCGTACCCTTTTGCCGCTGCCATCTGTACGCCACTCCTGCAGATGGGTTTTACTCTCGACACATGCAGCTTCGAGTTAATCAGTGGAGCACCATTACGATCTTATGGGACGATCGCCAATGGGACACATGCCCTTACGCAGTACTAGTGGCTAGGAGCAACATTTCTACCTTTCAGCTGGACTAGTGCCTACCTCATGGGACGGCCCTGCGGTTCTAGGCGCTTCCATGTTGCCTCTTTGAACGTTAATGTTGCCCCTGTGTACCATGAAGGAACATGGCGTCACACAAGAAGAAGCTGGTCATTTATTGCGGATGCAGCCCACAGTGATGAAATTTATTTTGGAGTTCATGAGCAAATAGCTGTATGGGCTTTCTGATTTTGATGTCCATTAAATATAAATTCCGATATTAGCCGTGTAGCGTTATTCTTTGCAGGTAATGTAGCATATTCCGATTTGTGGCGCTATGTATTGTGAGATGATCTGCATTGTGTTCCGGCTTCTGAGTTCAGTTGCGTGGTACTGTGCTGGCCGCGTTTGCCTACGAAGCACAGTTAGGTCACGGATAGGGGCTGCCATTATGACTGTTTTGATGATGTCATGCTCAGGGGCGGGGGATTAGCTTTTGTGCAACAGATGCCGGTCAGCCAGGTCGATTGGTGAAATGATGGGATTGTCAGAAAATGGCTGGTCACAGGTGCCTGTGTTTGCGTGCGTTTGTTGGAGGGAGACTGAGGTCATGTCCATTGGAATAGCTTCTGTATTCGTGCCATCTGTGCCCTGCAGCTCCCATTGGCCCCTCTTGAGATGAGCCTGGCTGCTCAGTCACTCTGCCAACTTGTGTGGTACATGCTTATGCTGATGGTTGGTTTGTTTACTTGCAAGAGTACAGGGCTGGTGCAGTCTCCATCAGGATACTGCTTTGGATGTTGCCTTACACTGTTGGCAGCCGATGGGGGACTATTGTTGTTTTGTGTCATGTAATCTTTCTGTTCATTTTGGTGTACTTGAACCTTCACATGCCTGTGCTGCATCAGTACGGCAATGGTGAGATGCCGAATATGGATGGCCACTCACATGGCACTTGGAGCCCCTGCATGCATTTGTTCGTTGGCATGCATGGGTGACTTGTGCATTTCACTGGTTGCATAGTGTGACTACATTGCGCCTACGAGGAGTTGTGCAATGTGGGCAGGGAGTGGAGTACAGGCACTCAGTAGGGCCATTTACGGTTGGTTCACGATGCCGTATTTCTCACCATGGCGGAATGGTACTTTCCGCCATGCTTGATGGCGTTAAGTAAATGTCTGCTAGGGTCAGAATTCGCGTACCGTTGCGCCATGGCGGAACTTACGGTTTTGCACGGCGCGCGTGCGCGTACTTGGTGCAGTTAGCGTTGGCGTTCACTACGGTGTCGCTATTGGCATCGTACTTTACGGTGACGGGTCATGATCGCAACGAGCGGTATTCGATGGCGGTATTACTTTTCCGCCATCGTTTTTCGACTTCCGCCAGGGTCGTAATGAGGCCCATGGTCCCTTTGCGGGTACAAACTTTAACGGCTGGTCTAGACATTAGTTGGGTCCCGCAAAGGGACCTCGTAGTAAGGCGGTAAGGGTTAACGGTCACCGGTACCCTTAACGGTGACCGTTAACCCTTACCGCCTTCCGTGTAATGAGGCCCAAAGACTATTTAGTGCCATCCAGTTTTGAATGATGGCGTAGATTTTGTTGATAATTTGGGTGTCTTGGGTATACTCCCCAGAAATGGGAATAAGGATCTGGGTGTCATCTGTAAAATTAGTGTAGATGACACCCATTTCATCAGCTGCTGAGAATAGGAGTTTGGTGTAGGCGTTGTAGAGGGTCGGGGAGAGGCATGAACCCTGGGGTACTCCGATAGGGACAGTTATGGGGTCTGCCGCCTCTCTGCCAATGGTGACTCTGGATGTACGTTCGGATAGGAACGATTTGACCAAAAGGGTGGCGTTGTTGGAGAAGCTGAAGTCTTTAGCTAATGTTTCACAAAGTTTATCATGATCTACAAGGTGGAACGCTGCTGACAGATCCAGCAGCAACAATATAGCCATTTTTCCTGAATCTCTGATGGTGTCTATTTGGATTTTTAGGTCGGTGAGAGCAGTTTCAGTACTGTGGTTAGGTCTAAAGCCGGATTGTCTATCTCCTAGGAGTTTGTTCTGTTCGAGATGGGTTTGTATTTGGTTATACGCTATTTTGTCGATAATTTTGAGAAGGAATGGGACTGTGGTTATGGGCCTATAATTCGTTGGAATAAGAGGGTCCAGTGTTGTTTTTTTTAATAAGTGTGTGATCCAGGCTTCTTTGATGCTGGCTGGGACCGCATTCGCGTTGAAGGATGCATTAACGAAATTGGTAATGATGGGGGTGGGGGCACTTAGTTTGACTAGATGTGCCGGGAAGTTGTCCCCTTTGCAACTAGACGCTTTCAATTTCCCTATTGTATTGAGCACTGTTTCTTGGGAGACTGGCAAGAAATGGAAGGTTGGGGTCTTACGTTCTATGAGGCTGGTGGTTAAGTCTTTCTTGATAGGTTTTCTGCTAGTATTGTTCTTTTAGTGATGATTTTGTTTTGTAATAGTTTAATTTTTGCGGCCAGTGCGTCTTGGATGGTACTGAACCACTCTTTGCTAGGTTTAACAGGGTTGATGATAGGGATGGGGTTTTCCAGTTCTTTGAGGATGGAAAATAGTTGTTTTGCGTCAGATGCTGCTTTAGTAATCCTGTTGTTGAGGGCATTTGCTTTATGTGCTTTGATGGCTGCTTTGTAAGTTTTGTTTGCTGAGTTGAACGCATTGGCTGATTCAGTGGTATGGGATTTGTTGTGGCAGTGTTCAAGCGCACGTTTAGTTCGCCTAAGTGCTACCAGTTCCTCATCAAACCAGAAGGAGGATTTTTTGTCCGCTCTTCTGGTTTTGGTGATGCAGGGAGCTAAGGCATCTATTGTATTAGTGAGACAATTATGGTAGGTGTCTGCTAAAGAGCATGGGTTGTCATTAGTGATCAATTTATCTGTGAGCGAATTTTTAAAAATTGGGATCAGGACTTCAGCTGATAGTTTGCGAATGTTCCTAGTTGCATAGGTGTCCAATGTGGTGGGCTTGGGTGATTCGAGTTCGTTACACTCGATGGTAAAGTTGATGGCATGGTGGTCTGTCCATAGTAGAGGGGTTATTGTTTCTATGGAGACTGCAGTATTAAGAGATAATACCCAGTCCAGTGTTCTTCCTTTGGTGTGGGTGGGTACATTCACTAGTTGTACAAATAGCATATCTTTAAGGGCGTTGTGAAGGGCATCTGCTTTATGATCTAGAATTCATTGAATCCGAGGTTCAGGTCTCCAAGGATGATACATTTAGTCTTGGGTTTGATTAAGGGCGTTAGTAGCAGTGGTATATCTAGATCTGGTTGAGAGTTATTATTCGGAGCTCTGTATATAGTTAATATATTGATAGTGGTTTTGTTGTTGGTGGCAAGTTTAGCGAGCAGGATTTCGTATCTGTCTAGATTGTCAAAAGGGCAGGCTCTAGGTTGAAGGTGTTTTTTAGCAATGATGGCTACTCCTCCTCCAACTGAGTTGATTCTGTCTGACCTAAGTATAGTGTAATTTGGTGGGATGGCGATAGTAAGTATCGGGCGTGAGGCTTGGTGAAGCCAGGTTTCTGTCACTATGAGCATGTCAAGTTCCTGTTCAATTATATAATCATGTATTTCTGGGGCGTGGGCAGCTATGGATCGTGCATTGATGAGCGCTACTCTGAGTTTAGTGTAAGGTTGAGTTTGAAGAGTAGGTGGTGGCTGGGCCTTTCTGGGGTTGTGTGAGGTGGCTTTGTACTTAGTGGTATTTAGGACTGTCCTTTTGGGAGTATAAGGTGGGCAGTCGCTTATAGGACTGGAAGGGGTGGGCTTTGTTACGGTTGGAGCATATGTAGAGCTGCACTTCATTGTCCGTGCTCTGAGCCGGTTATTTCTGGCATTTAACTGCAGTGAGTTCAATTTAGTGAGCATACTATTGGTGTGCTTGGGTGGGGAGGTATGTGTCTGTGATCTGAGACGGTAACATCTCACTATACCTAGGCTCGGGTAGGACTTCCTTGTAGGCTTAGTGTTTATGGTGGGAATGCTAGGTGTAGGGGTGCATATGGGGCTTTGGTTACTACTTTGAACGGTAGAGAGGTTGTTTTGGTTGTGGAGAGGCTGGAATGGGCTTGTATTGGGAAGGAATGGGGTGGGACAGGGGATGGGGAAGTGTCTGGGGCAGGCTAGTTTACTAAGACCATTTGGATGTGATAGGTAGTGGGTTCCTGTACATGGCAGATCTCTGGGTAGGATGCAAAAAAGGGAACATGGTGAAGATTAACCAACCTTGCATAGTTACTTGTTTGCAGTGGGCTGAGACTATGTTAGCGGCAGTCTACTAGCTACAATTGGTGCTAGACGTGATAGGCACTTTTAAGGCACCGTAGGGTAAGCTAGAGTGCTTGGCTATAGACTTGAAAGGTGCACTTTAATCACATATAGTATATTAGTCACCGCAAGTTTGTTTTGAGATTTAGCAGAGTTGAACTACAATTGTGGCTGAAGAATAGGGGTTGGCCTACACAAATCTAAGTACGAGTACATTGTTAGATGTGCTGTGTTAATACATTAGTGCCCTGATAGTAATTTAGGTGATGCATTACAAACATTACATTGAGTACAGAGATAGTATGGCACTGTTATCAAACATTGTTCTTCAGAGTGTACTCCGATTGCTTAGCAGTAAATCGCGGACTACACTATTGTAGTTATCAAGGCAAGTATAGTGTGACTTACAGGGGTAACACTTTGTCTATTCATCTCTATGTTGGTAAATAGCAGGTGCATATGAGGCACGTAGTGTGGTTAAGCAACGTTCATCATGATTCAACAGTTCATGGCAAAGACTCACTGGAAGCAGAGGTAGAATAGAGGCTATAGTCTGTTCAGCTGTAAGGAGGTAGCTGCGGCTCCCTTGCGGCCAAGCCGCGGACAGCTGCAGACAGGCCCTTAAGCTCGCGGCCCTTGATCGGAGCGGCCGGCTTCCGCCTCCGGTCGGGGGATCGTGGGTAAATGTGGTCCGCAGCCAATCGGCTGCCTTAGGCGATCGGGAGGGCGGCCATCTTGAAGCAGGGTGGTGCTGAGGCGAATCTGGAGGCTGCGCTCGTTTAGCTATGAGCACACGCAGATCGTTGTATATAAACTACACCTTCGGTTATATGGAGGAGTGCAGGCTGCATTACCAGTGTGGTAGTGCGAGGGACTCCATGTGCCTGGTCTCGTTCAGGCGAAGCACGGGTGCACTCCCAGTGCAGGCAGGTGATCCTGCAGGCGACGAGGGGCTCCTGCCCTATCTGTGTGTAAAGATGAGGATCTACTCAGCCGGACACACCTTGGATGCTCTCATCGCAGCAGATCCCCATCTCCAACCCTCTCACTACACCACTCTCCTGGTCTGACCATGCTCTCCTGTTCTCTCATCTGGAGCTCTTGGGTCACCCAGCAAAGCCTCTGCCTGCATTACTAGGCTCCTTCTTCATCATTCGACCGATGGACGCAAGTGTCAGTTGCTGCTTTCGCCACCACTTTCATTCCCGCTCCCACTCCAGCCCCTGACTCTCATGCGGACACAACCCTTGCTAACCTTCACCTCACTATCTCCAACACCCTGGACATCCTTGCCCCTGTCTTGAGGATCTGTATGAAGCCTGCCTCCAAGCACGACACCTGGTATGACTCCGACCTTGCCTCTCTGAAACGCAAGTGCAGAGTTGCTGAATGGAAGTGGCGGGCTTCAAGCACTTCCACTGACAGACTGGCCTGCCACCTGCTCCACAGGCAATACAGACTCTCCATCCACTCTGGGAAGAGGGCCCATATCCAAGCCTGCATCTCTGGTGCCACCAGAAACACAGCAGAACTGTTCAGATTCTGCAAGGAACGTGCCAATCCAACTGCAGTCTGTGCTCCTCCTCTGGCTTACCAGGCCTTCTCTACTGAACTGGCCTCCCACTTCACATCACAAACTCAGGACATCCTGTCCTCACTCTCTTCTACTCACCTTCCTCCTCCCTCACCCACCCTGTGGCCTCCCATGGCTCCCCTCTCCCCTTCCCTCCTTCTCACCTCCTTCTCACCTACTGCATCTCAGGAGATCACTAAACAAATCCTCTCTATGAAGGTCTCCCCCAAACAGGTGCTCCCATGCTCCTCCAGAATTATCAAGAACAACATGGCCTCCCTTGCTCCAGCCTTGGCTGATTTCTGCAATCACTCCTTTTTCACTGGGTCCCTCCCATTTCCCCATTACCACTCCATTGTGCACCTGCTCCTTCAAAGGCCTTCTGCCCACCCTTCCTGCCCTGCTAACTACTGCCCTATCTCTATTACCCCTTCCTGGGAAAGCTCTTTTAGAAGCTAGCCATCTCCCAACTGATCCCCCACATTGAATCTGTTGGTTGTCTCCACGACCACCAGTCTGCTGTCAGAGCAGCCAGAGGCCATCTTCTCAGGTGCTAGGATTGTCTCACCCTCCTTCGCCCCACCCAGCAACACAACCCTTGGCTCGATAATCATTTGTGAATTCATGATACATTTGTCCAAACTACATGAGTTCGAGGTGGAGTCTGAATGGGTATGGCCACGCAGCATCTGCCATGTTAAGGGGCCATTAGCTGGTAAGCCCTTCATAACGTTTGTTTTAACACTGCTTCGCAACATGAAGAGAAGTAGGTCGAACAAACAAGCGCTTATGATATTGTCACTTTGAAAGCGTGGCTTACCTTTTATAGCCAACAAACAACAACGTCAGCCACGTCTGCCTGCGGCAGACTGGACTCGCTGTCGGACTCTGCACTGCGGCGCTGCGCGCCGCTTTCAGCTTATGTAGGCAGTCCTTAGATGCTAAAGCAACAGGAGCACCAAACACGGGTACTAAACACAATCCAGCAAGATCCAAGGAAGCAAAGCAGAGTAAGCAGCAGGTACTGTAGGCAGACTGGACTCGCTGCCAGACACTGCTGAGTTTATATTTCATTTACAAATGCAACTTTAATTTTTTTGTTTTTGTACAGCGCTTGCACTTCCTGGAGTCAGGTTTGGGATATTTACATTGTAGTCTTGAAGATTTGAGAGGCTAGAACACATGTGATTGTTATTGTTATTGTTATTTTGCATTTGTATAGCGCCTTATATACCATTGGTATGGTCTGAAGGCGCTGGTAGGTTGAACGCCCTTGGGAACCGAAGTTCGGGTCAGTGGAAGGATTTAGAGAGAGTCCAAAGGTGCGTGTGCGCACCGGTATGTGTGCAGCTGGTGCGGAATTCATGTGGTAGCTGCTTCTTAGCGGTAGGTGTGGTGGTTGAGAGATCAGGGATATGTGTTCAGTCTGGCTGGAGTTATCCAGACCGAGTGTGGCGGCGTTAGGCCTGAGGAGATACGCCTGGCTGGGGGTGTGAGACCAGCCATGTTTACTTAGAGTGATGGGGGGTGAGCGGCAGATGTTGATATGAGAACAGTTATACCGAATGGTGTCATAGTATCTCTGTGTTCTAGTTGAATGGTGGTGTAAGGAGAGAGTAAGCGTGGGGTGTGATATGCAGTATGCTCTTTCAGAGATTCCTTGCATTCCAAAACAAATAAGCACGTCGCGCAATTCTGAGCGGTCAGGTCCATTCTATGTGTTTTGGTTCACATCCGCTCTATGTAATATTCGCCCATCCATACACTCATTTGTTCCATACATTCGTTCGCTCCCCGCACCCTCGTTCGCTCCCCGCACCCTCGTTGGCTCCCCGCACCCTCGTTCGCTCTCCGTACCCTCGTTCGCTCTCCGTACCCTCGTTCGCTCTCCGCACCCTTGGCCGCTCTCCACGCTCGGCCGCTCTCGACGCTCTTTCGCTCTCCACGCTCGTTTGCTCTCCACGCTCTTCCGCTCTGTACGGTCCTCTGTTCTGGACGTACTTCGGCTGCCCATGCTCCTCCCCTCTCTGCACTCAGCTTCGCTCTACACTCAACCCCTCTCTACACTCATGTGCACTCCACATCAGCCGCTCTCCACGCTCTTTCGCTCTCCACGCTCTTTCGCTCTCCACGATCTTTCGCTCTGTACGGTCCTCTGTTCAGGATACTCTTCAGCTGTCCACGCTCCTCCCCTCTCTGCACTCAACTTCTTTCTACACTCAACCCCTCTCTACACTCATGTGCTTTCTACATTCAACTGTCTTCCACATTCATTTGCTCTTCATATTCGTCCGCTCTTTACTCTAAGCTAACCTCCATACTCATCCGCGCTCTACACACGTCCGCCGGCAGCGCTCCTCCTCCACGCTCATCTACACTCATCTATATTCATTCGGTCTCCTATTCAGCTCTCCCGCCCTCGACACTCACCCGCCCTCCCCACTCACCCGCCCTCCATACTCACCCGTCCTCCACACTCACCCGCCCTCCCCACTCATCCGCCCTCCACACTCATCCGCCCTCCACACTCATCCGCCCTCCATACTCATCTGCCTTCCATACTCATCCGCCCTCCATACGCATCTGCTCTCTACTTTCTTCCGCTTTCTGCACTCATCCGCTTTCTACACTCATCTGTTCCCCCACTCAGTCGCTCTCCCATTTAGTCGCTCCCCTACCACTCTGCATACTCAACCGCTCTCCCCACTCAGTCGCTCTCCCCACTCAGTCGCTCTCCCCACTCAGTCGCTCTCACCGCTCAGCCGCTCTCCCCGCTCAGTCATTCCCCCCATTCAGTAGCTCTCATGCTTCTCTGGTCTCCACGCGCCTCCGCTATCTGCGCTCCTTCACTCTGCACTCAGTGATTTTGTTGGTCAGTCAGACCACAGACTGCATTGAATGTGTCCAAGGTAGAGCCCCACCTGTGGAGTTCGGAATCTGTAGTTTTAGTATGATCGCCTGAATGGTCTGCCCACCATGAGGGTCACATCCTGCCCCCACCAAATGAGGTCCTGTTGTAGATGAACAGGTATACTGACCGGGGCTCCTTCACCGGACTCATGGTCCCATGATGCGGAAAAATGAAGCTGCAGCCTACTCATTCGTTGCCTGGTTTAGGGATGGCCAGGAGGCATCCGCCCACCACCGTCATCCTTTTTCCACAGACATCCGCTGTCCACCGACATCCGCCCTCTACAGTCATCTTCCACAGGCATCCACTTTCTACATTCATCCGCCCTGTCCAGTCGTCCGCCGTCCACAGTCATTCGCTCTCCACGGTCATCTGCACTCTACAGTCAACTTCTACAGGCATACACCCTCCATAGGCATACATCCTCCATAGTCATCAGCCCTGCCCAGTCGTACGCGCAACCCAGTCATCCGTTCTCCACAGTCATCCGGCCTCCACAGTCATTCGCCCTCCAGAGTCATCCGCTTTCCACAGTCATTCGCCCTCCACAGTCATCCGCCCTCTACAGTCCTCCACAGTCATCCGCACTCTACAGTCGTCTTCTACAGGCATACACCCTTCATAGGCATACATCCTCCATATTCATCCGCCCTGGCCAGTCGAACGCGCTACCCAGTCATCCGCTCTCCACAGTCATCCGGCCTCCACAGTCATTCGCCCCCCAGAGTCATCCGCCTTCCACAGTCATCCGCCTTCTACAGTCATCCGCGCTCCACAGTCATCCGCGCTCTACAGACATCTGTTTACCACACACATCGACTTTCCAAGTTCGTCTATGCTCTATTTTTTCTTTTATCCAGTGATCAATTCGTATTATTGACTTCACTGTATAGATGTACATTACTCGTTTTAATTTTCGCAATTTCTGATTTTTTTTTTTTTTTTTTTGATGATGCTAGGAGGGAACCGGTTGGTTTTTAGGGAAAGAGCCAGGTTTTCAGTAGTTTGCGGAAAGCTGTTAGTTCCTCGGTTAGCCTGATGTGGGGTGGGAGCGAGTTCCACAGGGTTGGGGCTAGGGCTGAGAATGATGCTCCGCCCAACCTGACTGAGTTTGTCTTAGGAATTACAAGGAGGCCGGCTGTGCTTGATCTAAGGGTGCGAGTGGGGTGATAAGCTATTAGTTTTTCTTGAAGATATTGCGGTCCAGTTTTATGTACTGCTCGATGGGTGAGGCATAAGGTTTTAAAAGCTACCCTACGGGCTACTGGAAGCCAGTGAAGTGTCTTGAGGGCTGGGGATACATGGTCTCTTGGACCAAGCGCAAGTAACGCTTTGGCCGCCGCGTTTTGTGCTCTTTGAAGTTTGTTCATTTGGTAGGCGTGGATTCCTAGGTATAGGGGGTTGCCGTAGTCCAGCCGCGAGATGACGATTGATTGTACCGCAGAGACTCTGTTAGGAAATGATAGATAAGGAAAGATGCGCCTAAGGTTTTTGAGGTGGTAGTGGCAGGACTTTGAGACCTTGTTGACTTGGCGCGAGAGTGTTAGGTCAGAGACTAGGGTGCATCCAAGGTTTTTCACTGTGTTGGAGGGTATCGGCGAGTTGCCCATGGCGGTTGGCCAGGGCAGTGGGTGTGGGAGAAGATCTGGGTTGCCGCACACCATGATTTCTGTTTTGGAGGGGTTTAACAGGAGGTGGTTTTGGGTCATCCAGCGTTCAATGTTAAGGAGGCAGGCTGCCAGGTCAGGTCGTGAGTTAGGATTCGTGTTCAAGAATTTTAGAATTAGTTGTGTGTCATCGACGTAATTGTAACATAGGATGTTGTGTGCACGAATTATCGGTGGGAGGGTGATCAGGTAGAGATTGAAAAGGAGGGCAGATAGACACGCTCCCTGTGTCGACTGGTCGGGCTTGGGAGGTAAAGTTGGAGAGTGTCGTTATTTGGTGCCTGCCCTTGAGGAATGAGGCTATCCATTTGAGGGCGGTTCCACGTATTCCTAGGGAGAGGAGGCGGTCAAGGAGTATTGAGTGATTGATCGTGTCAAAGGCGGCTGATAGGTCGAGAAGGATTAGTGCGGCGCATCCCGCGGAGTCAGCAGTCATTTTAAGGTCGTCTAAGATAGAGGTTAGGGTGGTTTCAGTTCCGTGACAAGTTCTGAAGCCTGATTGGGCGGGGTCTAGGAGTTTGTTGGCTTCAACAAAGGCGTTAAGTTGAGAGTAGGCGGTTCGATCAATGAGTTTGGCGAGGAACCTGGTGTTTGATATGGGGCGGTAGTTTTTGGGCTCGAGCGGATCGAGCGAGGGTTTTTTAATCAGGGGTTTGACGTGCACTAATTTGAATGCGTCTGGAAAGGTACCGGAAGAGAGGGAAGCATTTATGATGGATCTTGCGTGTTCTCCTGCGCAGGTGGAAGCAAAGATTTCTTTAAGGGTAGTGGCTGGGCATGGATCTAATGGAGATCCGGACGGTTTGCGGGCAGATAGGAGTTTGAGAAACTGTTCTGTTGTTAATGGACTGAAGGAGTCGAACGTTGGTTGCGTGGAGGTTGCGGCTGATGGGTTGGGTGGTACGGGCTGAGGATTGTCTAGTGGCTGTAGGAGTGCTAGTTTGGATGTTAGAGTATTTGTCCTTTCTATAGCTGTGGAGTAGAAGTGGAGGGAGAGTGAGTCACAGAGTGATTGCGATGCGGTCGGGATGGTTGTGTTACAAGCTGGATTGGTGAATTCGGAGATAATTTTGTGGAGTTCTTTACTTGGGTTATTGCAGTTTAGGATTCTGGAGTTGTAGTGTGCCTTTTTTGTTTTCCGGATTTCGGCTTTGTACCGATACAGGTGTCGGGCCAAGGTGGTTCTGCTCTCATGGGTTTTCTCTTTATGCCATTTGCGTTCTAGGTGTTTGTATAGTCGTTTAGTGGTCTTCAGCTCAGGAGTGAACCATCTGGGGAAAGGGCCGCGGCGGGTTGATGGTTTGCAGGAGGGGGTGAGGTGCATCAGAGATGCGCTAAGCCACGAATCAAGGGCCTCAGGGGTGAGATGGTTGTTGAGAGGGCAGGATGGTGGTGGAGACTGGAGGAGAACCTCGGCTAGGTCTGGAGTGATTATTAGTTTCTTCCAGCATTTGCCTATCTTCGGAGTTTCGGATATGAGTGAGGGGGGGGTTTGGGTGAGAGGATGGTGAAAGGGAGAATGAAGTGATCAGACCAGACGATAGGGGTGGGTGGCATTAGTTGAATCAGGTTGTTGGAGCTAAAGATGGCATCGAGAGTGTGTCCTTTATAGTGGGTCGGTCCGTTTATGTGGGGTTGGAGGTTAATTGCATCTAATCCGTCAACCAGGGAGTATGTCATAGGGTTGGTGGGGATGTCGAGCCATATGTTGAAGTCTCCAAGAAGGGTGAGGTTGGGATGGTTTAGTTGGAGGGTGGCAATAGAGTCGCAAAGGTTATTTGAGAAGTGTCTATCGTAGCCTGGGGGTCTGTAGATTATTAGGAAGCTATGTGAGAGCGATGGTGAGAGGGATAGTTTAACAAGGAGAGATTCGCAGGATGGGATGGAGGGTTGGTTATCGATGATTGAGGCGCGGAAGAGAGATTTAAAGACGAATGCTACCCCTCCTCCCCTGGACGGACGGTTCAGTGGGATGAGGGAGTAGTTGGGGGGAAAGGCTTCGTTGGCAATTGGGCCGAAATCGTCAGAGAACCAGGTTTCAGTGATGAAGACTAGGTCTGGATTGTCAGAGGTGAGGAGGTCAAAGATGGAATGTTTGTTTTTTGCTATTGATCGGGCGTTAAATAGGATGCAGTTCACATCGGCAGTCGGTGATGATCTTGGTGGTGGAGGGGGAGGGTGCAGTGGTGGAGAGTTCGGGGGGAGGGAGGTAGGTTGGGTGATGATAGATGGGAATAGTGGGCGAGGAGAGAGATTGGCAGGCTTCGGGAGGGGTTGGGAGGCTGCGTGTGATAGGATGGTTGGGTTTTGGAAGGGGGATTTGAGAGAAGGATGTTGGCGGTTAGGAGTTTCGGTTGCCGCTGATGAGAAATCGAGGGAGAGGGGTTTCAGGCGGGGGGAAACCGCGGGGGAGAGGGGGGATTGCAGGATAGATGTGATTGGTCGAGATAGGGGGGGCGAGGAGTGCTGTGAGATTGAGGGGGACCAAGAACGTTTCCGCTTTAGTTTCCTTGCTGCGACTGGTGTGTGGGAGAGAGTGGGGGGGTCGGAGGGTGAGCGGGAGGCGGCTTCGGTTCTTGCTAGGGCTAGCCGTGCAGTTTTTAGTGAGGGGAAGGGGTGAGGTCGAGTGGGGATGGTGGCAGGGGTATAAGGGGAGGGCGGGAGTAGGGCGATTGCAGGGTGGGGTGTGTCAGGTATGATAGAGAGGGGAGCGGGTATGGGTAAAGCTGGTGGTGGGTCGGGGGTGGGGTTCAGGGGATGACTGGTCTTGGGGTGGGTGGCTCGCCATCGTGCCCCCCTTGCTTGGTGTTTGGAGAGGGGAAAAGCAGGGGTTCGAGAGAGGGTGGCGGGGTTTGGGAGAGGCGGGAAGGGACGGAGGACAGATTG
This sequence comes from Ambystoma mexicanum, assembly GCF_040938575.1. Taxonomy (NCBI): domain Eukaryota; kingdom Metazoa; phylum Chordata; class Amphibia; order Caudata; family Ambystomatidae; genus Ambystoma; species Ambystoma mexicanum. The sequence goes on along the minus strand of NC_090935.1, from coordinate 98,836,172 downwards.
GGTGGTCCATGGGTGGTGTTTCTGACTGATTCTGGTGGAGTGGGTGCACTCATGATTGGTGCGAGTTTTGAGATTGGTTTAGGAGGGTTTCTGATTGTAGTTCTAGGGTCGGTGATGACACGCTTTTAGGTACACTTCAGGGTTCGACAGCTCAAGAAGGTATTAGATTTATTTGATGCTCTCTAGCTGGAGTTGTAAACATAGATTATTTTAGTTTATTGGGTTCACTTCCAGCTAGAGTTGTAAACAGAGATTATTTGGTTTATTGGGTACCCTTCTAGGTTCTTGTGTCGCCAGGGTGGATATTCGGACAGCCTCAAGATTCTATTTGCTTAGAAGGGGTATTCAGTTGTTAGTCTCAGAGAGACTTCTTAGAGGGATTATTGGGCACAACTTCTACATGTGCACGTAGGCTAAAGGAGTGTAATACATAATGAATGCAATTCGGAACACTACTAATGTTTATCTTTTTTCAGAGAGGTTATTGTAATCTAGTTGTAATTTGGGGAACAATTCTAAGTGCCAGTTTCTTAGAGAGTCTATTGGGGGCAACTTCAGGAATACAGTTGGGAAAACTTCTGAATGCAACTTTCTTACAGAGGCTATTGGCACAACATCTAAATGCAATTGGGAGCACTATTAAATGCAGTTGCGAACACTACTAAATGGTTTTGGGAAACTCTTCTAAAAATGCAAGTTTCCTTGGAGAGGCTATTGGGCGCAGCACCTAAATGCAATTGGGAGCACTATCAAATGCAGTTGGGAACACTGCTGAATGGGATTTTGTGCACTTCAAAATGCAACTTTCCTGAGACAGGCTATTGCGCGCAATTTTTAAATGCAAATTGGTAACAATACTTAATGTAATTGGGGGCACTAGTCAGGGCTATTGGGCGAAACTCCTAAATGCAATTGGGAACACTTCTAATTGAGCTTTCTTGCGGGAGGCTATTGGGCACGACTCCTGAAATGCAATTGGGAACACTTCTAAATGCAATTTTGTCAGATAGACTATTGGGCACAACACCTAGATGCAATAGGGAATATTATTAAATGTAATTAAGGACACTTCTAGATGCAACTTTCCTCAGAGAGGCTAATGGGCGCAATACATAAATGCAATTGGGAGCGCTTCTAGATGCAGCTTTCCTCAGAGAGGCTATTGGACACAACACCTAAAAGCAAATTGGGAACATTTCTAAATGTAATTTTCCTCAGAGAGGCTATTGGGCACAATACCTAAATGCGGTTGAGAACACTATTAAATACGGTTGGGAGCACTACTGAATGCACTTGAGAAACACTTCTAGATGCAACTTTCCTCAGAGAGGCTAATGGGCTCAATACATAAAATGCAATTGGGAACACTTCTAGATGCAACTTTCCTCAGAGAGGCTATTGGGCACAATATCTAAATGCAATTGGGAACACTATTAAATACGGTTGGGAACACTACTGAATGCACTTGAGAAACACTTCTAAGTGCAACTTTCCTCAGAGAGGTACACTATTCCTCAGAGAGGTTATTGGGCACAATACCTAAATGCAATTGAGAATGCTATTAAATACGGTTGGGAGCACTACTGAATGCGCTTGGGAACACTTCTAGGTGCAACTTTCCTCAGAGAGGCTATTGGACACAACACCTAAAAGCAATTGGGAACACTTCTAAATGCGATTTTCCTCAGAGAGGCTATTGGGCACAATACCTAAATGCGGTTGAGAACACTATTAAATACGGTTGGGAGCACTACTGAATGCACTTGGGAACACTTCTAGATGCAACTTTCCTCAGAGAGGCTAATGGGCTCAATACATAAAATGCAATTGGGAACACTTCTAGATGCAACTTTCCTCAGAGAGGCTATTGGGCACAATACCTATTGGGAACACTATTAAATACGGTTGGGAACACTACTGAATGCACTTGGGAACACTTCTAGATGCAACTTTCCTCAGAGAGGCTAATGGGCTCAATACAAAAATGCGCTTGGGAACACTTCTAGATGCAACTTTCCTCAGAGAGGCTAATGGGCTCAATACATAAAAGCAATTGGGAACACTTCTAAATGCAATTTTCTTCAGAGAGGCTATTGGGCACAATACCTAAATGCACTTGGGAACACTTCTAGATGCAAATTTCCTCAGAGAGGCTAATGGGCTCAATACATAAAAGCAATTGGGAACACTTCTAAATGCAATTTTCCTCAGAGAGGCTATTGGGCACAATACCTAAATGCGGTTGAGAACACTATTAAATACGGTTGGGAGCACTACTGAATGCACTTGGGAACACTTCTAGATGCAACTTTCCTCAGAGAGGCTAATGGGCTCAATACAAAAAATGCACTTGGGAACACTTCTAGATGCAACTTTCCTCAGAGAGGCTAATGGGCCAATACATAAAAGCAATTGGGAACACTTCTAGATGCAACTTTCCTCAGAGAGGCTAATGGGCTCAATACATAAAAGCAATTGGGAACACTTCTAAATGCAATTTTCCTCAGAGAGGCTGTTGGGCACAATACCTAAATGCGGTTGAGAATACTATTAAATACGGTTGGGAGCACTACTGAATGCACTTGGGAACACTTCTAGATGCAACTTTCTTCTCAGAGGCTAATGGGCTCAATACAAAAAATGCACTTGGGAACACTTCTAGATGCAACTTTCCTCAGAGAGGCTAATGGGCCAATACATAAAAGCAATTGGGAACACTTCTAGATGCAATTTTCCTCTAAGAGAGGCTAATGGGCGCAATTGGGAGCAATGCAATGGCGGGTTTCTGAGAGTAACTTATAATGGGAAAGGTGTTGTTTTAGAGGAGTGGTAGGGTAGTACGGCCTGAAGTAGATGCTTCTGGCCCTGCCCTTGGCACACTTACTTGTTGTTGGCTTCTTGCTTCTCCTGCGGATACCTGCAGATACGATCTGGGTTCGTCCCTGGAGGAGTCGTCCTTTGCCTCGGGTCCTTAGCCGCAGGGGCTGCCAGGCAGAGGGCTGCCTTGGGAGGTGCAGTAATGGCCTGGGAAAGGGGGCCGGGTGGCCAATGGGAAGGACTGTGGGCGGGGTTGGAGGCGGGAGGTGGATGGACCAGGAAGCGGGGAGCGGGCACGGTCAGGAAGGAAAATAGGGGATTGATTGGGCTCAAAGGCACGAGGATGCCACTACAGTTATCAGGGGTAGGCCTGCAGACTCACCGGGACGAGGTTCTGCTTGCAATGGCCCTCCGTATGGGAGCGCGGCAACACTAGGCCCACAACACACGGCCTGCTGGCCAATCAGAGCGCGGGGGAGGCGGGGCTGGAGGCGGGAGGTGGATGGACCAGGAAGCGGGGAGCGGGCACGGTCAGGAAGGAAAATAGGGGATTGATTGGGCTCAAAGGCACGAGGATGCCACTACAGTTATCAGGGGTAGGCCTGCAGACTCACCGGGACGAGGTTCTGCTTGCAATGGCCCTCCGTATGGGAGCGCGGCAACACTAGGCCCACAACACACGGCCTGCTGGCCAATCAGAGCGCGGGGGAGGCGGGGCTGGAGGCGGGAGGTGGATAGACCAGGAAGCGGGGAGCGGGCACGGTCAGGAAGGAAAATAGGGGATTGATTGGGCTCAAAGGCACGAGGATGCCACTACAGTTATCAGGGGTAGGCCTGCAGACTCACCGGGACGAGGTTCTGCTTGCAATGGCCCTCCGTATGGGAGCGCGGCAACACTAGGCCCACAACACACGGCCTGCTGGCCAATCAGAGCGCGGGGGAGGCGGGGCTGGAGGCGGGAGGTGGATGGACCAGGAAGCGGGGAGCGGGCACGGTCAGGAAGGAAAATAGGGGATTGATTGGGCTCAAAGGCACGAGGATGCCACTACAGTTATCAGGGGTAGGCCTGCAGACTCACCGGGACGAGGTTCTGCTTGCAATGGCCCTCCGTATGGGAGCGTGGCAACACTAGGCCCACAACACACGGCCTGCTGGCCAATCAGAGCACGGGGGAGGCGGGGCTGGAGGCGGGAGGTGGATGGACCAGGAAGCGGGGAGCGGGCACGGTCAGGAAGGAAAATAGGGGATTGATTGGGCTCAAAGGCACGAGGATGACACTACAGTTATCAGGGGTAGGCCTGCAGACTCACCGGGACGAGGTTCTGCTTGCAATGGCCCTCCGTATGGGAGCGCGGCAACACTAGGCCCACAACACACGGCCTGCTGGCCAATCAGAGCGCGGGGGAGGCGGGGCTGGAGGCGGGAGGTGGATGGACCAGGAAGCGGGGAGCGGGCACGGTCAGGAAGGAAAATAGGGGATTGATTGGGCTCAAAGGCACGAGGATGCCACTACAGTTATCAGGGGTAGGCCTGCAGACTCACCGGGACGAGGTTCTGCTTGCAATGGCCCTCCGTATGGGAGCGCGGCAACACTAGGCCCACAACACACGGCCTGCTGGCCAATCAGAGCGCGGGGGAGGCGGGGCTGGAGGCGGGAGGTGGATGGACCAGGAAGCGGGGAGCGGGCACGGTCAGGAAGGAAAATAGGGGATTGATTGGGCTCAAAGGCACGAGGATGCCACTACAGTTATCAGGGGATTGGTGTAATGGATCACTCACCCTTGGGCAAAGACTCTGCTGCCGCTGTCCATTTATAGTAATGTTCCCCTTATTGTCTGCAAGGTTGAATGGATGTAAACTAGACCATGCATACTCATAATTTTACACACTGTTTTTATAATTAAAGTGTAAATCAAATTATCAGTGTAAAAATTATCTGCCTCTGCATGATTTTGCACACAGCTGTGAAACTCTGAAAAATACAATTGTGCAATACTGGTTTGCTTTCACTGGGAAAAAAGCATAATTTGTTACAAAAGATTCATTCTCAGTTGCAACTTAGTTTTCCGTCTTATTAATTATACAATCCTAAAATGTTAGGAAAATAAATGTGCACAGTGCTTCTGTTGCTCCATGAGCATCTACACACAACACAGCAGAAGCGGAATGGCAAGAAACCATTTCCTTTATCACAGTGTGCAGTTTCTTTTTTTGAAAGGCTTCAGAGAAGTATATTCTGTTTCAGAGGCTTTTGTCCATGGAATGCAATTATATCCATGTAGATAAAAACCAAACGAAGCGTTCTGGTTTCTGTCATGTAACCTGACCTTTGCACTGTCCTCTGCTCTAAACTTGTGTGTAAATGTACACAGGAAAATAATAAAGCTGTCGTATTTACAAGATTGTCATGCATAAAAAGGCCCAGTACGCACCTAATCTGGAGGCCTGCCGATGATGCTTTGGATATCCACAACTTTTGCGGGGTATAGGTGCACTCCTCCGGGGCACAGCTTGCTGCCCATTGTTCATCTGCATTATCCTGCTCCACCGTCGCTAGGCCTGTTGCACCTCCTGCTCATAGAGCTGCACTCCTGCATGCATGGTCAGAGGCAGCATGGCTGTGGGGAGGGTGTGTGTGTTGTGGTTCTTGTCCTTTTCAGCAGTCCCTGTGCTCATTGTGTGCACCTGGGTCAATGAAGTGCTCCTGTGACCTGGGCCTGGTTACCGTCTGTTCCGCGGTGCCAGTGTTTCCGGCACGATTTTCCCGGTGGCACCGGCTTTTTTTGCCAGTGTTTCCGGGGAAACAGCTGTTGTAATGCTGCCTTGTTTCCAGCACTGATTATGGAGGGTCTCGCTGTTTCAGTTCCCTGTGCTATCGGCAACGGCAAACCTAATTGTGTGAAATAATGGACTTTTTTATTGTTAATCTCGCTGTGCCTTACATTATGAATTTGGGAGTTCCTAATACATTGTGCGCTATTCAAGAAAGTCTAAATCATAGGTTAGTCTGTAGTGTTGCTACATGAGCCTCACATTGATCCAGTCCTGGATGTCCAGTGCTTACCTGAAGCTATACCCTCCAAGACTGAATTCCTACTGCTGACCAACAACACTGAACACCCCTATATCCAGCCTTGGCTCTCTGCTATGAACCTCGAGGGCTTCACACCCCAGCTGGCAACCTGCGTCAAGTCCCTTGGGCTCGACAGACATCTCACCTTCAAACAGCAGATAGCAAGGAAAACACAAAGTGCTTGGTACCAACTTTCTCACCTGTGGAAAATCAAGCCCTTCATCCCAGAAAACAACTTCAGATTCACTGTCTAAGACTTGGTCCTCCCTCACCTGGATGGTGGCAATGCCCTTTTGGAAGGCCTGCCAGTGACTACTCTGGCACCCCGGGGATGTGTTCTGCATGCAGCAGCACGACTCATCAGGACTCCACAAATTCAACCACATCACACCGACCCTTATTGAAATGGACTTGCTGCCAATGCAAGCCTGTATCATCTTCAAATCCTGTTGCGTTATCTAGAAACTCAACATCCCAGGAGGCCTGCAATACACCACCAGTAAAGGCATGCGTAGACTTGAAATCCGCTGGTGCAGGAAGGAAAGAACCAGAAGACAGGCCCTCTCTGGCTACATGTGTATACATGGGCATTTCTGTAATGGTACTAACTGACTATTAATGGTAGCAGGTGGGACATGGTGGATGCACCAGGACATTTGATAGCACTGCCTGTCAAATTCCTTTCTAAAACCTATCTACTTGCCAAAACAGTTGACTTTACCAATGCTTCTTTTAATGGGACTTCAGTGAAGGACACACATAGTGCTTATAAATCAAGTGGCTGAAGGCAGCCCTGGTGGAGACATTTTTATTACAGCCGTAGCATGTTTACAGCAGCAATTAAACCATTAGCTTTCAGAAGACGGCTTTGAAAGAAACCCTGGCAGGCACTTTGAGTGCTACGTTTGATTTGAAGGCTTAATAAAGCAAGCTCAAAGAGATTCAAGGAGAGTGTTTTTTTGTGAGTGGATGGTCAAGAAGTGTGTGGGATTGGCCATAGGGATTAGTGTTGCCAGAGGCAGTCAATAGGTGAGTAAGTAAACACCACCTGCGAGTATTGTGCTCTTCATATGCCATCTCTCCCTATCTGTACTCCAATGCATTAGTTTTATCTGTACTCCAATGCACCCTTCCGTGGTGTTTGCAGGTTGTCCCCTCCCTCCCTAGTGCTCCCAGCCCTCCCTGATTGGTTGTTTGCTGTGCCGGGCCAAGCTAGGTAGCCTAGCAGTTCACCGCGCTCGCCACTTACATCCTTGGCTGAGCGGGTGAACTACAGGCTCCATACTAAGGTATTCAGCCCCCCTGTGGGCCGTTGTATTTTGTAAAGGCTTGTCTTGTTCCTTTTCTCCTCGATTGTGTGCCCCCCTGGCCCCTCTCCCCTTCCGTGGTGTTTGCAGGTTGTCCCCTCCCTCCCTCCCACCTACCACCCCTCCCTGCTCTCCCTGATTGGTTGCTTCACATCCCCTCCTCCCCAGACCTCCCCTCCCCCTCCTTTTACAGGTGCTACCAGGGCAGCCCCTGCCCGGCAGCCCCACGGCTAAGGGCCCCTTAGGCAAAGGGCAGCTCCCACGGTTGCGGCTGCTGTGGTGTCTGCAGGTGTCTGCAGGGTACGCCAGTTGCCAGTCAGTCTCCCTGGTCAGTCCCAGTAGCCTCCCCACCTTCAGATTCTGAAACACGGCTGTGCGGACCCCTGTCTTGCTGTAATACGCACTATCACTGTATTTAAATAATTTTTTGTGCTGTGAAACACTAGGCCTTTCCTCCCCTTTCAGGATTCTCAAACTTAGGTGGCTTCTCCACATGATGCTCTAATACGCACTGTCTCTGTATTTAAATAATTTTTGTGCTGTGACAAACTAGGCCTTTTCTCCCCTTTCAGGATTCTCAAACTTAGGTGGCTTCTCCACATGTTGCTCTAATACACACTGTCTTTGTATTTAAATAATTTTTGCGCTGTGAAACACTAGGCCTTTTCTCCCTTTCAGGATTCTCAAACTTAGGTGGCTTCTCCACATGTTGCTCTAATACGCACTGTCTTTGTATTTAAATAATTTTTGTGCTGGAAAAAACTAGGCCTTTCTCCCCTTTCAGGATTCTCAAACTTAGGTGGCTTCTCACTGGTTCTAAAGTTAGTATTTTGAGCTTTTAAACCCTGAGACTCTGTCCTATTGCGCAACCTGATTAGCTGCGCGCTATCTTCCCTGCCTACTCTCGCCAGTTCTCCCCCTCTCCCACCTACTCAATGGTGCTCTCTATCTCTCCTATCTTTTCTAACTGCTTCTCTATCGACTATCCTGTTCTCCTCACTAAATCTGGTAGGAAGAAGTTTAAAAAGGACATCCTGACCTCCAACCCAGGCCTCCCTATCGCTGACACCTACACCAGTGCCTCCTCCAAGGAAACTCTCACCGACATACTCTTTGTCGTGCCTTTACCTAAACTATGTACCCTTCATATGGTCTCTGTGCTCTCTCCTTTCTCCTCCTCTCCCATTAATGGTGGAACCCGTTGGAACGTCCTCCTGGCCTCCTTCCACTCCTATAAGGTCATCATTAATGTCTACTCTAATGGGACCGTCTTGGTCCAAGGCCCTCAGGCCAACCTTAACCTCTTTGATAGACGCTTCCCGCGCCTAATCAACTTCCTTTCTTCTCCTGCTGTCCCCCCTCCCCTTTCCTCGGCTACCTTGCCCTCCCCCTCCCTCTCTGCCCCTCCAGGGCTCCTTCTACACCTCCGCAGGACGTACCTCTGATCTGTACCCCTCCCCGGAAGTCTTTCAAGCATGGCAACCTTCTCCACATTGCCACTCTTAACTCTCGCTCTGCTGTCAAACATTCCTCTGATATCTGACGCCTTCTTGAAGAACTTGACCTTGATGTCCTCGGTCTCACTGAGACATGGTTCACGGCCAGCTCTGTCTGCGCCCAGGCCCAACCGACCCGGTGGGGGTGTAGCCCTTATCTTCCCTGAGTGGATTCCTGCCTCTGTCATTCCTACGCAGACTTACTCCTCTTTTGAATGCCTCATCTGCCGGCTCTCTCTCCTCCCTAGCCATTCCCTTACTGTGCCTACTATTTATCGGCCACCTGGTCAGATTTCTTCCTTCCTCTCTAAGTTAGGCGGACCTCTCCTCTTCACTCCTGGCCTCAACCACTCAACTCCTCCTTCTTGGAGACTTCAATATCCACCTGGATGCCTCCTGTCCCCCCTCTGGACTCTTTCGCGACCTCTGCGACTCTCTCTCACTCACCATTCTCCCCTCTGGCCCGACTCATTCTGCAGGGCACACTCTCGATGTTCTGATCTCCTCTGAGCTTCCCCTCTCCACTCCTCTCTCCTGGAGTGATCACTTTCTCCTATCCTCCCACCTCACCCTCCGTACCCCTCAGGCCAAGACAACACCATCACTGCCACCCACCTTCTCGGTCATCCGACCAATGAAGCCCGTGTCAGTTGAAGCTTTTACCACCACCTTCTCACCCCCTCCTTCCCCTTTGGCTAACTCTCACCCTGAGACAGCCCTCTCCATCCTTAACTCCTCTATATCTGATACTCTTGTTATCTTTGCCCCTGTCATGAGAATCCGCCTGAAGGCCAAAGCCAAGTGCAACTCCTGGTATGACTCAGACCTCGTCACCCTTACAGCAAGTGCAGGGTGGCCGAGAGGAAATGGCGTGCTTCATGTTCATCCTCTGACAAACTGGCCTGCCGCCTGCTTCAAAGGCAATACCGGCTCTCCGTCCTCACCAAGAAGAGAGCTCATATCCAAGCCCGCATCTCTGCGGCATCTAACAACTCGGCTGAACTCTTTAAAATCTGCAAGGAACTAGCCAATCCTGCCGCAGTCTCTACCTCTCCTGTACCTTCCCAGGCCCTTTGCATGGCACTGGCTTCTCACTTCATCTAAAAAACCCAGGACATCCTGTCCTCACTCTCCTCCTATTGCCTCCCTCCCTCCATTCCCTGCTCTTCCTGTGGTCCTTCTGCAGTCACCCCCCCTCCCTCCTTCTCTGCCTTTCCCCTTTTCTCTGCTGCCGAGGTTTCTAGACAAGTCCGATCTATGAAAGTCTCGTCGAAACAGGTTCACCCCTCTTCCTCCAAAACTATCAAGGACCACATCGACTCCCTGGCTCCTGTCCTGGCTAATTTCTGCAATCACTCCTTCGCCACTGGAGTCTTCCCATCCCCCCTGAAGCAAACCCTTGTGCACCCTCTTCTTAAGAAACCCTCTGCCGACCCCTCCTGCCCGGCCAACTATCGCCCAATCTCCATCACTTCCTTCCTGGGCAAGCTGCTGGAGAAACTGGCCATCTCCCAGCTCAATCTCCACACTGAATCTGTTGGTTGTCTTCATGACCATCAGTCTGGCTTCAGAGCTGCCAGAAGCACGGAAAGTGCTCTCCTGAACATCCGCGAAGACCTGCTCTTCAACCTTGACTCCAACACCCCTTGTGTTCTCATCTTGCTTGATTTCCCTTCTGCCTTTGATACTGTCCACCATGCCATCCTGCTCAACCGTCTCCGTGAGAACCTGGGTATCACTGGTCAGGCTCTGGCATGGCTGACCTCTTTCCTCTCTGACCGACCCTCCCAGGTCCAACTTGGGTCCTTCCTATCTGATATCTTTTTCTCTATCTGTGGTGTCCCCCAGGGATCTAACCTTTCTCCCTGGCTGTTCAACCAATACCTGGCACTCCTTGCCCACAGCATCGCCGCTCTCTGCCCCAATTTTCAGTGCTATGCGGATGATACCCAGCTTATTTTCAGGCTACCCTCAGCCTTCTCCTCGCCTTCCTTCATCTCTGACTGTCTGTCTGCTATCCAGGAGTGGTCCAGGAGTGGTGTGCCGCCAATGACCTCTGCCTTAATGCCAGTAAGACTGAGATTGTACTCATTGGCACACCCACTCCCTCCTTCCCTGCAGCTCTCTGGCCGGCCTCCCTTGGCCCTCTTCCTGCTCCCACCTGCAAGGCTAAAAACCTCGGGGTCACCTTCGACCTCCAAACTCCCCTTCTCTCCTCACATCTTCGATGTCTCTAAGAAGTCACACTACCAGCTTCACCTCCACAGAGGTATTCTTCCTTTCCTCTCCTTCCCTCAGAAGCTCACCGTCTCCAGAGCCCTGGTTCTCTCTAGGCTGGACTATTGTAACAGCCTCTATCTAAATCTACCTGCCTCTACGCTCCACCCTCTTCCACTTATCCAGAACAGGACTGTGAGACTTGTCCTTGGCCTCAAGCGCAGGGATCGTATCTCTCCAGGACTAAAATCTCTGCACTGGCTCCCTTGTGACCTCTAAAAAAAACTAAAAAAACTTTTGTTTTAATTTTTTTTTGTTTTTTTAATGCAAGCTCCTGGGCTGTGGCCAGCACCATGTGGCTTTTTACTTCTGGAGTGGCTGGCTTTCTTGTTCATGCCCCTTAAAAAAAGAAGAAAACTAAGAACAGGAGTGCCACAAGTCTAACACTTGTCTAACACAAGTCAGCACTGACCCTAAATAAGAAAGAATAGGAATACCAAAGACCCATTAAAGGTTTATTTCAGGCACACTTCAGGGGGTGAGTCATTGATTTAGTCTGTTCTTAAATGCCTCAACTCAGCCTTTCATCCTTCTGAGGTCGATAAATGAGTACCAACACAGGTTGGGTGATATTGGGTGTATATTTTTTCTATATAAAGCGCTTAAGCGTAAGTGCTATAGAATAACACATCATTATCATATGGCCATGGACGTCTGCTTGCATTCACAGTAATTTGGTAACAATACATATGGCAATCCATTCTTGTATGAAATGTACATCACATTATAGTGATATCGTAACCATATTTTTCATAGTGTACAATGCTATGTGATGCCACTTCCTGTTTTGTCAATGGGTGAAAGGTCGTGTTCCATCGCTTCAGGGTGGGGTCAAATGACATCACTTCTTGTGATGTCCACGGGGGGTCAAGGGTCATGTGATGTCACTTCCGCTACCCCAGGCAATTTGGTGAAATGATGTCCCTGTTCCTACAGCCCCCCTACCAGCACTTATGTCGGCTCTTACCTTGCACTTGCCACCATCTGGCCATTTTATTATCTTATTGTTCTACTATCCCATGTACTGCACTTTCCCCCTCCCTTCCCCCACGCATTTTTCCCTTTCCCCCTTCCCATGCACTTGTGCGATCTGAATGACACCTGGCCTAGTAAGATCGTTGTCTGTCTTCCCCCTGTTTCCCCTCCCTTGCCTCGTTGCACCTCGAAACACTTGGGTATAGGCGCATTATGAATGCCATATCATATCATATCATTAGTTTCAACTGAAAAAAGGTGTTGTAACGCCACCTGATAGACAAAACTAATGAGTTTTCAGTGGAACACACATTCAACTTTTCTTCTGGAAAACCGCACATTAAATGGTTGCCAGCAAGCTATGACAAAAGGCAATTGTTCCCATGCATAATGCTGCTTTAATGCGGAAATCAAAGCGGTTTGTATTATCATGGTATTTATTGTGTGCGGCCCTAGCTTTGAGAAGCAGCTGAGCACTTTACAGAGGTATACAAAAATACAGATGCACAACAGAGTACTTAACATAGGTACACAACAGTACGGATGGATAACAGAACAATTTTAACAGCGGGACAGATATAGAGCAGGGGATAGGATACTGAGGGGCACAGAGGAGGGGTACAGCTATACAGGGTGGCAGGGAGGATAGGGGCGGACGGCGTCTAGTGAGTCAGGCGACGCGGGGGGCGAAGTGATGGCCTACCTGTCGAGGAGAGACTCCTGGAAGAGGTGGGGATTGAGTTCTTTTCTGAATTGTAGGAGCGTGGTGTTGAGTTTGGTGCTGACGGGAGGAGGTTCCATAGTCTTGGGGTGTAGGCAGAGAAGGCTAGTTTTACGGTCCTTACCTTTTTACAGCAGTGGATTTCAAGTCTGCACGTGTCCTGGCTTCTGGTGGTGCGCCAGAGATGCTGAGTTTCTCCGCGAAGTAGCTGAGTGACTTGAGAGCAACTGCGTTATATTATGCAGCAAGAAGGTGATTCTTCCATGCAGTGGGAGCCAGTGAAGGTTGATGAGGGCCGGGATGTGGTTGTATCTACGTAGACCCTTGATGAGGTGGATGGCCGTGTGTAGGACGCTGCTCAGGGGCATGACGGAAGACCACAGGAAGCCTTCGAGGAGGGAATTGCTCCCAACCAGGTGGTATAGGGCCAATGCTTGAACAGTGGATCTAAAGCTGTTCCGAAGGAGGAAGGGCTTGATTTTCCGCATGAGGGAGAGCTGATACTAAGCTGTCTGAGTTTTCTTTGAAGGAGAGGTGTTTGTCAATGAGGAACCCAAAGGACTTGATGCAGGAGATGACTCAGGTGTGAAGCCCTCAGGTTTGATGGCTGATAGGCAGGTCTGGCTATATGGGTGTTCGTTGTTGTTTGATGAGGAGTAGAAAATCGGTCTTGGAAGGGTTGAGCTGCAAGTATGCACTGGACATACAACACTGGAGCATAGAGAGGCAGGTTTTGAGCCTGTGGATCTCCTTGATGAAGTTGATCTTGAGGTACATCTGTGTGTCTTCAGTGTATTGGTGGATATGCATGTTGTGTCTGGGTAGGAGGGCTCTCTGTGGCTCCATGTATAGATTGAAGATCACGGGGGAGAGGGTGGAACACTGTAGGACTCCACAGGTGACGGGTAGTATTGGCGATCTAGAGGAGTCCATTTAAATAAACTGCAGGCAGCTGGCGAGGTAGGACTTGAACCAGCGTGAGAAAATGTCACTGATCCTCATGTGCCAATGTAGGGTGTCTGTGGGAACCTGGTGGTTTACTGTGTCGAAAGCAGCCGAGAGGTTAAGTAGTACTGTACAGGAAGCAGGTTTGGCCGTCGTCAAGGATGTTGAGGCCGTCGGCAGCCTGCGTGGTTTCCGTCTCCATGCTCCATCTGGGTCTGAACCCAGATTGGTAGGTTTGGAGGAGATTGTTAGTGTCGATGTTGTTGGGCAGAATCCTGTGCAGTTCCCTTAGGGAGCACTACAGAAGATTAAGACTACAGGTGAGAGCAATAAATCCCCTTTGTTATCAGTCTGTACCACAAAGATTTAGTTGGTAGCTGTGGCTGAGCAGTCAGACTTATCTCAAGAGGGAGATGAGCAGTATTCAGGGTTTACACAATAGGCCTTCAGTACTATGGAACAAGGAAACACTGACCAAAGATTTGTAGTAAAAAGAATATATATATTTATTTTATACACTTCTAGTTAGACACATCTATCACAGTTCTTAAAGCAAGTAAATTCGGTCAAAGAAAGTATACACAACTCCCTGGTTAAATGGTAGACAAGTTTGCGCAAGAGTGAAAACTGTGCAAAACGGCACAGTGAAAACCAAACACAAATGTCACTCTAGCAATTTCTCACAAGGGAGGTAAAGCACAGGTTGTACAGAAATATCTCCTTACATAACCTAGCAACACTTCCCATAAGTTTGTGAACCAGTTTAAGCAAGGCAGTGCATCAGTATAGAATATACTTAATTGAAAACTGAGCAAAATGGCATTTCACAAGGTTTAAAAGTGGGGAGGAAAGGGTGGTTATTAGAAGTAGGTGCACCAACACAGTTCTAGTTGAGTAGCAATCTAGAGAAGGCAGTTCTAACAAATTTAGCCAGAGTCAGTAGGACTGTGCCAGAGTCAGTGGTACAGGGCAAGGGCCCAGGAGCAAAATGTTCTTGTAGCTGCAGTCAAGTCTTTGAGTAACGATTTTGAAAAGGTGGATGCAGAAGGTGAAAGACAATGTTAAGAGAGAGGAGCGGCCAACCCAACAGGTAGGTAAAGGAAATAAAACACCTTTAGCTCTACCGCAAAGAAAGGGCGGCCTGGCGGAACAATGTACCTTTAAAATGAAGAAGTGGCTCCTGTGGTGGTGGTTGTTCCTGGTAGTTCCTGCAGTTTGGGGGATGCAGCAGAGGAAGAGAGGCTCTCGTTGTGGAGGAAGGTTCGAGTTACTGCACTACCCAGAGATGAAACCAGCCGCGTGCTGCCCGATGAATAAAAGGTACGCTCCTTTAAATCACGGTCCGGGTGGACTGGTGCCTGGCTATCCGGCCTCTGAGTACAGGGTACTGGCGATTCGACCAAGGCAGGTCCGGGAAGGCGATGGGCAAACTGGTTGGCCCCACCAGCTCAAGGGAAGAAGGCTCTTTCAGATGAAGATCTTCTCTCGTTGTGTGGAGAAAAGTGGTGAGACGCTGCAGCAGGGCTTCACTGGTGGTTCAGTCGTTGCAGATGTCTTTGGCTTCTCTCCTCTTCGGCTTCTTAGTTCCAGTGGCAACGTCTTTCTCTTCCAGTCCTCAGGACCCTGCTTTTATGCAAAAAGATCCCCATTCATACAGCCTAGCTGTCACTCACACAGTGGAGTGGTCATCTTGGCGGGAGACCCTCCAGCCTATCAGGATAGAGTGCGACATGGGTTGCTGAGGCAACCCTGTCCAGAGGTCCTACTCCCCCTCCCACACAATGGACCCACCCCAGACTCAGTGGCGCCGAAAGGAGGGCTTCTTGGCAGAAGCCCGCCAAAAGGACAAACAAAGGATCCCCTACCTGGGTTAGGAGTTTAGAGAAAGACACGAGAAAGAAGTTATATTAAAGTTCTGGCAAATAAAACCTACCGGAGTAAAGTTAATATAAAAATACACCGGCGGTATGTTAGAGGCTGTCAGAAAATGTGGGAGCCTCGAGCAATGGGTAAATCCCATAGGAAAATATTTGCGGTTGAATATTTATGATAGTAACCACTGCCACCAGCCAGAAACCTTTGAGAGAGGGACTGTACGGTACCCTCTCGAAAATTAACATAAGGGGGAAACTATTAACCCTTTCCAGTACCTTCATAGTAAGATGGGTTGTACTGGTTTAGTTCATAAAAATTGACAAGTAAAGTCAATTAGGACTTTACATGCCCTGGGAGACAATAGTCAGTCCCAGGGTATGGAGTCTATGTTTGGGGGTCGCTAAGACAACCCTGTGTCACTGCACGGAGGGTGCTGTGTAACACATGTGAATAAAGATGGTTCCTATGGAGGTGAGAAAACCCCCATAGACATTAAACACAAAAATAGCCAGGGACACACATAGCAAAAATGCCTAAGAGTGGGAAAAAGAGTCTCACTCTTAGCAGGAGAAAAAAAAAACCCTTCAAATCCAGCAAAGCTGCTGGGGGACTCTATAGGTAAGGGAAATTAGCCATAGAATGAGATTTCTCCCTAACACATGTGTTGCTGCAGTTGCGTGGCTACTACTTTCTCGATGTACTTACCTAGGAAGGGAAGATGGGTGATGGGCCGATAGTTACCTAGGTTGTTGGATCCAGAGTGGGATTCTTTAGTAGAGGGAGGATTTGGCATGTCTTTAGGCTTGATGGGAAGGTGCCTTGAGTTAGGGAGCTGTTGATGATCTCCAAGTAGGAAAGGAATAGCTTCCGCAGGGAGGGTCTTGAGGATGGATGCTGTATACAATGTGGCTTTCAGGGCGACCAGGGCTTCGATCAGGTCCTCTGTAGACAGTGTCTTGAATGTTGTCCAGGGTGTGAAGATTTTGCGAGGAGGGATGAGAGGTGGGTCTGTGGATGCAGAGCTGGTGTCTATGTGCTGGTGAATATTGTTGATTAAAAAGGAGTTGATGGCAGTGTTTTTCTTCGATGGAGTGTTGTATTGCAGGATCGGGTAGCGGGTTGATGCAGTGCTTGACCTCTTTGAAGAGGGCTCTTCTTTTGTTGTCGGCTTCTGCTATGGTGTTCTGATAGTAGGAGGCCTTGGCTGTGTTAACTAATTGTCAGCAGGTTACTCAGAGTTCATTGAGGTGTGCCAGGTCGGATGCGGTCCTGGAGTGGCACCAGGTTTTCTCTTGTTTCCAGATGACTCTTTTGCTGAGGTTGAATTCTTGCGTGTACCAGGGTGCTGATCGATTTGGTTTGCAGGTGCATTGTTTCGGATGTGCGTGTCAGTCGATGGATGCTAAAATGGTGGTGTTCAGTGCTTCCAGTAGAGACCCGCAGTTTGGTTGGGGTTTTTCGGTCCATGTCAGGTGGAGGTTGGCAAAGCCTTCCACCGGGAAGTTTTTGACGGACGTGAAGGTTTGTCTGATGGGTTTCTGCTGGGAGTGCTTGACTGGTGTGGTGTTCAGGGTTCCATGTCATTTCATTGCGGGATGTTTTTTCATGGGGTTTTTTACCGTGATTTTTTTTAACGAAAAAACCCATCACATTTTTTGTACATTCTTTTTGAGGGGTTCCCCCCCGAACCCCTCATTTTCTAAAAAATCGCGTTAAAAACCCTGCGAAAAAACATCTCGTGATGAAAGGACGTCATACCGTGTGCAGAATGTTGAAAGGCACGGCCAGGTGGTCAGACCAGTCAAGCGGGAGAAAAGTGCTGTAGTGTAGGGAAGGCATTGCAGTGATGATTAGGTCAAGGATGTTACCTTTCTCATGCATTAGGTATTTCATGTGCTGTGTGAGGCTGAGGGTGTTGAGAAAGCCGAGCAGAGCTTTCTTCATCAGTTTAGTGGCCTTGTTGCCTGGGAGGTTGAAGTCGCCTAGGAAGATGTTGGTGTGCCTGAGGGACATGGTGGTGACCAGGTCGGTTAAGTCTCTGATGAAGGTGGTGTTGGGTTTGGGTGGTGTGTAGAGGAGATCTATAGTGACTGTGTCCATCGGGGAGAGTGGGAAGTGGCAGGAGCGGACTTCAAAGGAGCCAATGTTGTTGACGTCAAGTCTGGTGCAGGTCCATGAGATCGTATTGTATGACTGCGAGACCGCCGCCTGTCTTGTTCAGCTGGTCTCTGTGTTGGATGCTGTAGCCGTCGGGCACAAAGAAGTCTAGGACGTGGGTGGAGGTGGGTGTTGGTCATGTCTTGGCGATGGAGATGGCATCAAGGTTGTGTGTAGTGATGATGTTGTTGATGGCTTCTGCATGGGTGACAGCTGAGCGGACGTTGGTGAGACTCTACCTCCGTGTTGTGGATAGTGACGGGTTGCTGATGGGCTTGAGGCCGATGTGGGTGAGCTTCCTGCATTGTGGAGTCCATGCCTTAGAGGTGGGTCAATGTCGTTGATGTTGACTGCTGATGGTGGGATGGCCTGTGGGGAAGGAGGGAGAAAATACATGTCTGCGCATGCTTACCTGTTGTCTGGCCAGGGGTTTTTGCCCTGGATCTTCCCGGTCCGAAGAGGTCCAAACAGGAATTGCCCATTTCTTCTTCTGCCCTACAGGTCCAAATAGGAATTATCCTTTTCTTCGTCTGCCCTTTTCTATGTCTGAACTTCACTTTGGACGCCCTTGATCTAATTGTTAAGAGCAGAAGGGAAGAGGCAGGGCTAAGAAGGTGGGTGGGGCATAAGCCACGTGACCTACATCCACATGCACAGGCTCACCAACTGCAAAGGAAAAGAGGCTGGAGGGCTGCTTAAGTAGAGAAAAAGGGTGCAAAACAGGAAGACATCAACAGTTTAGCAGTGATTGATTGACAGGTGGGCGGCACTTAGGCCACGTGACCTAGATTCATTTGCCCCTGCTCACCAACTGCAAAGGTAAAGAGGCTGGAGGGCTGCTTAAGTAGGGAAAACGGGCATCAAAAAAGGAAGGCACTAACAGTTTCTCCTTCGCCTGCTTCCAAAACTGCAGTTAAATAAATTAAATCCTGCTTATTTCTTGCCAAATACTGCTTTCATGTATATATTATGAGCAACTGTTCCAAAACAGACTTGTTTTGGCTTAATATATGACTCCATACGATCTGGTTGATAACTGCTTTAGGGGGTGATTCATAGAATTCAGCACACAAGTGGCGCACGCGGCTGGCGCACAGTGTGCGCGTGCGAATCCCTGCGCCAGCCGCGTGCGCTAAAATCCATTTCCGCGCACAGCGTATTCATGGATTCCAGCCACCAAAACCAGCCGTGGCGCACAGTGGCGCAGCAACCCTGCAGCAGCGCCAGTTACGCCCCCAAGAACGCCTCTCGCGCAGGGAAAAGCCATCAATATACCCAATCCAGCGCAAAGGGCTGCGCTAACCCTGTACCAGCACAGCAAGCGGGCTACGTGTATAACTGGGGTGCACGGGAAGTACCTCACGCGATTGGCCCCGTGGGAGCAGGGTACGCGTATTTCAGGGGTGCGCTGGAAATTCCACACGCGATTTCATCATGGTACGTGTATTTCAGGGGTGCGCGGGAATTTCCACACGCGATTGGGCCCGTGAGAGCAGGGTACGTGTATCTCAGGGGTGCGCGGGAAGTTCCACACGTGATTCCATCAGGGTACCTGTATTTCGGGGTGCGCGTGAAGTTCCACACGCGATATCAGCAGGGTACGTGTATTTCAGGGTGCATGGGAAGTTACACACGCGATTTCCGCAGGGAACGTGTATTTCAGGGGTGCACGTGAAGTTCCACACGCGATATCAGCAGGGTACGTGTATTTCAGGGTGCAGGGGAAGTTACACACGCGATTCCAGCAGGGTTCGTGTATTTCAGGGGTGCGCGGGAATTTCCACACGCGATTGGGCCCGTGCGAGCAGGGTACGCGTATCTCAGGGGTGCGCGGGAAGTTCCACACGCGATTCCATCAGGGTACGTGTATTTCGGGGTGCGTGTGAAGTTCCACACGCGATATCAGCAGGGTACGTGTATTTCAGGGTGCATGGGAAGTTACACACGTGATTAGCCTGGGTACGTGTGTTCCGGGGTGCCGGGAACTTTCACACGCGATTGGTGGAAATCCACATGTGTTCTGTCATCACGTGCAATGAGGGAAACACCTGCGCGCGTCACGTCACAGACGCGCATAGGCCCTTTCCTCGTATTACACGCGGACGTGCAGTTTCCACGCGCGCTTACGCGCATGGCCCTTTCCTCGTATTACACGCGGACGTGCAGTTTTTCACGTGTGCTGAAATGCGCATGCACGTCTGTACGCATCACGTCACAGGGGCGCTTGCGCTTCAGGGGCCTTCTGTCCAATGAAAATGCGTATGCGTGCAGACGCGCTTACGCGCTAAGGGCCTTTCCTCGAATTACACGCTGACGTGCAGATTTTTCACGTGCCAAATCACTCCGTATCAAGCTGGCCACGCGTATGCACACGGAAGACCACGCTCCTGCCCAGAAGGCTGAACTACTGCCCCCCAGAGCCCCGAGCACGCTCCCACCTGCCATCTGCTGCTGCCTGACTGCCTGCTGCCCACGCGCACTGCCATTTGCTGCCTGCACATCAGCCAGGGGTGCTGTTGCTGTGACCACCCCTGCTGGAACCGAAGACTCCCGACTGGGATTCCATCGCTCCACAGCCCAGCCTCAGAACCCAGTTGCCCACCCACTCCTGCCTCTGGGGTTGTCATGTCGGGGCAAACACCATCTGTGACCACTGACAACCCCCGGCCAGAGAGGCAGAGGGGCACCAGCTTCAGTGCCACCGAAGTTGGTGTCCTGGTGGAGCAAGTCCTGGGGCAGTATGATGCCCTCTTCGGAAGTTCCCGCGCCGACAAGGAAGGACGGACTCGGATCTGGACTGACATCGTGACTGCCATCAACGCGGAGGGGGTGGCAGTCCGCGACTTACAACATGTCAGGAAGCGCTGGGAGGACTTCAGGTCCAGGACCCTGAACAAGGCCCAGCGCCTCTTGAAGGCAGCGGATGCCAAGGGGCGCCGGGGCCACTTGTCGGAAGAACAGATGAGGGTCCTGGAACGCATATCCCCAGCGCTCCACGTCCAGGTCCTAGAGAAGCAGACCCGTCTGGAGTCGAGCGGTGAGTGTACATGCATCCTGATTGTGAGCAGTGCGTGTGGTGATTATTCAGTATTGTGCAGGTTGCACATCTGTTTGTATGGGGTCGAGTATGGGTGGGGGTGTACAGGGCCGTGGGGCTGACACATGCGAGGGCTGTGATGTGTGAGACATGGATGGTGCTTGTGTGTGTAGGCTTGCATGCCAAATGCAGTTGTGTGGGCACACATGTTTGGATGAATGTGTATGTAAGTAGACATGTCCGTGATGTCACGCATGTATGTTGTTTTCGGCTGCATGTATCAGCACTGTGTACATGTGCATGTGTGTGTATTTGACAAGGCTGCAACAGTGATGCAACATGGATGCATGTGACAGCGGTATGTGGAAGCCTGATTGGCAGATGTGACATGGATGCCCGTCTGAACAGTGCGACACTTGGCAGAGGTGTACACATGCATGCAGGTGTGGTGGTGTGTGTACATGTGTGGTGCACTTCCTGTGTTGCATGTGATGTCTGGCTCACCTTTGCCTGCTCATGCTGTTGTATGTGTATGGATGGTGGTGGCAGTTGCGATATGGCTGTGGTATGTGTGCAAGTTGTAATGACATGTGTGTTGGGGATTGTGATGACTTGTCTGAGGTTTGCCAATGCCACTCATGTACAACTGTCATGTGTGTATGTGTCCATTGTACAGTGCCCTGATGCCTGTGTTTTGTTTCTCCCTGTCTGCAGCGTCAACTGATGAAGAGGGCGGAGAAGGTGCTGAGGAGCACAGCGGCGGGGATCCGACCGCCAGCCGGAGACGCAAGGCCCGGCTCCCCTCCCAGGTTGTCATCTCGTCGGGGAGTGAGGAGTCCGGTGCCGCGTCCCAGGCCGCAGCTGCCGGGGGGAGGTCCAAGAGGCGGAGGTTGGAGTTGGACTCCTCGGCAGCAGAAGGGGCAGCTGGGACCCCACAGGGCCCAACAGGGGAAGATGGCACGGAGTCATCCAGGTTGGTGGGGGGTTTGGTGGAGGAGGAGGCCGTGCAAGCACCACAGACAGGGTCTGGAGGTGGGGATCCCACTGGTGCTAGTGGTGCAGTGCAGGACCAGGGACAGGAGGCAGCACAGGCCGCCGCGGAGTTGCCTGTGTGCAATCCTGTCCCCGATCCTGTCCCTGCATCATCTTGCACCAGCAGGGATGCCTACGTCCAGACCCGTTTTCAGGCAGGGGATGAGCTCACGTCAACTGGCCTTCCTCTGCCTGCGGACGTGGCTATCCAGGTCCGGGTTGAACTGTCCTGGCTGGTGTGGCGTTGCGTTAACGGGCCATGCGAGGTGACCTGCAGTCTTTTCATGGAGAGACTGCATGTCATCTCAAATGGCTCGTTGACCACGTCAGCCTGCTGGGACAGGTCACCCAGGCCGGATTCCTCCGTCTGATGGGGCTTGCTCCGACCCCCTCCTCAACTGGACCCCTACGCGCCAGTCGTCCTCTGTGCCATCTTCCCACCCATCAGTCACCTGGGTGCCCTGTGGTGCTGCCTCTGACGGTGCGGCCAGGCTGGTGGAGGAGGCATCCCTGCCACAGTCGGGAGTCGGACGTCCAGCAGGGGTGGCCACATCTACGACTGCACCCCAGCCGGCGAAGGATGTGCAGGCAGCAGGAGGCAGTGCACGGGCAGAGGCAGAGCAGCAGCAGCAACATGGTGGGAGCCATGAAGGCTCGGGGACTTCGACATCGGAGGGGCAGGCATCGGCCGGAGGTCAGGAGGACCCAGGACAGAGAGTGTCTTCTGTGTGGCAGCGGTTGGGCCACGCCATAGATGCAGAGCGGCAGCGGGCGGAAGAGGCACAGCTCACAATGGTCAGGGCGGAGAACTCCATGCGGAGGGCCCTGAGGTGGGCCGAGTGCCTCGAGGCAATCCGCAGGGGTTTGGAGGTGGACATGGCAACGGCCCTGCGGACGCTCGGGGCCATGGAGGAGGACCGCCTCCGGGACATTGAGGAGGAGTTCGATGATGCCCTGGCCCGTAACATCCACAAGTGAGCCGTGAAACTAGCCCGCTGCCCTTGTACATAGTTTCTAGGTAGTGTTAGGTTTGATTTTTGTTTTTATTTTATTTGGACCTTTCGGACATTGGCCACATTTTTGTATATAGTTTTTTTTATTAGTTAGTGTAGTCAGATAGGTTTCCTTTATTTTGTTGGGATAATGGACCCTGGATTGTTCCCATGTACATAGTTGACAGTTGGATTGTATTTTATTTTTCTATTTTTGACCATGGAGCAATGGCTTTCTTTTTCATTTCCCATTGGATTTTGTTTTGTGGACATCGACTTTGGACATTACTTTGGATTTTTATTTTTGGTTTTGCTTTTTTTGACGGACATGCTTCTTTTCATTTTTGTACATTCACGTTTCTGTTTCTTCTTTTTTTATTCTATTGATGTTTCCTTTAATACATATTATTTTTGGTGAACTTCAATGTGTGGTATCTCATTGGTTTCATGCATTTGATGATATGTGTTTTGAGATTCACTGACACCCATTGGGTGTATGTGAGGGAAATGTGTTTGTTTCGGAACTTGCAATCGGTGTTCTGTGATGTAATTGCAAATTATGAGTGGGTGGATGCAATACTCGGGTGGGTGTTTTGCATTTGGAGGCTGACCATAGGGACCAGGGATCTAGATTGTGATGACATGTTGGCTGGGGAACATGAGTTGCACATGGGCGGGGGCCTGCTGGCAGGTGCCCCACAGTGCTGGGGGTGGGGGTGGTGGGGAACATGAGTTGGACATGGGTGGGGGCCTGCTGGCAGGTGCCCCACAGTGCTGGGGGGTGTAGGTGGTGGGAGACATGGGTGGGGGCCTGGTGGAGGCTGCCCCTGCACTGCTGAGGGGTGGGGGTGGTGGGAGACATGGGGGGGCCTGGTGGAGGCTGCCCCTGCACTGCTGGGGGGTGGGGGTGGTGGGAGACATGGGTGGGGGCCTGGTGGTGGGTGCCCCTGCACTGCTGGAGGGGTGGGGGTGGTGTGAGATATGGGTGGGTGCCTGGTGGAGGCTGCCCCTGGTGGCTGGGGGGTGGGGGTGGTGTCAGACATGGGTGGGGGCCTGGTGGAGGCTGCCCCTGCACTGCTGGGGGGTGGGGGTGGTGGGAGACATGGGGGGGGCCTGGTGGAGGCAACCCCTGCACTGCTGGGGGGTGGGGGTGGTGGGAGACATGGGGGGGGGCCTGGTGGAGGCTGCCCCTGGTGGCTGGGGGGTGGGGGTGGTGGGAGACATGGGTGGGGGCCTGGTGGTGGGTGCCCCTGCACTGCTGGGGGGGTGGGGGTGGTGTGAGACATGGGTGGGTGCCTGGTGGAGGCTGCCCCTGGTGGCTGCGGGTGCAGGGGGACATGCGTTGGGGGGGAGTAGAGCAAGTTGACATGTGGGTTGGCTGGTGGGCATGGCCATGGTGGGTGGGGTGCCTGCATGACATGTGCTGGGTAGGCCCCTGTGGTGTGAGCCACCTGCAGGGACCGTGGAGGGTGTAGAGGGAACACCTGGGAGGACCCACACGTGCAATTCACGTGTGCTGCTCCCCGCGCACCCCTGTAATACACGTACCCTGTTGATATCGCGCACACCTGTAATACACGTACCCTGATGGAATTGCGTGTGGAACTTCCCACGCACCCCTGGAATACACGTACCCCGCTCAATCGCGTGTGTAACTACCCGCGCACCCCCGATATACACGTACCCCGCTCAATCGCGTGTGTAACTTCCCGCGCACCCCTGAAATACACGTACCCCGCTCAATCGCGTGTGTAACTTCCCGCGCACCCCCGAAATACACGTACCCCGCTCAATCGCGTGTGTCACTTCCCGCACGCCCCCAAAATACACGTACCCCGCTCCCCCAGGCCCGATCGCGTGTAAATGTTCACGCGAACCCCTGAAATACACGTAGCCCGCTCCCCCAGGCCCGATCGCGTGAAGGAGTTCACGCGAACCCCTGAAATACACGTAGCCCGCTCCCCCAGGCCCGATCGCGTGAAGGAGTTCACGCGAACCCCTGGAATACACGTAGCCCGCTCTCCCAGGCCCGTGAAGAAGTTCACGCGAACCCCTGAAATACACGTAGCCCGCTCCCCCAGGCCCGATCGCGTGGAAATGTTCACGCGAACCCCTGAAATACACGTAGCCTGCTCCCGAACCCCTGAAATACATGTAGCCCGCTCCCCCAGGTCAGATCGCGTGTGTGACTTCTCGCGAACCCCCGGAATACACGTACCCCGCTCAATCGCGTGTGTAACTTCCCGCGCAACCCCGAAATACACGTTCCCCGCTCGCACAATTGCTGTATGTTGCCACTTTTGTAATGCGCAGGGACGCTACCGCCTGCCTTCGTGTGGCGGACGTGTATCGGCTTGTGCGTGTCTTTCGCTGTGCGTGGCTTTGCCCTATTCGATTCCATGAATACGTGTGGTTCGGGTGCGTGTGGGCGTTCCGTCTGCTTCCCTGCAGTACATCCCCAGTTACGCCCTTGTTTTCGCGAGTTGTTCCCCATTCCGCGCGTTACCCCCGTGTTCCGCCCACTTTCTAGTGTATGCGCCGAGGTTGTGCGCTTTCACTGTGCGCGTCACGCACGTCTTTCGGGATGTTGCAGTGACGTGCGCGCCATGCACGGGTTTGGCGCACATCCCGAGGTAAACACGCGCAGGGACTTCCATGGATCGCACGCGTGCGCGTGCGCCTGTTTTTTTCCGCTTGCGCCTGCTTCCGCCTGCTTGCGCCTGCTTGCGCGAAGATTTTCGGCGCACGTTTGTTCCATGAATCGGCCCCTTAGTCTCTAGGCATCACATTGACCTATATACAATAGGTAGTTACATCACTACCTTTAATGTTCATGTAACCTTTGTGCCGTGGTGGAGAGGCAGGCCTGGCTTTGCCTCTAGTTCAGGAGGAGCACCAGGGTGCATCCGTTTGCAGCACTGCCAGCACTCTCACTCTGGCTGCCGTGCGCCGTGGAGGTTTGCGGTGTTGCAGCAGAGTCAGCGTCCAGTGAGATTCAATCACTGCAAGACTACGATAAAATGCTATTGTTTTCCCACAAAATGCTGCCTTCACATGGAAAACACTAACATTTCCCCTTTTGACTTCGTCCAAAACTCCATGTAAATGAATGACACGTATAATTAAATAAATCGCAGATCATTTCTTTACAAATGCTCATGTACCATGTGAGCAGTTGTTTCTCTCCCACACTCACCGTGCTTTGCCTCTGGTTCAGGAGGAGCGCTGGGGTGCATCCGTTTGCAGCACTCCGCCTCCGGCTGCCACGCTCATATTCGCACGTGCATGGTGGAGTCTTGCGGTGTTGTTGCATCTCGCGAGACTCCGTCACCAAATACCTCCTTTTGTTGAGCAGCTTAGTCCTATTCCATCACAAAGTCTGCATACCTTGCTGGGTTACGTCGCTCGCTCTGGGAACGACAACTTCCACTCACTCCACTGGGTGATGCTTTTCCTGTTTTTTCTTCCCCACTACTCTTTGACTTGAAGATGTCCCCTTCACTTTGCAGAACTTTCTCTTCTCTGATGCTGGTTCTCACATCTTTAGTCTGACATACGTGTTCAGATGAGTTATCTTCACATGTGACATACGTGTTCAGATGAGTTATCTTCACATGGGATTTCCGTCTCTTCAGCAGTGCCTTCACTCCGGGAAATCTGTTGTCTTGCCATGGATTTTTAACTTTAATTGACCTTCTTTCATAATTGGCAACTCTGTCCAGGATCCAAAGCTTGCCATCCTGAGTGCATATATGATTGGTACATGTTTGCACTACTTGGATAGGTCTGCTGAACCTGGATCCCGTGATGTGATCCTTCTGGGGCAAGCACATTTTTACCAAGTCCCCTTCACGCACATCTATTCTTTGGGCTGACCTTCCCCGTCATTGCACCTTTTTATTTCTTCCATATTCTTTCTTTTTCTCCACACTACATCCTCCATGTTTACGGCATCATCCTCCCTTACTTTTATTAACCATGGAGGTACTAGTGTGGACGTTGCTCTTCATCCTCTTAGCATGTGTAAGGATGACACATTTGTTGCCCCATTTGGGGTGAGACAGTGAGCAGCTACAACTTCTTTTACGGTCTTATGTTGTTGCAGGGCCACTTTGATGAAACAGTTAGTTACTTCAACCAGCACATTGGCCTGTGGATGCTATAAAGAAACTTTGATCTGTTTGAAGTTGTTGTCTCGCAGAAATGTGGAGACCAATTGAACCCCATTGTTCATTACAATCTCTTTCGGCAGACCCTCTCGCTGGAACACCGCTGTGAGCACATCAATAAGAGTTGCGCTGGTGATGTCGGGTACACACTCTGCTTCAACCCATTTGGATAGGTAATGGATCATGACCAAGCCGTACCAGTGTTCATGTGACATGGCTTCTAAGGGCCCAATGAACTCTAACCCCAGTTTGCACCATACGCCTTTCCGGGATCTCAGTAGGTATTAGGGGTGCTTCTCTCACTGTCCAACGTTTGTTGCTATTGATGCACTCATGGCAGCTCTCCATCATGACTCTGATATCGTGGTCAATGCCCGGTCACCAGTAGGACTCCCTCACTCAAAGTCTTGTCATGTTACTTCCAAGGTGCACCGAGTAAGCCCTGCACAGAATTAGTTTCCTCATCCCCAGAAGCGGGATGACCTGATTGCCTCAGTTTAGCAATCCCTCTGATTCGAATATTTCTTCTGCAACTTTCCAGCATGGCCTCAATCCTTCAGATATTGCCCTCTCACTACGCCATCCTTTCTTAAACCATTTAGTTAACTTCATGATTGTGGCATCTTTAGTTGCTTTTTCCCTCCTATGGCCTTTGCTCATTTCTAGGAACTCTTGGCTACTTAAGTCGCATATTGAAGTCATCACACGCATCTTTCAAGAATGTGGTGGTTGACTTCCTTTGTTCAGGCAATCGTGACATGTAATTGGCTTGCATGTTCTTCCATCATGCTGTGTGCAATATTTCATAGGTGTATTCTTGCAATTCTGCCATTTTTCTTGCTAATTTGGGGCTATACGCTTCGTCCCGCCTGGGCTCAGCATGTGTATTAAGGGTTTGTGGTTGGTAACCAAATGGAAATTTGTGCCCCACACATGTTCTAAAATACTCTACCGCCCATGCGCATGCTAGCATTTCTTTCACAACGGTAGAGTGGTTGTTTTCAGCTTCTGACAGCACTTTGGACGTGAATGTCACTATGTGTTTCCGTGTCTCCCTTCTTCTGGGTCAGTGTTGCTCCCAACCCATACGCGCTGGCATCCATGGTAATAAAGGTTTTTCATAGTGGATTGAAGGGCCTTAGCCATGGGGCACCCATTATCCAATTCTTAACTTCCTCAAAGACTTCCCTTGGTTCTCGGTACCATTTATATTCGGCTCCCTTCTTCAGCAATTCTCTTAATGGCGCTGTCGTTTCTGAAAATCGAGGCACACATTTCTTTTTCACAAAGGATCTTAGTTCTTTACTGGATGAGGCCGGGGCTTTCACTATTGCCTGCAGTAGGTTTTCCTTGTGCCTGATTCCTTTGCTCGATATCTTTATTCCAAGATATTATACTACATTTGCTCGGATCACACATTTTTCATACCGTCGTCTTACCCCTACTTCTTGCAGCTTGTTGAGTACTTTCCTCAACACTACATCATGGGTGTCAATGTCTTCAGCGTATATGAAGATGTCGTCCAAAAGTAAGAAACATTCCAATGTTACGTAACAAGGAGTCCATCATTCTCTGAAATGCCGAAGCTGCCGATGACAACCCAAATGGCAATCTGGCAAACTGAAATGGCCTAAAAGGAGTGATGAATGCTGTCAGTGGTCTCGATTCTTTATGCAAACTGATCGGATGATATGCATCCCTCATGTCGAGTTTGGAAAAGTACTTTGCCTCTTTCATCATGAGGATTAATTAGTTTATACTGGGAAGGGAATGACTGTCCGTTATCACTTCTAAACTGGAGCTACGTAAGACTATGCATACTCTAAGGTCATTTGTGAACAGTTTCTTTATCATATCAGCACCACTGAACTCAACCATTCGGATGATTCTACCGTCTCTATAGTGCCCTCTTTCACCATCTTTTCTAGTTCCATCTGTAATGCACTTCTTGCCAACGCTGGGACAGGTCTCACCTTATGTTTGATGGGAATGGCATTCGGTCTCAATCTGATCTTGTGTACCTAGTTCTTTATCTTCCATGGTTCTTCCGAAAATAACCACAGGAACTTGTTTCTTGACACTGACACTCCTCCTATTCTGACATAGTAATTGGTCCTGTGTGCTGGGGTCAAACCTGATGTCCAACTTCGCTTGGTCGTCCCACCCCAATACTGCAGGACCCTCCTCTGAAAAGTACAGTCTGATTTCAGTATTCCTGCCTTTAAACTCGACAGTGCCATTGATATAGCCCATCAGGCGAACTGAGGAACCACCGAACACTGTGGCCCTGTGCTTTTTTCTTGTACCTCAACCGTGGTTCTACCTACCCTGTCTTTGTAGGTGCGAATGGGCAGTATTGTTAAATCTGACCCCAAATCGGCCAGCACTCTGGTCTCATTTCCATCCACCTGGATAATGCAGTGTGGTTTTTGTCTTCCTCGCAGTCAAGCTATTCACCATAATAATGGTTGGTCTGCCTTCTTCAGACGACTTGGTGCCTCGTGTCACCCACTACCTCGATCAGCGACACTTTCTTTCCTCATGACCTGCTTGCAATCGCAATGTGACTAAACCCCCTACAGTTTGAACATATTTTGCTTCTGGTGGGACACTCCTTGTCGTTTGCCAGATGGCGGGTGCTGGTGCGCCTATGGTACTTTAATGGTTCTCTTTTCCCCCTCTTTCATCTCTGCCATCATTCCGGTGTTTTTCCTTGCCACCTTTGTGTTGGATGGTATGCATTTCTGCAGCTTGTGCTCTTCCCGCCAATTCCTTATGCCTGCACAAGGTTTCCTTGACGGCTCTGGCAAACTGAATCGCCTTGTCCAAGACCGGTTTCTTTGCCAAAATAAACTTATCCTGGACTTTTCTGCATGTCGCAAATCATGTTCTCTGTGTTTTCGCCAGTCACATAGTGCAGCCATTTCCCACATTCTGGTGACATAATCGTCGACTGATTCAGAATTGTCCTGCTTCCTGCAGTAACATGTTATCCTATGTAGCACTGTATTTCCTTTATTCGATAACCGCTTGACTATTCTCCTTATGGCCTCTTTGTATTCAACTATTTCCGTTCTCAGACCAGCGTAGATCCTTTGACCTTCCACTCCATGGCATTGTGTAACATGGCTTTCTTCCTTTCTGGGGCCAGAGGTCAAAGTAGGCGGGAACTAAAGTGTACAACATTCCCTTACTTTTTTAGGAAATCAGTGACCGTTCCCTTACTTTATTTAACCCGGAGCACCGTTCCAGGACAGCAGTGATGGACACCTTTATTTATGTCTTTAGTAACTTCTTCCCTACTGGAGATTTGAACCTCGGTCACACTCCAGTTGTACACCCTGCTGAGCTATCTTGCAGTTGCTGGGTTGCTGTTGTTCCTTTGTATAGATTGCCTGGGACATAACGCTCATTGTCAAGTAGTCACAAGGCCCTGTTCTCGGTACTGATATGTGTCTTCTGCAATTAAACATGGATTGCTGCAGACAAAGTGTCTATACATGTAATGGGCAGGGGTGTGTGGCTATAGTCCTACGCGTGTCCCTTAAGAGATGGGAATGACGGGGGATTGAAGAGGGAGGCTGCTTTAAGCTGCATGCTGTGGGGGACAATGACCAACTAATGGTTATTTAAATGCTGCATTTTCTTTTGTTGTGTTCTCGTCTGTCTTAATAGTACTGTAAACACAACAGTGTAGGGTGCAGTGGAGACAAGGAAGGTATGGTGTTTGCATTGTGGGGGGGTTGAGTATGGGGTAGCTGGAGAGTGGCAGGGAGGGGGACCACTGGCTAGGGCATAGTCCGCTCCACCATGTGCATCTAAATATGTGACGAACAGAGGTTCCCACTGGGGCCATGGTATGGCGGGCTTACCTGGGGACTGCAGAAATGCTGGTGGTGGCGTCACTCCTTGCATCGTGGTTGTGGTCAGTCTGTAGCTGACTCCTCATTGCGAATTGTGTTGTGGCTTAATCTATGACTCCACACAGTCTGATTTATTGCTTTATTCAGCAGGCTTCACATTTAACTATATACAACAGGTAGTTACTTCACTACCTTTAATGATCCCAGTTCCAACGCTTGCAAACCGTGGTGAAGAGGCAAGCCTGGCTTTGCCACTAGTTCAGGAGGAGCGCCACGATGCATCTTTTTGTGGCACTGCCCCGCGCTTGAACTCCGGCTGCCGGGCTCGTATTCTCACGCGTACGTTCGTTCAAGAGGAAGACACAAATATTTCCCCCTTTGTAAATGATTGGCACGTCACCGATCATTTCTTTACAAATACCCATGTACGATATGAGCAGTTGCAGTTGCTTCTCTCCCCCACTCGCTGTGCCAAAACGAGTTGGGTTGATACTAGATCCCATCTGAGAAACGGACCTTTGGTGATAGGCCGTTTCTCAGATGTACATTTCCCACAATATAAAGCGAAAGGAGTGATCTAAGATGTGCAATTTATAAGCAGACTCTTTATGAGGCACATCCACAATACAGTGCAAGCGTGTGTTTTGAAAGGCCAAAGCTGGAACTCACCCAGGGGCTGCAATAACTAGCTCCATTGTCTTCTGCTGGTATATTCAGCCTGCTGCAAGTCATGACCAGGGGTATAGCCATGGGCAAGGAAGCTATGGATAAATACACAGAATCTACCCCCCGAAGACAGGGAGATGCTCCTGAACAAGCTGGGCGCTTCCTCCCCTCCGAATTACAGCAAATGCTAGAAACCATGACAAAGGGGTTTGCTGCTGTGATCAAGAAGCTGGACGATATCACGATCATTATCACCACCATCAGAGTGCAACTTGCTAAGGAGGTCCTACGGATAAATGAAGCAGAAGAACGATCGGGCCTCGGAGGATACGGTGCACGACTTGCAATTGACTGTGATTACTCTGGTAAAGGATATGAGGTACATGAAGTCCAAATGCAATGATCTTGAATCCTGCTTCCGGAGGAACAATGTCAGAAAAGTCAGAGTTCCGGAGGAAAAATTGAACAAGTGGTGGAGCAGTTGCTTAAAGAGCTGTTAGGGGAGCCACAGCGATCGCATTTTTTTGCAGTCAAAAGAGCCAAAGGGCCATGACCCAAAAGCCAAAGCTGGGTGATTTTCCAAGACCTTTACCAGCCAAGATATTGAGCTACTGCGACCGAGACTTGCTTCTGAAGCTCGCGAGAGATAAGAAAGAGCTCCAAATGGGATCTCAGGTGAGCCGGATCTTTCCTGATTTCTCTGTGTCAGTACAACAGTAGCAGCGACAATTCTTGGGAGTCAAAAAGATGCTGAGGGAGCGCAATGTCCAATATGCGATGATTTTTTTGGTTCGACTGCACTTTCAATTTCAGGACAAACTATATTTTTTCACAGTCCCGGAAGAGGCGGTTAAGTTCATCGAGGCCAAAATACCAGTTCAGCGCCCGCTTGGCAAGTCCCAGGAGGGATTGCGTAAGACATGAGCCCATCATAACTTGTTGCCCCTAAGGAAAGGCACTCCATAAGTGCATGTGGAAATTGAGTTTACAAGTTATTACTATTGTGCTGGATGTATCCTGTTAGTAACCTGAAATGAGTGCCCGGAGTGACGACGGAATGCCCCTGTTGACATAGCACTTAGGTTGTTTCTGTGGGAAACAGCCTGGAAGTTAGGCTGCACAGTTGTAGGTTAGTGATGAATGGGAGGGCATAGTTTACACTACTGGTTGAGGGGAGGCAGTGAGGTTGTGGAGGGTGAACATTCAAAAAGGTTTGGTGTCGTATAATATGTGTGCAGTGTAGTACACAGCACAGAGATGTTTTGTGTTCTGTATCTCGAGTAACCATGAAATTCATGTCAGATGGTAGTTGGGATGATGCAGGCCTCGATCCAGATTAAATCATTGAGCTGGAATGTCCGCAGGCTGGTTGAATGTGTTAAAACTCAGAAAATCATAGCACAGGCTAATAGATTGGGCGCCAATATACAATTCTTACAAGAAACTCATGTGGTGGGGTGGACAGCGGTATTACACGTTGTACTCCACCAGGGTGTGGAAAGTGATGATATCAATTCACAAAACACTTCCAGTCATGTGTCTGGATCTGGTTGTGGGTGAGAGAGGCAAGTATGTGTATGTACATGGATTGCTTTGCAAGAGAGAAGTGGTCTTCTTGAACTTTTATGCCCCAAACATAGATGATCCAGATTTCTACACACAGGTGATAAATCTCCTGCAGGGATTCTCGAGAGTGGCCTCATATGGGTATGTGATTTTAACACCATTATGGATGTGGCGGTGGACAAGTCCACTTCTGGTCCACGGGACCTGACAAAGGCAGAACGGGTTCTTTGGTCTGGGGTGCAGGATCTGAATATTGTGGATGTCTGCCGACTCAGTCAGGGAACTGAACGTGGATTCACTTATTACTCTGCGGTACATAATATGCACTCCCATATAGAAATGTGGTTTCTCTCTGATGATCTCCTCCCTAAGGTGTCTGACTGTGTAATGTATCCAAGAACATTCTCAGATCACTGCGCGTTGATTTTGGTTGTAACTTGGTCTACTGAGAGTCGCCCTAAACTTTGATGGGGCTTTAAACCTGAGGCAATAAGGAACCTTGCCTTCATGCAGGGATTACTAAAGGGTATTGATGTGTATTTTTCACAAAATGTGGGGTCGGTCACTACACCGGCGGTGTTATGGCAGGCGTTCAATGTTCTTTGACTCCACACTCTCCTTTTCTCCTCACATTTCTGATGTCTTTAAGAAGTCAAACTATCAACTGCACCTCCTCAGAGGTATTCTTCTTTTCTTCTCCTTCCCCCAGAAGCTTACTGTCTCTAGAGCTCTGGTTCTCTCTAGGCTGGACTACTGCGACAGCCTCTTTCAAAATCTGCCTGCTTCTACTCTCAGCCCCATGAAACTCATCCAGAACAGGACTGCAAGACTTGTCATTGACCTCAAGCCCAGGGATCATATCTCTCCAGCACTGAAATCTCTGCATTGGCTCCCAGTGGCTGCAAGGATTAAGTTCAAGACCCTCTGCATTGTCCACAAGGCCTTCTGGGGCCTGGGTCCAAAATACCTTCAACTCTCCCTCTGTAAACACCTTCCCACTCGAGCTCTTCGCTCCTTCACCTCCAACTCCCTCAGGGTCAGTCGCTTCTCCAAGCAACGAGTTGGGGGTAGATCTCTTTCCTCGGCTGGGGCCTCCTTCTGGAACAGCCTCCCTGCCACTCTGTAACTTGAGGAGAACCATCTCCAGTTCTGGAAGCACCTCCTCCTTGCTTTTGCCTTCGCTCTTCCTTTTCCCTGCTGATCTGTCTGCTTCGGCTCTGTGCACCTGGCAACCCTGTGTCTTTGGACCCAGGTCCCTGTCCACCCAGCCACACACCCGTACTGCCTCCTGGCAACCCTTGCACTTGGGTCTGTATCTGTAACCCTACAGCCCCTTTACCTGCACTTATCAGACACCCCTTGTCTGCGCTTTAAACCTTGCACTTGCCATCCTGCTGGCGGCACTACCAGTTGTTGTCCTTATCCCTTGCTCAGCACTTTCCACCTTTCCCCTCTCCCTTGCACTTTCCCCCTTCCTTGTCCCCTGCACTTGCGCGTTCACAATGTCACTGGATCTAGTTAGATCGTTGTTTTGTCCTCCCTTATTTCCCTCTCTTGCCTCGTCACGCTCTGAAACAGGTGTGTATGAGCGTGATACAAATAAAATATCATATCATATCATATGTGTGAAGGTGGTAATGTCGAATGAACTTGGGGTCCTGAGGCAGCTCAGGCATGATATGGCTGCGGTCGAGAAGGGATTGAAAGACCTCCAAGATAGTTACATGGACAGAGAGATCATGGTTAGGGAAGATATCTGTGCGAAGGCGGCTGACACTGACTCAGCGTTGCTGCACGGAACTTGAACCGCAAGTTGTTGTCTTTTCCATTTGATGATAATACGAACACGAACCATTTAGATATATGGATGATTGATTGAATGTACCGCCCTGATGAAGGTTTTCTGCAACTGAAATGCATTGGCATATGTACATATAATCCTAGCCTTATTTTGGCACAGCCTCATGTAATATGATAACAAAATATTCATTTGAGTGACTTTTTAATCAAGAACTACTAAGAGATGTGAATAAACATTTCTTTAATACCCTTAGTTAATGTTCACAATGTATTTAACTTTTTGGTAATTGGTACGTATCTAATGTACAGCCCTATTTTTGGGCCAACAGAGAGCACCGGTTTTTTGATAGAGCAGTTCAACTCTATCTTTTTGCTTGTAATGAAGATATCTACCACAAACCACAAACAATCAGTAGCATTTCCTGATACAAGTCCAATTTCACTCAATATTGGTAAAAACAAATTCGGTGTCACTCCAAAAGATCCATTTCAGTGATGATTCACAAAAAATAATTTTAATTTCTCAATTTATGATCAGCCGACATGTGTTTCGACCACCGGTCGTTTTCAAGGCTGTACAAAATAAAAGTGCCACAAAATACAGGTAATGCACAGATAAATGCATATACATTCCATTAAGATCAAGAAAACAACAACAACAAGAGGGCGCTAGAGGGCCAAACAAGATGGCCGCTTTCTAGTGAGCTCCCACACGGCCCGTGATTAATCCTGCCCAATCCTCCTGAATTCGGACCATCTGTGCCCTGACAGAAGGATACCCCTGCTCGCCAGACACTGCTTTGCTATGCCGTGAAAATTGGAGCCAAAACGGAGATCCTACGACCTAAAACGCTACCCCTCAAACCAGTGCCCGTGAATAAACAAGCAGGCCCACTAGAAGCCGGGGCGCGGAGAGATAGCCTGAGTGGAGTGCGGACGAGCGGATGCTGCCCGCCCTCTTCACATCCTACAAAGCCAAAGCCACACTGAGCCCCCACGAGCCGCGGGTGAAAACCGAAGACGCGCCGCCCCCTCATGTGAGCAACTCCACCACAGCACTTGCGGCTTGACCCGGAGAGGGGGGTCTGCAGCTGCGGCTCGGGCAGTGCGCCCCGAGCGGACCGGGCTGCAGCCTGCTCGCCTGCACAAGAGGAGTGCTGGCCAGGGTGTGGGTCCGCGCCACTCTCGAGGCTCCCTCTCCCTCCTTGTGAACAGGCCTGCGGCGTAGGACGGAGAATCCGGAACGCGGACGCCAACTCTCTCCTCCCTCCCCGCCCGAGTGAGAACAGCCCTCGTGGGTCCAGCTGAGCAACCAGAGGACCTGGAGCAGACGTCGAGCTGCGGGCACCACTCTCAGGTACGGAGCGTGCAGGGGGAAACACTGATTAAAATACTCGAAGTCCCGTCCGAGCCCCTCCCTGCACGCTCAGGCTGCCTTTGCCTTCAAGCCGCCAACCCCGCTGGGCC
Organism: Ambystoma mexicanum; assembly: GCF_040938575.1. NCBI lineage: Eukaryota > Metazoa > Chordata > Amphibia > Caudata > Ambystomatidae > Ambystoma > Ambystoma mexicanum. The sequence continues at coordinate 98,799,937 of NC_090935.1, read as the reverse complement.
AGCGCGACCCCCTCCAGTCCTCATTACGTGGCCTAAGGGAACCTGACACCAAGACCTTTTTTCCAGCAAAAACAACAAGGGCAAATAACTACCCCCTCCCCCCGTAATACCCTGAGGAATAGACTGCGTGTAAAACCTTACCGTGCAGGCAACAAAGCTCCCTATTCATCCAATATTGGACCACCAAGCCCTGCTGAGATTTTTAAAAAATCAGCACTTGGAAACTGAACTAAGCGCTGTGCCCGTGCTCCACAGACCCATCGGAACACGCTGCTACCCTTAACCCCCGCCGCAAAACGCACATCATAACTCATTGTAAGGGGACAACCTACGTCCCGAAATTGCATACAAGTGTCAAGACTAATACGAATCAACCCCAAACAGCGCAGGTTCAATGGGGAAGACGGATAAGTCACAAAAAAATCTAAACTTTGAAACCGGAACAGTCCCTAAAACCCCTAGAATACAAGAGGAGCGTGAGACCCTCAGTGTCAGCGGAGCCCAAATGGAGGAAGGAACCTCCTCCACAGACATCAAAGGGCTCCTACTAGACTTGAAAGCGGGCATAGGGAGTTTAAGTAATAAAATGGATGGCCTTGCATCGAAAGTGGATCTTCTCCAACACCGAATGGACACACACATTGAACGCCTCAATGACGTCCAACAACGTGTGTCCAATCTAGACGACGGGGCAGCAACTTTGGGAGTAAGAGTCACCCAGCTCGAATCCCAAATGAAAACGACCACCGCCAGTTGCGAATATTTAGAAGGTCACTCCCGAAGGAATAACATCAGGATCATCGCGGTGAGAGAACAACAATCCGGAGCGAAGAGGGAGGACTTCGTTGAAACACTATGCGCCACCCTCTTCAGCCGTGAAGCCCTTTCCAACCTGTTCATTGTAGAGAGAGCACACAGGATCCCTTCCTCCAAACCTATCTCAGGTGTCCCTGCCAGGCCAATAATTGCCAAATTACTAAATTACAAAGATCGTGACACCATCCTCCGACTGGCCACGGAGAAAGGAAAGATCCACTTTGACGGGGACAGAATCCACTTTTATCCAGACTTCTCGCCAACAGTCCAATCCCAAAGGAGATCATTCACCTCCACCAGGCAGAGACTCAAGGACAACCAAATTACGTACTCAATGCTGTTCCCACCGCACCTCAGAATCCAACATGAGGGAAAGGTCCATTTTTCCAGACGCCAGAAGAAGCAAACGACTTCCTAGATCAAGCAGGATGTTCTAGGCTAAACGCCATGTTTTCGGAAAGACACAGGGAACCCCACGCTCTGAATTAGGGTATTAATATAACAATTGTTTGTGGAAGAAATATCCAAAAGGTACAATTTGAAAATGAGTATCAAAGGAGTTAATTAGACCTTATACATTTTTAATATGACTTGAATCATGATTTAATCTGCACTTACTGCGAAAATTTACATAGCAGGAAAAAACCTTTAAGAACACATCTATAAAATAAAATTCATACTATTCAAACGTGCATCCATTCATCCACAAGCATCCGTCAATCATCAATTCACTCATCCAAAACACCAATGAGTATAAAATGTAAAATCTATAAAAATCGTGACATATAATTCATCAAATAGATTGTTTATAGAAAGAATGTGAAATCAATATACATGGCCACAATAGATAATAAACGTGGCCAAAAGGTGGAGATGGGTCCCAAGAATCTTCAACTACGACCTCATCACAAGTTTCTCTCTACCGGTTTCGACGTGTTTACTTTATTATAGTGACGTCTTCTTCAGGAGATAAAAGATGTTTACATTCTAAAGGAGAGAAAGGGAGAAATAAACTCATAAGTCCCCTCTCCTTTGATGAAAACATTATGTAATATATTAAAACCAAATGCACAATAAAAACAACATTTAAAAGTCAATGTATAAACAAATCAATAACCTGCTATCACCCAGAGTACACATCTGTGAAGTGAACCATAGGCGTCTAACAGGAAAAGTGCTACCCATTTGGATTGGTATCCTAAACTACAGTGGACTTGGGTCCTGACGTTGGCGGAATGACGTGGCATTTGTTTTTGTTTATATCTGACGTCACGCATATCGGCACACGTGACTTCATCACTTTTTTTGTTTCATTTTCATGCCGGCGGAATTCGCAGCTTTTTCGGATACGGCGGAAGAAGTAACTGGTTCTAGCACTGCCCAGGTACTGAGAAGGAAGGGATTGAGCCCTAATATATGGCCAGGTAACATATGCACTATGAGCTTTGGGAGGTTGATTGATTTCTATCGTGTTTAGAAGTGAGGGGGACTGTGTTTTCAGTTTCAGTGAGATAGCAGTGTGTTACAGTTTGAAAACGTTAGTTGTAAACAAAGGTGATAAATATTAAAATATGATTTATGCGATGGGGGAATCATTTTCTATTGTGCTTTTTTGATTAGTTAGGCCATTCTTGGAAACGATTAGTCTCTCAGATAAGTGCTTTTTTTTATATCAAGAGTGCTTTTCTACATATCTCAGAGTAAGGGTATCTTATTATTTTATAGGTTACGCTTGACATTTGGAGCTTGAATCTCAATTTATCAAGACTTTGGGTCATTCAACAAATCTTATTCTCAAACAAAGACTGTAATATCAAAATACTCCTTACAGGTGGGTTATATGCCCGATCATGACTTAATTTGGGCTTTTTAATTTTTTAAGAGATTGTGTGACTATTATGGGGTTTTTCCATTTAGGAGTGGACACAGTAGTATTTAGTGACTCAGAGTGGTGAGAAATCGTGTGACAACTTTGCACAACCCAATCTCAAATTGAGAGGCTATAGAGAACTACGTATGGGGTAAGCCCATTCTATTGGCATTGCATGCTACTGATGACAACACTGATATGGAAGTAGGTATTTATATCTATATTTCTTTGGAATACTAACATTTTGGACTGGCTACGATGGTTTCACAAGGTGTCTTTTGATGTAGATGTGTGTGTAATGATCAGTAGAGGGTTATATGCACCTGGGGTCCTCATTGACCAGGATATGCATGAAGACTACTTTATTTAACACAAATATTGACCTTTTAACAGGGTTTTAATACATGAGCACAATAATTCGGCAATATTGACTAAATCTCTAATACGTGGCTTTGTATGATATTTTTCCTCCAATCATTTTCTCTATCAATTGACTATGGCGTGGATGTATCCCTCCGTCCTGACCTGACATGTGACACAACACGGTATGGTTTTTGAATATGTAATAATTTATGATGTTGTTGTTTTCTTAATCTTAATGGATGTATATGCATTTATCTGTGCATTACCTGTATTTTGTGGCACTTTTATTTTGTACAGCCTTGAAAACGACCGGTGGTCGAAACACGTGTCGGCTGTTCATAAATTGAGAAATTAAAATTATTTTTTGTGAATCATCACTGAAATGGATCTTTTGGAGTGACACCGAATTTCTTTTTACCAATATTGAGTGACATTGGACTTGTATCAGGAAATGCTACTGATTTTTTGTGGTTTGAGCGTGAGATAACTTCCCGAACCATAATCTCTCTGTCAATTAGTTTCAAACTTTGTGGGAAGTTTGAGGGAATGGTATCACTCGCTGCCAACCTTTTCATTTAACCATTTAAGAGTGGAAACTAGCGTTCACACAATAGAGCGATCCCACAATCCCAATTAGTTACACGGACAATCGCACTTCTGCTGTGTTCTGAGTCTAATGCTGAGTTAGATACATTTCGAGACCTTTCTCAAAGGGAGCTAAGATTCTTGGATAGGCCCAGGATTGCGCGTCGATGCAGGGAAGTGGATAGACCTGGACGTTTCCTGGCCCAGTTGATCCAAAGGGAGGCGGGAAGAGGCCTGATTACTTATATACACACTGATGATAAAACCAGGGTATGATTGGAAAGGGGTATAATGTACTGCTCCAAAGGTGAAGCATCTGACACCGAAATGAGGGACTACCTTAGCATGATTCCCACTTCTTTGTTATCTGCAGAGGCTTCAGTGGCCCTTGAAGTTCCCCTGACTGCTGAGGAAGTAGAACAAGCAATCAAGAAACTCCCCTCGGGCAAAGCACCTGGCCTCAATGGGCTGTTTGCAGAGTTCTACAAGGAGTTCCAGGATATCCTGGCCCCGCATTTCCTTCGGATGTGAGCGGAGGCCGTGGATGGAGGAATCCTCCCAGAAACAGTGTGTGAAGCCATGATCACGGTTATGTTGAAGCCAGGCAAAGACGCTGGCACGTGTATGTCATATAGTCCCCTGTCGCTAATTAACGTTGATGCCAAGATATTCGCTAAACTGATAGCAAATCGCCTGCAACCTCTGAGGCCTTACCTGATTCCTAACGACCAGTCAGGGTTTACTCCCAGCAGGGCCACGGCATTAAATATCTGTTGATTCTGCAATGTGATGGCGCCGATGCCCCCAGACTCTGATGCAGTAGCCATTTCCTTAGATATGCAGAAGGCATTTGATACGGTGGGTTTGGGGCCTGTTTCATATCATGGGTCTGTCTGTTGTATAGGGACCCAATAGCGAGAGTTCTCACTAATCGGACGGTATCTCTGCCCATAGAATTGTGTGGTGGCACCCGCAAATGCTGACCATTATCACCTCTTTTGTAGGCACTTGTTATAGAACCCCTTGCTGACTTAGACCGGACTCGGCATGCTAAGAGTGGGCAACGATTCGCCTCTACATGAAAGACCCAGCGAAAGAAGCAGGTGTGATCCTCCACACGGGATTTTGGTAGATACTCGGGCTATGCCTTAGCAGGGATAAATATGAGATTTTTCCATTGGCTAGGTTTGGACAGAGGCAGTGAGAAGGACATGGGCTACGTGTGGTTACAGATTCCTTTAGATACCTAGGCATTAAGGTTCATACATCAGCAAAGAAGACAATAGCCTCAAATTTTATGGCGGACATGCAACATCTGGGGCCTAAGATGGAACGCTGGAGCAAGGTGCCGATGTCGTTGTTGGAGTGCCGCATGATAGTTAAAATGCTGATACTTCCAAAGCTTTTATACTTGTCTAATAATATTCTGATTTGACTGACCAGGCTTTTTTTCGAGAGCTGTATTCAATGTGCACATCTTTTGTGTGGGGGAACAGAGGGGTCAGCATGTGTTTGAAGGCCATGACCAGGCCCTGGGAGGAAGGAGGCCTCAGTTCTCACAATTTTTAACTTTATTATTTGGCAGCGCAAGCACTCTTTGCCTCCTACTGGGAAGATCACCATAAGCTCCACCAACACCTAGCACTCGAAAGGGCGGTGGCAGGTGCAAGTCGAGCGGCGTACTTTCATGTCCGGTTCTGCATATGTATCTCAGGGACCTCTATATTCACTGGCTGCTGCATGTCTGGCATGGAGGAAACTGCGGCGTATGTTAGGCTGGGAATATCCTTATGATAGAGGGGCTCCTTTATGGAGTCATACATGGATGACTCCAACATTAGAATGTTCCATATGTACCAGCTGGATGGCCGCTGGCATTGTCACTATGGGATGCATGTATGTGCATGGTAATTGTATAGATTTGGAAGAATTCATAAACTACGTAGATGATTCCCACATACAGAGGCTACCCTACTTGTGGATCAGAACTGTGTTTAGGTTGAGGTGGCCGGAGTATCCATGTGAACCTGAGACAAACCCGCGGCAATGGTACATTTACAGCACTACGGTCAGGAATTCCACATAGCGGGCGCCACTGTTGTATGACCGACTGCTGAGTACACTGTCACATAGGGGCCCAGGCGTGATAAAGAAATTGGAGCAGGATTTATCTACTGAATTTACAGACGAACAGTAGGCTGCGATATGTGGGTTAACTAGGAAAATGCCATATAACTCTATATTCCTCCTGGTTCAATTCATGGTCCTGAATAGCCCACATTACTCCCCTGCTAGGATTGAGCAGTTTGGGGGCAACAGCTCTGGCAGGTACAGATGAGGGGGGCAATCAGTTTCATATGTTCTATGCCTGCCCCCGTCTGTGAACCTACTGGGACAGGGTTTGCAATACACGGTTGGAAGTGACAGGCCATCCCAAGCTCCTTTCTCAAGTTTCTATATTGTTGGGAATCACAGAGCCAATGGTGGAGGAGAGGTGCAGGTTTCTTAATCTTGGACTCTTATTGGCTAAGAGGTGGATTTTGTTCAGCTGGAAGCAGCCTGGGGCCCCCTCGGTGAAAGTCTGGCTCAGTGACCTTACATGGGTAAACGATATGGAAGAGCTGTATGGAACGTTGGATAACCCCTTTAGCAGACCCAAGTAGATCATCACGGGTATTCAGGAGAGCATGTGTGCCTCTGGCTGCTCTGAAGCCAGACTGATGGTAATGAAGACATCCAACAGATTTGGTGTGGAGATTAAGATGGGAGATCGCCAGATTTTCAGGATAGTGCAATTACGGCGACGAAAAAATATCACCCAGTACTAAAACTGTGCTAATCCTGAGCCCCCCATTACTGCGACTATGGGGAACGGGGGTTACAGGGGTGTCCCCCACTCCCCTTAGTTGGTGTAATGGGGGTCAGGGGTTGTGAGGGTGTCCCCCACTTCCATTAGATGGAAGTGGGGGACAATTAAAAAAAGAAAATTTCAAAACAAAACAGACTCTGTAGCGCTGGTTTTGACCCACGTTAGTGGGTGAGAACTGACGCTGCAGAGATACGGGATAGACACACTAAGTGGGAACTGGGGGCCGGTAGGGTAATGCCAGCCACAGTGATCTATGTGATCACTGCGCCACACCATGATGGGAGTCGGTAAAATGAAAGTCGCCATTATGAGCGGCGCAGTGATCACATAGATCCAGATTTTCCAGGAGTTTACCTAGGAAAGGAGTGAAAGAGATCGGCAAACGGGCAGGTAGGATCGGCAGAAGGCTTTTTAACTGTGTAGCCACTTCATATATACTACAGCTCAGCACAGAAGAGGGCTTATGCCTTCTTCTCTGCAGTTATAAAAGGAAAGGAATCCAAAGAAGTGCAAGGTGATGAGGAGTCGCAGATAAAGTGAAAATAAAGAGTATATTGCTGTGGTATATGTCTGCTGATAGGCAACATGGTTACAGTTGCTGGGAGCCCCCCAGAGGCTCGAGGCCAGGGCTTTAAGTGGGCTTTGAGTGGGCCAGGGCTAGCTCATGTGCGAGAGCTTCAGGATTAAGAATAAAAATATTTTTCTCGTTGATGGTGCTAGCACCTGCGAGGCATCCCTTTATTCAAGAGTTGCCCATGGGCCGGTTCCCACCATTATAGAAGAAAAGGTGCGGCTGTTGGAAGCCAAGGATGTTTTTTCTAAAGCCTGAAGCTCCTGTTCGTTTGTGGGAGCTTCAAGCTTTAGGAAAAAAAGCCTCAGCTTCAGAGTGGCCTCATCTTTTCAGCCTTAATGGTGCTGCTGCCCCTTGTTAGGCATCCCCTTAGCTAAAAGATGCAGCGATCAAAGGGTATGCTTGATGAGGGGCAGCCCCACCATTAAAGCTGAAAGCATGTGGCTGCTGGCCCTCCCAGGCATCCTTTTAGGTAATAGATGCAGAGATCAGCACTCTCTCCCCCATGGGGTAGAGGGTGTTGATCTCTACAAAGGGCTGCCTCAGATGAAAGTGTAATACAAACATGGGCACGCCATACCACTAGTTCTTTTAATTTTTACAGAGCGTACCTTTATTTCAAAGGCTCAAGAAACATGTCCTGGATGATCCCGAGCCAAATATTGAATCGGCTCAGGCTGGACATTGAAGCACTGCCAGTTTCCCAAGTCTCAGCTATGCAGACACACACACACAGCATCCGGGGCTATGCAGGTCATTTAGGTGTGCAGGTTGCAAACACATTTGTTTTATCAGTGGCAGAGCTTTTCATATGCATTTTTGAAGATGTCCAACTCAAAGACGCCACAATGCACTGGTTACCTTGCAAATCTGTGATCAACACAAAGCACCCATTTAAAGATTTATTTATATCCATGATGACTAGTATCTTGACCTAAAAAAATGAAGTCATCATGAATAACAACAAGCTGTACGTTTGGTCAAAGAATCTGCATATCTATCTTTGTTTATTACACAACTTCTTTTATTACATGTCTTAAATCACTGAAAGTACAGTGGGGTTAATTAGATTGTTCCTGTTGGTATTATCTTGCATTCTGGGACTTATAGTTTACCATTTAGGATTTGAAAATTAAAGCCACATTTGTATTCATTTTGCTTAACATGTTGCTATAAGAATTTGCATGCTGTCGTGTGGATTTATTATTCAATTTGTTTTTTTGTAAGTAAAAACTCTATATGACATTATTACTGTAGATCTTGAAATGCAACTATTTGAGGCAAAACTCTATATGACATTATTACTGTAGATCTTGAAATGCAACTATTTGAGGCAAAGTTTGTGATTCTAGATCCCTGGAGATGGTGGGATTACTAGTCTTAAATAAAGCATTTTACCAAACCCTGGCTAAGATCTGAGCACACTGGATTTTACACAGCTATATTAATAATAAAGTCTGGAGCCCTGTTCTCTGTTCCCTGTTGTGAGATCCTGGAAATACACAGTAAGAGAATCAGGATCCTCTAAGGAGAGGATGCCAAGAGGCTAACCAATCAGGATATCCTAAAACCCACAATTCATAGCAAAAATCTGCATAATTACAATATGTTACTCAAAGATAGAAACTTTGTTTTTAAATAGTAAATGAATGAACTCCCTTTTCAAACAAGACGTTCAAAGTAGTTTTTCCAATAGAATCATAAAGTATGAAAGTCGTCCTATGTTGTAGAGGTTACAATTGCTCAAGATAACCTTTGCAGTGAACAGCAGTCAACACCAATGTTCTGCTGACAATTTCCGGCATTTTACAGCACTTCGTGTGGCTGTGATAGCAGGTAATTAGCATAATTTTTGAAGGCCCTGACACATGATGACATGTCTGAGGCCGACTTAACTCAGTAAAAGGAGAGATCTAGTATAGTAGTATAGTAATGCACGTATTATACCCGCTCACGGGAAAATGGCAGGCTTACCACGAGCCCTAGGAGCGGCTTCCGGCCACACCAATGCGTACAAACCTACCACGTGACCCTCTACCAGCCCTCGGAGGGGCTTCAGTGGATACCATTCGACAGAGTTTAGTTGTCTAGTTTTCACGGCAATAAAGAATGGCCGGTTTCACTTGAGCGGCCCTTTTTTTTCTAAATCGTCGGGGTGGGCTTTGCGGCCGGTACCGTGCCACTATGCCTGGTCTCCGCTATGTTCGTTCCGCTGATTGGCTGCATTAGCCTGAGCCCCTTTACCCGTGAGCCTTAGCGCCGTCTATCCTTTCTGCTGGATTCTACTTACAGGGACCTCTAGTAGCAACCTCTGGTACTGCAGCCTAGAATTTCAAATGCTGGAGTCCACTTACAGGGACCTCTAGTAGCAGACTCTGGTACTGCACCCTTGAATTTCCAATGCTGGATTCCGCAAGTCGGGACAACCTGCATCCCGCGCTGCCACTCTGCAAACTGCGGGACAGAGTCCCTAATTGCGGGACAATCCCGCGAGAATCCGGGACAGTTGGCCACCCTACACTGCACCCTTGAATTTCCAATAATGGAATCCACTACGATGGACCTCTAGCAGCAGACTCTGGTACTGCAGCCTAGAATTGCCAATGCCGCAGTCAGTTTACAGGGACCTCTAGCAGCAGACTCTGGGACTGCAGCCTTGATTTTCCAATGCCGCTTACAGGGACCTCTAGCTGCTGAATCTCTGCCTGCACCATTGAATTTCTTACAGGGACCTCCAGCAGCAGACTCTGGGACTGCACCATTGTATTTCCAATGCTGGAGTCTGCTTCTAGCGACCTCTAGCAGCAGACTCTGGTACTGCAGCCTTGAATTGCCAATGCCGGAGTCCTCTTACATGGACCTCTAGCAGCAGACTCTGGAACTGCACCCTTGAATTGCCAATGCAGGAGTCCTCTAGGAGCAGACTCTGTGACTGCACCATTGAATTTCCAATGCTGGAGTCCGCTTCAAGGGATCTCTAGTAGCAGACTCTGTGACTGCACCATTGAATTTCCAATGCTGGAGTCTGCTTACAGGGACCTCTAGTAGCAGCCTCTGGTACTGCACCCTTGAATTGCCAATGCCGGAGTCCTCTAGTAGCAGACTCTGTGACTTCACCATTGAATTTCCAATGCTGGAGTCCGCTTCAAGGGATCTCTAGTAGCAGACTCTCTGACTGCACCATTTAATTTCCAATGCTGTAGTCCGCTTTGAAGGACCTCTAGCAGCAGTCTCTGTGACTGCACCTTTGAATTTCTAATGCTGGAGTCCGCTTCGAGGGACCTCTAGCAGCAGACTTTGTGACTACACCCTTGTATTTCCAATGTCGGACTCCAGTACAGAGTAGTAGCATTATTTTAAAATAAGGGGCTAAGCCAGGGATGAATATGTGATTCTAAACAAAACAGACTATATTAAAATGGCTAAGCAGCATCTTAATACACCAGGCTGCTACCTCAAATGATTCCGTAACCCATTTCGCCAGATCACCATGGAAGCAAACACACTTATTGCTAAACACTACAGCGGGGGCATGCTAACGGGTAAAGAAAAAATCCTTCTCACCAATAACTGCCCTATTATGCCAACAATTACAATTTTTACTGAATGTCCATACATAATACAAGGTAGGCAGTGAATAAGTCGAAAACATAATGTTGAAAGACATAGGGGCCGATTCATATAAACCAGCGCACAAGTGGTGCACGCGGCTGGTGCACAATGTGCGCGTGCAGCAGTCTCCGCCAGCCGCATGCGCCAAAACACATTTAGGCGCAAAGCGTATTCATGGATTTCGACATCCATGACCAGCCGTGGCACAGAGTGGCGCAGCGACCCTGCAGCAGCGCCAGTTACGCCCCCAAGAACGCTCTTGTGCAAGGAAAAGCCATCAAAATCCACAATCCAGCGCAAAGTGCTGCGCTAACCCTGGACCAGTTTACAGGACTACCAAACAGCAAACGCCAAGCGGGGAACATGTATTACTGGGGTACGCGTGAAGTGTCACACGCGAAAGGGCCTGTGCGAGTGGGGTACGTGTATAACTAGTGTTCGCGTGACGTTTCACACGCGATTGGAACAAGGAACGTGTTAGGGAGAATTCTCTGTTTAGACGGAATTTCCTTACCTAGTGAGTCCCCCAGCAGCTTTGCTGGATTTCTGGAGTTTGTTTTTTTCATCTTGCCAAGAGTGACACTCTTTTTCTCCCACTCTTGGACATGATTTGTGGTATTTCTTTGAATGTTAATGTGTTCTATGGGCTATGGGGTCTTTTACTCCGTAGGGTCTCATGTGTTTTGCTATGTGTGTTACACAGCACCCTCCGTGCCGTAACACTGGGGTGTCCTAGGTGACCCCCACCATAGATTCCATTCCTTGGGACTGACTACTGTCTCCCAGGGCATGTAAAGTCACCATTGGCTTTACTAGACCTAAATTTACTAACAGAACCAGTACAAACCATCCTATTGTGGACGTACTGGTAAGGGTAATTCGATTACCCCTGGGTCTGTTGTTCGAGGGGGCACTGTCCCGTCCCCCCTCGTCGAGTTTTGGCTGGTGGCAGTGGATACTACTTTTTATATTCGACCGCAAATATATTCCTATAGGATTTTCCCATTGTTCAAGGGTAATACTTTTTCTATGTAGCCTTGGTCATACCGCTGGTTTATTAAATTAAAATAAATTCACTGGTTGGTATTTTCTGCCAGAACTCAGTTTTTAAAATGGCATATGTGTTCGCCTCTGTAACTCCAAACCAAAGGTTGAGCCCTTTGTTCCACTTTTGGCGGGCTTCTGCACAGAAGCCCTCCAGAGTGGTGCCATTCTGTCTGGGTACCACAGGGGGTGTCGGAGGGGGTTTAGGCACCCTGGACTGAGTTGCCTTGCCAACTCAAGTCGCACTCTGGTGTGATTGGCCCAAGTGGTGAGCCGCCCCGCTCACCACTTAGCATGTTTGATTGACAGCTAGGCTGAATGAATGGGGGTTTTCTGCATAAAAGCAGGGCTTTGGGGACTGGAACTTCAGAAGTCGCCACAGGACCTAAGAATCCGACGAGGGAGAAGCTGAGCCGACCTGCAACGACGACACCTCCGGTGGAGCCCTGCTGAACCGACTCACCACTTCCCAACGACAGAGGAGATCTCCCTGCTGGAAAGTCTTCTTCCCCTTGACTGGTGGGAACAACCAGTCCCTTGCTTTTTCTTTGCTTCCAGGACGTCTAGTGGTCGAATTGCCCGTGCTGAGCACCCCGGCAACCGGATAGCCACTAACCACTATGTCGCAACCAAAAGGTGGTGCCTTGTGACTGAGCACTCCGCGGCTGGTCTCTTCCCTGGTGGTGCAACGATCTTCAACTTTCCTCTACGACGAGATCATCTCTTCTTCAGGCAAAGCCCAACTTGCATCCACCACCAGGAACAACTGCCCCCGCCGGAGCTGTCTCTCCACTTTCAAGGTACTGTGTCCGCCTGGCTTCCCTTGTGACGGTTAGCGTGAGGTGTCTTAAATCCTTACCTTTCCACTGGGTCGCCTCTAGACCTTCTTAACTTTTGTTCTAAAACTGGTCCAACCTTTCTGTGACATTTTGCTACAAAGACTTGAAGTGCATTTCCACTGTGATACCTTTGGGACATACCGCCTTGCCTCTCTCCGAGTGGGTTTGGCCTCTGAACTTTGTGATCTACAGTAGACCCTGCCTTGCTTGCCTTGCATTTGCTTCGTAAAAGTGTTGGTACTGAGTTGGTTTCATACCCTGCCTTCTTCTCTCCTTTTCTAACGAATACTAGAGTGCCATCTAGGTTAAGCACTCACCTCTGTCTGCAAATAAGTGGTATCTTTGAACCTAGACTTGTCGAAATATTGTTATGGGATTGATATATACTTATAGTAACTGTGATTGAAGTTGTTTGACATATTAGTGCCAGTGTGTTTTTCATAGATGTGTTTTTAAATAGATAATTATATATCTTTACATCCAAGCTCTAATCCGTGTCTGCTTGTTCTACTGTGTAAATTGCCCTATCTTGTATACTCTATATACTGCCTAACTCGTCTTGAGAGAAGTCTGACTGCTCAGCCACAGCTACCAGGTAAATCTGGGTGGTGCAGACTGCTACCAATTGGGTTTACTGCTAACTCTTGTAGTCTTAAACTTTTTGCAGTGTCCCAGAGGAAACTGCACAGGTTTCTGCCTAACACTGTTGTACAGCGGTGGGATTTGTATCGAGTATACAGTTTAGAGTGCTTTTCAACACTTTAGGATTACTAACCACAAAGCTTAGCACTAAAAATCAACTTTCAAAAAACATGTCTACTATGGAAGTTTACAGTCAAGAGTCCTTGTCAGGTAAAAATACTGACAGTTTGAGAGCTCTCTGTAGACAAGAGAATCTGTCTGTAAAAGGCAAGAAAATAGAACTGATAGCAAGATTGCTGGAAAACCAAAGTCTGGGTACTGGTTCGGAGGAACCAACTTCTCCAGCAAATGTGGATAACAGTAATGGTGTTGATCTAAATGAAAGTTCTGATGATAGTGATGAAGAGGCTGAAGAGGAAGGAGAGACTAATGAAACTGTCTCCCCTATCCCTCTGTCTTCCTTACCAGCTGTACCTACTGGGCCTATAGCAGGTCCCACACTAAGCCCTCAAGTCCTTGAACTAGAAAAAATGAAAATAGACTTGGAATTCAGAAGGATTACTGCTCAAACTGAACAGAAACACGAAGAAATGCAACACATTCTTAGGCTCAGAGAAATGGAGCTCAAGCATGAATTAGAAATGAAAAAGTTGTCTGTTGAAACTGCTTCTGTCTCTGGCTCCTCTAGAAGTTCCAGTCCCAAAAGACCCCAGATGCCTAAGGAATTAATTGGTATGTATGAACCACAGTTGGATGTGTTGGATTGGCTGAGTTTGTTTGAGTATAATCATGGGCTTCAGAACATCACAGGTAATGAGCTACTTACCCGGTTGTTCTCTAGGCTCCCCCCTGTTGCAACTGATGCGGTAATGGAGTTGGGGGAGGAGGATAGGAGAGAGTATGAAAGTGTGAAACTAGCTCTGATAGCTAGATTTGGGAAGACCCCTTCCCAGTATCCTAAGAGGTTTAGATCCCTCAAAAAGCATAATGGTACCCCTTGGGCTACCTGGGTGTGTGAAGGGTTGAAAAACTTAGAGGGATGGATTAAGGGTTACAAGGTGAACACTTATGAGGGTATGAAGAATCTTTTTATGTTGGAGTCTGTTTATGATGCCTGTTCTCCTGAGCTCAGACAGCACTTGGCTGATTCGAAGGAATTGGATTCCCGGACGCTAGCTAAGGCTGCTGACTTGTGGGTTGCCATCAGGGCTACTCATAAGGATTCTGGCGCAACTCAGAAAAAGGATGAGGGGAAACAGCCTAAAAAGGACTCAAAAGAGAATTCTAATAACTCAAATTCCAAAGAGGGCCCTGAATAAAACCATAAGGGAAAGCCACAAGGAAAACCACAGCAGAGTAGCGTACCTTCTGGTGCCAAACCAGAGGGAGGCCAGAACAAGCCGCCATTCCAGAAAGCATTTGGTAAATGCTTTGTTTGTGACTCTACTGACCATGTGAAAGGAGATCCCAGATGCAAGGGTACACCTTCAGGGGTCCAGCTTGTCTCCCTAGCCTTCGCTCCAGAGGAGGAAGTCCAAATGGCAAGTGGAAACTTTCTACTGCTGGCTGATGAACCCATTGGAGTCTCAGCCAGTGTTTCTTTAGTGTCTCTGGATTTGTGGGAACAACAGAACGTAGATGTCTATAATTCTATCCCAGATAATACTAAAGAGTATTATAAGGACAGTGTCCAGGTGAATGGTCAGGAGACTCCTGCCATTAAGGACACTGCGGCCAGCATAACTGTGGTGGATAAATCTTTTTTTCAGGCTGAGGATGTTGCTAAGGCCCCCAAACGCCTCACCAAGTTAGCTGGAGGGCCTGTGCAGATGCTTCCCCAATTACCAGTTCTCATCCAGTGTAATGACATGACTGTGAAGATACCTGTCAGCATACAAAGTGAGGTACCAGGACGAGTTCTGTTGGGTAACGATTTAAAAACTCTTGGAGTTGTGTCTCATACCCCCAGACCTCCTAGTAAACAGTTACAGGAGCTAACCAGACCTGCAAGGGAGAGAACCATGAGAGGTACTCCCAAGGAGATGATGGAGAAGGATATCACTCCTGCTCCACTGGATTTGTCAGCTGCTGTCTCAAGGAAATCAGAAGCGAAAGGGAAACCTAAAACTTCTAAACAGAAACCAGCAGCCAGCACTTCAGTGCAGCCAACAAGGACTTCCCCTCGGTTGTCCAAAGTTACACCAGTAACTCCCCCTCCAGCTGAGGCTGAGAGGGTAGTACAACCCTGTGTGGTAGAATTAGACTCTGAGGAAGAGCTAATGGAAGGCCAGGAACTCATTGGAGATCTTGATCCTGTTGACCATCCTGAGCTGCAGTCTTTACTGGCAGAAGGTGGACCCAACAGGGCAGACTTCAGTAAGGGACAGAGAGAATGTCCAACTCTGGAAGGTCTTCGCCAGCAGGCAGAAGCTCAGGCTGAAGGGCAAGAGCCTGGGAAATACAGGTTGCACTGGGAAGATGGCCTCTTCTACAGTGAACCGACAGAGTCTGAACCTGGAGACTACAAACAACTTGTAGTACCCCAAGAGAACAGACAACAGTTCTTGCAGTTAGCCCACGAGATTCCTTTGGCTGGTCACTTGAGTTTCAAGAAGACTAAGGAAAGGCTCTCTCTCTACTTTTATTGGCCAAAGATGGGGGCCGAAGTAGAAAAACACTGCAGGAGCTGCCACACCTGCCAGACCTCTGGTAAGGTTGGCTCCAAGAATGTGGCACCTTTAGTGCCTCTCTCAGTTGTGGGAGTCCCATTTGCCCATTTGAGGGAGTAGGGATTGACATTGTTGGTCCCCTTGATCCTCCAACCTCCTCAGGCAAGAGGTTTATACTTGTTGTAGTAGACCATGCTACTAGGTATCCTGAGGCCATTCCTATGAGGACTGTTACAGCTCCGGCTGTGGATAAGGCCCTCCTTGGTATTTTTACCCTGGTTGGGTTTCCGAAGGAAGTAATCTCTGACAGGGGGTCAAACTTTATGTCCCACTACATGAAAGCCATGTGGAAAACCTGTGGAATTACTTACAAGTTCTCAACAGCTTAGCACCCACAAACCAATGGGTTGGTTGAAAGGGTCAACCGAACCATGAAGAGCATAATAGGTGCTTTAGAGGACCCATTAAATGAAAGTGGGATCTTCTACTGCCATGCCTTCTCTTTGCTTATAGAGAAGTCCCTCAGGAGGGAGTAGGTTATTCTCCCTTTGAGCTTCTCTATGGTCATCCCGTCAGAGGTCCATTGGTCCTGATTAAGGAGGGGTTGGAGAGTGCTCCTTCCCCCAAGTCAGTCAGAGTGACTGACTACGTGATAGGTCTCTGGAGGAGAATGTCACACATGATGGCAGAAGCAAGTGATAACTTGAAAGCTGGACAAGCATTGGTCAAGCATTGGCATGATCAAAAGGCTAACATGGTTGAGTTCACTCAAGACCAGCTAGTTCTCGTTATGATCCCAACAAGGCAGAGGGCCTTGCAAGACAAATGGATGGGACCCTTCAGAGTTGTGGGTAAACGTGGAGAGGTCAACCATCTGGTGGACTTGGGCAATCCCAAGGAGGCTCCAACAGTCTTCCACACCAACAGACTCAAAGCGTATGTCTCGAGACCTGATGTAGGAGCGTTGCTTCTAGCATCATCAGAGGAAGAAGAAGAGAGTGAAGCTCTTCCTGATCTCCTCAGAGGCTTACCTTTAGACGAAAAGATTGAAGGAGTAAATCTCTCTTCAAATCTGACACCTGAGCAACAAGAAGAGTGCAAATCTATGTTGAATCAGTTTGCCTCTCTGTTCTCACTTTCATCAGGCTTGACCCCTTGGGGCCAGCATGACATACTCACTGGTGACTGTCTGCCAGTCAAAAGCAGAGGATACAGAATGTCAGAAAATATAAGAACCCACATCAAAGGTGAGGTCAGCAAGATGCTTGATCTCGGGGTAATAGAGCCCTCTACTAGTCCATGGACTAGCCCATTTGTGTTAGTTTCAAAGGCAGGATCTAAAGAAGTTAGATGCTGTGTGGACTATACAGCTCTTAATGCAGTCACCAAGACTGATGCCCACCCTTTGCCAAGAACAGATGAGTTGGCGGATAGACTTGGTTCAGCCAAGTTCCTCAGCGCATTTGACTTGACGTCAGGCTATTGGCAAATAGCCCTGACAGACCATGCCAAGGAGAAAACTGCATTTTCTACCCCAGTTGGCTTATACCAGTTTAAGGTAATGCCTTTTGGATTGAAAAATGCACCTGCTACATTTCAACGGATGGTAAACCAGGTTCTGAATGGGATGGAGGACTTCTGCATGGCATACTTGGATGACATAGCAGTGTTCAGCAATTCCTGGGAAGTACATTTAGACCACCTAAAATATGTTTCGCAGGCTCTTGGACGAGCCAATCTGACCCTAAAGGCGAGTAAATGCGAATTGGACAGAGTAAGGTAGTCTATCTTGGACATGAGGTAGGAGGTGGAGAAATAAGGCCTTTGCTCAGTAAGATTGAAGCTGTGCAAAATTGGACAACAACTACTACTCAGACCCAGGTGAGAGCCTTCTTAGGTCTCACCGGGTATTAAAGGAATTTCATTGTGAACTATGGGACCATAGCTTCTCCTCTGAATGTCATCTCCTCTCCAAAATTCCCTAAGAAGGTTAGATGGAATAAGGAGTGCAATCAGGCCTTTGAAAACCTGAAAAAGGCTCTTTGCCAAGCCCCAGTACTCAGAGCTCCTGATTACCACCAAACTTTCATCGTGCAGACAGATGCTTCAAATGTAGGAATAGGTGCAGTACTCAGTCAACTGGATGGGAAAGGTAGGGAGCACCCCGTTTGCTTCATCAGCCGCAAGCTGAAGGATCCTGAAACAAGGTGGGCAACAATCGAAAGAGAGTGCTTTGCTATTGTGTGGGCTCTGAAGAAGTTTAGGCCATACTTATATGGTTCTACTTTTGTCATTCAGACTGACCACCAACCCTTGAGATGGTTGATGCAACGAAAGGGGAAAACCCAAAACTACTGAGATGGTCAATCTGCCTGCAAGGGTTTGATTTCACCATTGAGCACAGGTCAGGGTATCACCACCAAAATGCTGATGGTCTTTCTAGGATGTATGTCATCGACTAGAGGTATGAGATTCATCCAGGAGTGGATTAAATCCTCCTGTCCCTTAGTCTGGGGGGGAGGGGGCGAGTGTTAGGGAGAATTCTCTGTTTAGGCTGAATTTCCTAACCTAGTGAGTGCCCCAGCAGCTTTGCTGGATTTCTGGAGTTTGTTTTTTTCATCCTGCCAAGAGTGAGACTCTTTTTCTCCCACTCTTGGACATGATTTGTGGTATTAATTTGAATGTTAATGTGTTCTATGGGCTATGGGGTCTTTTACTCCGTAGGGTCTCATGTGTTTTGCTATGTGTGTTATACAGCACCCTCCGTGCCGTAACACTGGGGTGTCCTAGGTGACCCCCACCATAGACTCCATACCTTGGGACTGACTACTGTCTCCCAGGGCATGTAAAGTCACCATTGGCTTTACTAGACCTAAATTTACTAAAAGAACCAGTACAAACCATCCTATTGTGGACGTACTGGTAGGGGTAATTTGATTACCCCTGGGTCTGTTGTTCACGGGGGCACTGTCCCGTCCGCCCTCGACGAGTTTTGGCTGGTGGCAGTGGATACTACTTTTTATATTCAACTACGAATATATTCCTATGGGATTTTCCCATTGTTCAAGGCTAATACTTTTTCTATGTAGACTCGGTCATACCGCCGGTTTATTAAATTAAAATAAATTCCCCGGTTGGTATTTTCTGCCAGAACTCGGTTTTTAAAATGGCGTATGTGTTCGCCTCCGTAACTCCAATCCAAAGTTTGAGCCCTTTGTTCCACTTTTGGCGGGCTTCTGCACAGAAGCCCTCCAGAGTGGTGCCATTCTCTCTGGGTACCACAGGGAGTGTGGGAGGGGGTTTAGGCACCCTAGACTGAGTTGCCTTGCCAACTCAAGTCGCACTCTGGTGTGATTGGCCCAAGTGGTGAGCCGCCCCGCTCACCACTTAGCATGTTTGATTGACAGCTAGGCTGAATGAATGGGGGTTTTCTGCATAAAAGCACGGCTTTGGGGACTGGAACTTCAGAAGTCGCCACAGGACCTAAGAATCCGACGAGGGAGAAGCTGAGCCGACCTGCAACGACGACACCTCCGGTGGAGCCCTGCTGAACCGACTCACGACTTCCTAACGACAGAGGAGACCTCCCTGCTGGAGAGTCTTCTTCCCTTTGACTGGTGGGAACAACCCGCCCCTTGCTTTTTCTTCGCTTCCAGGACATCTAGTGGTCGAATTGCCCGTGCTGAGCACCCCGTCAACCGGATAGCCACTAAACACTGTGTCGCAACCAAAAGGTGGTGCCTTGTGACTGAGCACTCCGCAGCTGGTCTCTTCCCTGGTGGTGCAACGATCTTCAACTTTCCTCTACGACGAGATCATCTCTTCTTCTGGCAAAGCCCCGACTTGCATCCACCACCAGGAACAACTGCCCCCGCCGGAGCTGTCTCTCCACTTTCAAGGTACTGTGTCCGCCTGGCTCCCCTTGTGACGGTTAGCGTGAGGTGTCTTAAACCCTTACCTTTCCACTGGGTCGCCTCCAGACCTTCTTATCCTTTGTTCTAAAACTGGTCCAATCTTTCTGTGACATTTTGCTACAAAGACTTGAAGTGCATTTCCACTGTGATGCTTTTGGGACATACCGCCTTGCCTCTCTGCGAGTGGGCCTGGCCTCTGAACTTTGTGATCTACAGTAGACCCTGCCTTGCTTGCCTTGCATTTGCTTTGTAAAAGTGTTGGTACTGAGTTGGTTTCATACCCTGCCTTTTTCTCTCCCTTTCTAACGAATACTAGAGTGCCATCTAGGTTAAGCACTCACCTCTGTCTGCAAATAAGTGGTGTCTTTGAACCTAGACTTGTTGAAATATTGTTATGGGATTGATATATACTTATAGTAACTGTGATTGAAGTTGTTTGCCATATTAGTGCCAGTGTGTTTTTCATAGATGTGTTTTTATATAAATAATTATATATCTTTACACCCAAGCTCTGATCCGTGACTGCTTGTTCTACTGTGTAAATTGCCCTATCTTGTATACTCTATATACTGTCTAACTCGTCTTGAGAGAAGTCTGACTGCTCAGCCACAGCTACCAGGTAAATCTGGGTGGTGCAGACTGCTACCAATTGGGTTTACTGCTAACTCCTGTAGTCTTAAACTTTTTGCAGTGGTCCCAGAGGGAACTGCACAGGTTTCTAACAGTACTTATATTACGGGGTTCGCGGGAACTTTCACCCGCGAAAGGGCCTGTGCGAGTGGGGTACGTGTAATACGGGGGTGCGTGGGAAGTTTCGCACGCGATTGGCCTGGGTATGTGTATTTCAGGGGCGCGCGGGAAGTTTTACATGCGATTGGCCTGGGTACGTGTATTTCAGGGGTGCGCGGGAAGTTTCACATGCGATTGGCCTGGCTATGTGTATTTCAGGGGTGCGCAGGAAGTTTTACACGCGATTGGCCTGGGTACGTGTATTTCAGGGGTGCGCGGGAAGTTTTACATGCGATTGGCCTGGGTACTTGTATTTCAGGGGTGCGCGGGAAGTTTCACACGCGATTGACCTGGGTACGTGTATTTCAGGGGTGTGCAGGAAGTTTACACGTGATTTTGCTGTCAGAGCGGGGAACGCATATTTCAGGGGTGCGCAGGGAGTCCTACACGTGAATTGGCAATGTGGGTCCTCCCAGGTGTCCCCTCTACTCCCTCCACGGCCCCTGCAGACAGCCCACACCACAGGGGACAACCCTGCACCCCTGGTCATGTCCCTTCAGGCAGCCCATCCACCATGGGCATGCCCCCAGCCAAGCCACATGTCACGTTGCAATATGATCACCAACTCATGTCCCCAAGCACCCCCACCCCCCAGCAGTGAGGGGCACCTGCCAGCAGGCCCCCACTCATGTCTCCTGGCTCCCCCACCCCCCCAGCAGTGAGGGGCACCTGCCCCCACCCCCCAGCAGTGGGGGCACCTGCCAGCAGGCCCCCACTCATGTCCCCTGGCACCCCCACCCCCCAGCAGTGAGGGGCACCTGCCAGCAGGCCCCCACTCATGTCCCCCAGCATCCCCACCCCCCAGCAATGAGGGGCACCTGCCAGCAGGCCCCCACTCATGTCCCCTGGCACCCCCACCCCCCAGCAGTGAGGGGCACCTGCCAGCAGGCCCCCACTCATGCCCCCTTGCACCCCCACCCCCCAGCAGTGAGGGGCACCTGCCAGCAGGCCCCCACTCATGTCCCCTGGCACCCCCACCCCCAGCAATGAGGGGCACCTTCCAGCAGGCCCCCACTCATGTCCCCTTGCACCCCCACCCCCCAGCAGAGAGGGGCACCTGCCAGCAGGCCCCCACTCATGTCCCCTTGCACCCGCAGCAGTGAGGGACACCTGCCAGAAGGCCCCCACTCATGTCCCCCAGCACCCCCACCCCCCAGCAATGAGGAGCACCTGCTAGCAGGCCCCCATTCATGTCCACTTGCATCCCCAACCCCCAGCAGTGAGGGGCACCTGCCAGCAGACCCCCACTCATGTCCCCCTGTTCCCCACCCCCCAGCAGTGAGGGGCACCTGCCAGCAGGCCCCTACTCATGTCCCCTTGCACCCCCAACCTCCAGCAGTGAGGGGCACCTGCCAGCAGGCCCCCACTCATGTCCCCTTGCACCCCCACCCCCCAGCAGTGAGGGGCACCTGCCAGCAGGCCCCCACTCATGGTCCCCCCCGACACGTCATCATGATCCGCAATCATGGCCCTATGGCCACCCAAATACCACGGCACCGACCCCTGCCCAAATAACCAACCGAGTATTACATCCACCCCACATTGAAATCCCCATCACATGATACATCCAAAATGGCAAGTATGCACATCAACACATTTCCGTCTCACACACAAAATGGGTGCAAGTGGTTGAGAAAACACACATCGTAACATGCATGAAACCAAAGAGAGAATACCACACATTGAAGTATGAAAAAAAAGTGTATTAAACACAAAAGGGAATGAAATTAAACACACAATAATGGAAATAATAAAGAAAAATCTGCATGTGCCAAATATAAAATAAAAATGTGTGAAAGCAGAATCCAAATCAATCCAAAAGCACATGGGTCCAAAGTGTCTGTCCGTCAAAACAAATCCAAAGTGAAAAAATAAGACAAAACCATTGATCCATGGAACAAAAAAAAAGAAGTGAAATCCAGTGTTGAACTATATACAAAGTACAAATCCAGGGTCCATGAGCCCAACCATTGAAAGGAAACCTACAAAAAACCCTACCTAATGAACAACTATATACAAAAAGGTGGGGCATTGTCCAAGCGCCCCAAAACAAATGAAAACAGAAAGGAAACTTAACACTAAAGAACTATATACAATTGCAGCGGGCAAGTCCTGCGGCTCACTCTGTGATGTTGCGGGCCAGGGCATCATCGAACTCCATGTCGATGTCCTGGAGGCGGGACTCTGTCCTGGCCCCGAGGTCTCGCCGGGATAACACCATGTCCACCTCCAACTCCCTGCGAGTTGCCTCGAGGCACTCGGCCCACCTCAACGCCTGACGCATGGAGATCTCTGCCCTGACCATGGTGAGCCGCGCCTCTTCCTCCCCCTGCCGATCCGCATCTATACGCTGGCCCAACCGCAGCCACACGTAAGACACACCCATTCCAGGGTCCTCCTGCCCTATGGCCGATGCCTGCCCCTCCGATGTTGATGGCCCCGAGCCATCATTACTCCCACCTACAGCCTGCTCCTGCTGCTGTCCATGTGCCCTGTCTGATGGTGCCTGTACATCCTCCATCTGCTGGTCTCAAGTTGGTGGGGTGTCCACCCCTGCTGGACCTCTGACTCCCGACTGTGGCAGGGATGGGATCCCCACCGAGCTGGCTGCGTTGGTCAGGGCAGTTCCACAGGGGGCCCTGGTGGCATCTGGGCCGGAAGACGGCATGGAGAACGACTGGCGCATAGTCTCCACAGAGGAGGAGAGGGCCACCAGAGTGGCCGACACATGTACAAAACCCCCGACCATGGCCACTCCCAACTGGGCCACGTTGCCACGCTGCTCTTCGTGATGACGTGCATGCTCCACCCGGGAAGCATGCACGTCATCACGAATGTCACGCGTGCGCAACGTGACACCAATCAGGACCTTCTCCATACAGTCAGGGTCCCCTCGTCCGCAGGTAGAGGAGTGTCAGATGACATGGACATCCCCCCTACCTGCGGACGGGCCTGGGATGGGGCATCCCTGCTGGTGCATGGTGGTGCAGTCACAGTGTCAGGGACAGTGACATGCACAGGCCACTCCACGGCGACCTGTGCTGCCTCCTGCCCCTGCCCCTGGACTGCACCACTTGCACCAGTGGTACCACCCCCACAAGGCCCCATGTGCGGCCCAGTAGCAGCCTCCTCCTCCTCTATGGAAACCACCAACCTGGATGGCTCCACACCGTCTTCCGCCGTTGCAAGCCGCTGTGTTGGTTTGAAACTCACATGCATCATGGGTCATGCCTATCACATGCACACACTTCACCGTAGTTACATCCATCTGGCCTCGTACACCCCAGACACAGTGGTATCAAGGATGACTGGGCTGCATCAGTGAATGTGAACACTGTCACAGACATGTGTCATGCATCAATGGCATTTACAAGTCACAGACACGCAGGTCAGACACACAGACATGGACACCATACATTTACATGGCACATGGCATCAGCACCCATCCCTCACCCCCACCCATGTCCAGGAACAGAGACTGGCATGCTTTCATGCGTGCATTCCGCATAGAGCTCCCCATGTTGCATTAAAACACATGCACCAACCATGCGGTTCACACATTACTGGTCTCACATGCATGACCATGATGTCCCTGCGCACACACATATGTGCATGGCCTATGTCACACATACAGGCAAGTATCAGACAACCAGCACACTGCAACATGCACTGTCTCACACAGCAATGCTTGGCCACTTACCGCTCAACTCCGGACGGGTCTGCCTCTGAAGGATCTGGGCGTGGAGCGCTGGGCGTACGCGTTCCAGGACCCCATCTGGATGGTACTCATGCTGCCCCGGCCCCCCTCCACGAGGCGCCGGGCCTTTATGAGGGTCCTGGACCTCAAGTACTCCCAGCGCTTCTTGACTTGCTTGATGTTGCGGGTTGCCAACCCCTCCGTGTTGATGGCAACCACAAAGTTGTCCCAGATCCTGTCCCGTC
The DNA here is from genome assembly GCF_040938575.1 of Ambystoma mexicanum. Taxonomy (NCBI): domain Eukaryota; kingdom Metazoa; phylum Chordata; class Amphibia; order Caudata; family Ambystomatidae; genus Ambystoma; species Ambystoma mexicanum. Next base: position 98,775,412 of record NC_090935.1, on the reverse strand, counting down.
CTTCCTTGTCGGCGCTTGATGTCCCGAAGAGGGCATCATAATGCCCAGGACATGCTCCACCATGACACCAACTTCCTTCTGACTGAAGCTGGTGGCCCTCTGCCCCTCTGTTTGGGGGTCGCCATTGGTCTCAGATGGTGTTTGCCCCGACATGGCAACCCCCGAGGCAGGCGTGGATGGGCAACTGGGTCCTGGGGCTGGGCTGTGGAGCGATGGTATCCCAGTCGGGAGTCTTCTGTTCCAGCAGGGGTGGACACAGCAACTGGACCCCTGCAGATGGCTGATGTGCAGGCACCAAATAGCAGGGCATGTGGGCAGCAGGCAGTCAGGCAGCAGCCGATGCTCGGGGCTCTGGGGGGCAGGAAAATGGCCTTCAGGGCAGGAGCGTGGTCTTCTGTGTGTTTTCGCGTGGCCAGCTTGATACGGAGGGATTTGGCTAGTGAAAAATGTGCACGTCAGCGTGTAATTCGAGGAAAGGCCCTTAGCACGTAAGCGCATCAGCACACGTACGCGATTTCATTGGACCAAAGGCCCTTAGCACATAAGCGCGTCTGTGACGTGACGCGCACGTTATGTGCTCGGGCGTTTCCCTCAACACGGGTGCATGTTTATTGTACACATGCAAAAACTGCACGTGATTGGAGGAAAGGGCCTTAGCGCGTACGTGCGTAAGTGACATGCATGTGTGGGCCGGCTTAAAAGGTACGCTAGGACGCCATTTTCTGTACGTGCCTTTCGTGGAGACCGACGTGTGTGTTGCTACTTCGTGTTGTTTCGCCACCATCACAACTTCACAGCTATCAAGGACGTATCTCTTCTTCTGGCGGGGGAATTGGCTACGCATGTTTTTCTACATCGCGCTAGTCAGACGGTGAGTCGCGTATGCTATTTTCCCACTGTGGGTGCCCCTGTGTATCGCACCCGTTTTCGAGGTCATAGTAGCCTGCGTGTCCCACTCGTATGCGTTTTTCGTGTTCCTGGGTGCCACCGCGTACTGCGGGTGGTTAATTCCACGCACGTAGGCTGCAGTGGTTGCGTGCAAGGTTTTACTGCAGTTCTGGGGTGCCTGAGCGTTGCGTGACCCGTCACTACATCACCAGGGTCACATACAGCCTTGCAGGTGCAGGGGTGCTGTTAACATCTTGCATCCCACCCCCTTCACCCCAATTGCCCAGGACAATTGTGGTCTACACCTCCCATTGGCACTTCTCCATCTGTGCCGGCACTACTCCGTCTGTGCCATGGTTGGGAGGCTACCAAAGGTGAGGGGCACCTCTGCTGGGTGTCCTCCTCGTGGCGGGCGTGGTCGTGGCCGGGGTGACCAGGGAGTAGGGCGACTCCAGGGTGGCCAGGGTGGCCGCAGAGGGGGAAGAGGCAGGGGTGCGCCACTTGAGCACAATGACGTGCCATGTGTTGGTGCAGCCATTCCACCACCCCCTGCGGCTCCGGGAGATGCAATTCTTGCATCTGGCACTGGCGCCTGTGTGATCCGGCAGTCCATTCCATCGACTGCCAGGGCCCCAAGGGAAGTGGTAGCTGCACGTGCAGCTGTGGAAACCACCACCCAGGCTCAGGGTCTGGCAGCGCAGGCTGCGTTGGCACTCGAAGAGTCCCTTGAAGATTTCCAGCAGGTCAGGAGTAACACCGGAGGTGCACGCAGGGCTGCCCCGACCAAGACACATGTACTGGGGCAGCAATGTCATCTGCTGCCCCGTCCAGCCGGGTGTTGGCAACTGCAGGGGCAGATGCAGCCAATAACACCCCGGTTGTGACTCTACCACCCAGGACAGTCACGGTCAATGACCCTGGCACAGCAGATGTTGCTGTGCAGGGTCCATTCCAGGGCACCCAGCAGCCTCAGACGCAAGTCAGGCCTTCGGTCGTTCTTCAACCTGCCTCTCCCTTGGTTCAATCCACCAGTCCCACTGGCCATAGTGATCAGGGCGGCAATCGCCAGCCAGGGTCCGCGCCAGCATCCAAGAGGAGGAAGGTTGCATCTGCAGCACAGGCTGGGACCCCAGACACAGCCACGGCCTCCTTCACATCAAGGAAGAAGCCTTTCTCCGATGAGGAACTGGACTCCCTTGTGGGCTACGTGAAGGTCCACAGCCGTGACATGCTAGTGGGGGCTAATTCACAAACTACGGCTGCCCATCGGAATACCCACTGGAAGCATGTTGCGGAGAATGTGAGTGCATTCGGCCATGAGTTGTGCACAGGTGCCCAGTGCAGGAAGCGTTGGGATGACCTCAAACGCACCACTAAGGCCAAGCGTACCTCTAATTACAGCATGACTCTGGTGACTGGTGGTGGGCCAGCACCTGAGGAGGATGACCTCACTCCGCACGAGGCACTCATTGCAGAGTTCATAGCACCAGAATTGGTCGAAGGAGTGGGAGAGATGCAGGACTTTGATGTCCAGTCCAGTGAGTATTGTTGCGTGTATGTGCAGCCCATGTGTGGTTAGCCTGTGTGATATGTTGTGCTTGACTGCCACTACATGCTATGTGTACATGGTTCTCATGTGCTAGTCATGCAATGCTTCACTGATGCGTGCTTGCTGTGCAGGATGGTGGACATGTAGAGCAGACGGGGACTGTCCTCATCACCACACTTGCACCCTACTCACATGCTAGTCACCCAGACGCCCCTCCAGTCCATGGTCATGCTCTCTGGCCCTTCTGCATGTAGACAGGGGTGGTTTTCCTCTCAGCATTGGGACTATGTCATTGCATGACCATGACCATGTGTCCTCTGTCTGCATGCGGGTAGGCATTCCCCCTTGCCCCTCCACCCCCCCTGCACCCCAATTACACCATTGCACTGTTGTGCATCATTTTTGCGTACTGCAATGGCCTGTTCAGACCTCCTGTGTACATGCTAACTTCCACCAGCCCACCTGTAAAACACATTTAGTGGGGTACATCCTCTGGCCTTCATGCAGGCTGTGTCACTTGGACTGTGCAGAAGGCAGATACTCCGCAGGGACATGTGTGCCCATTCATGCTCCATGTGCATTCCATTCATGCCCCTATGCGTCCTATGCCTGGATGATCATTGTAGGACGTGTCTTGTATCATCAGAATTTCATGTGATTTCTTCAGCCATCCCATGCCCACTCTGGCCCTGTCCTGCATCACACACATGTTTAGGGTGTGTCAGTCTGGGTGAGGCACAGTCCTCCCCCAGTTTCAGGGCCACTGACTCTGTCCAACTGGTGTAGTAGCATTTGCACACTTGGGGGTACTACTGGGGTTCGTCATGTGTCCGGCTTACTGTCCCATCATCATCTGCTGTGTTGTCAGGTGACTCAGATGATGCCATTGATGGTAGTCAACACTGTCTGCCAATACACAGGTCTCTGGCCAGCCTTTTGCTGACATGCAAGGCATACCTGCATTTTCACTGAGGTGGGGGGGTTTGCTTGTAGCCATGGAAAACATTGCATGCAGATTGCACGTGATGCCTGAACTAGCCCTTCCACTGGCTACACGATGTTTGATACACATCATGAAGTACTGGTTCATGTAGATAGAAACGTACACATGTCCTGCACTGCATTAACCCCCTTCTGAGCCATGTAACACCGTTCTACATGCCTACTTACTGATGCAATGTAAAATTGACCAGGCATGCATGGCAGGTTCACTTCTGTGTGTGACATGTCTGCTTCATGTGTTGGCTGTCTGTGTGATGTTTATGTGTATGTGTGTCATGTGCTTCTAACATGTGTACTAATGTTTTTTTCCCTCTACTTTTCAGATGATGACGCAATGGAGCCAGAGGATGGTGTTGTCATGCCAGGCACAGGGTTGTTATCACAACCACAACCCGGCACAAGTGGGGGTCGTGGGGTGGTAGTCAAGAAAAACCCATGTGTGCTTCTGACCATCTTGTCTTTGGCTGGCTATGGGTCCAGCTCAGATGACCACTCTGACAGCCATGTCGAGTTGGATGCGCATCAGGCCCAGAGGTCAGGGGTGAGTGATTCTGATGTGGACACTCTTCTGTCCACAACACCTGCACCGAGTGGCCAGACAGTGGTGTAATCTCAGCCTGTGGTGGTTCGGGACGCAGGGTCACCCTCCACACCAGTCGCTGTTGTGCCTGGGGCATCATGTAGATGGAGGCATGTAGTCGTGCAGCCGCGGGCAGTGCCACCACGACGAGGACCCCCGGTCCTTGGGTCCCGCAGGTGTCCAGCCCAGCAACACGGTGGCTGCGTGCCACCGGGGTATACTGAGTGGGAGCAAGACATGACTGCCAATTCAGAACGTCAGGGGGGAGGCACTTAATAACATCGCTGCGAGCATGGAGCGTGTGGCCCAATCCGTGCTCCCCCCTGCTAGGCAGAAGCTTCTCCAGCAGCGGGCGGCGCAGTCCACAGCCCGCTCGCTCAGGCTGGGCATGGCGGCCTCTGACAGGGCACGCAGGGCTGAAATGTTGTCTCTGCATCAAGCAATTAATGCTCACGCAGAGGCACACATGGAGGCCCTGAGGGCTGAGTCTCGGTCCCTCAGCTCCACTCTGGATGCCCTCTTGACATCTGAGAGGGTGCGGTCAGAGGAGAGGTTTCATCAGCTTGAGCGTACTATCTCGGCTGAGCTACATGCTTGCCGGGAGGTGCATCGGTTGTCCAGCCAGACCACGAAGGAAGAACTCCGTGCTACACGTGTTACCTTGCAAGAGGAAGCACGTGTATCACAGGAGGTTCTGCATGCAGACCTGCGTGTCATTGCCGCACAGAACCAAGCTCACCAGTCCCGCAGACTTGCTGCCGACGAGGGGCAAGCTGCGCCTAGGCGTGGTCAGGTTCCTGTGCCACGTCGTCCTTTACAGGAAGAAGCAGACTCGGACGACAAATTTTATTCCACACAGGTCGTGGTGTGCAGGCGTTGAGCACATGGAGGTTTTTTTTTTGTCTCAACATCATCGCATGTGTGTGTTGAGGTGCACCCTGTACCTCCCCCCTTCTGGTTGCTCCCCCCCGGGTCGTATGTGGACATTTTTGATTTTTCCTTTTAGGTTAGTTAGTTAATATTAACTATTTGATAGTTATTTTAATTAGGTTATGTAGGTTGTTCATAGTTAGTTTAATTAGTTAATATAGTTTAATATTGTTTGTCTATTGTGCATTCATGTGTCGGTGTAGTGCTTTGTGGCTTTTGAAAGCATCCACTGTCTGTTCCAGCTGGGCCCTTCAAGCTTGTCTTGTGTATGTGTTTGCAGCTTGGGGTCCTGACTCACATAGGCCACTCCTGCTTCCCTTATTCATGGGCTCGCTAGGATGGTTTGGTGTTACACAATTTTACACAAGGGCTTTGGACTTACCTCATAACTGTGGCCTGTCTGCTGCTGTTGTACTTGTGTTAACACCCCTAGTGGGGATTGGTTGCGTTTCATCCACCCGATGTCTGTAATGAATTTGGGTGAGTATGTGATTGATTTATGCATTCATTTATGTGGATTGTGATGTATGTAATTTTCTTGCCTGTATATGTGCTTTATTCACTTCATTCTGTAGACAGTAGCCTGCACCCTTGGCCTGTCAATGATGGTGTGAGGAGTTTGGATGTAGCTCTGTGACCTGGACCAGTGACAACCAGCATGAAGACACACACACAGTGAACTTTCATGTCTTATTGATTTCTTTAATGGCCTTTCTGCAGGAAGATGAGCATCCAGACTACCTTTGCCAGTAGACACAGGGACAACGAATCCAGAGAACTGGCCACATTCAGTGGTGCAGACGTGTGGATGTGTGCGCAAGCACAGGCACAGGGCTTGTGCGAAGACATCCAACAGAAGCAGACGTGTTTCTAGGATCTCCAGCCAATGTGAGCAGCACAAGGGCCGACAATGCAGCCAACCTTCCACCAGGCCACTTGCACATGCATGCTAAGTGGCACCAGTGCTGGGGAGCTTTGCCATGCATTGTTGGAGACACACACAGTACAGCTGGCATGCGCTGAGGGTCAAATGCCAAGTGGCTTTACAAGTTATCAGGGGCACACGCAGGGGCCATCAAACATTTCCTGGAGTACCCCCTGCTCCATTGAAGCATAGTTATTAGGGTAGTAGCATTCCTAGCCAGATACTGATATGACGCACAGGGACACCCAGCGAGGCACAGACTCGTGGCCAGTGCTTGTCATTTGCGTGTGCTAATTGTAAGGTGCACTACTTATTGAAATATATGGCTGCCAGAACACAACTTGTACTGAAGTTGCACCTTGCTATACGGCTCTAGCAGCTCACCCAGGGACCATTGTATCATGTGTCATTCTTGACCCATGGTGTTCCATTTCCCACACGGCCACATGCGCCTGCCTTACTGCATTGACAGTGTATGAACCATCGGTGGGCCAAGCTAACGTATGGGTACAAAGCAGCAGACAGGGGTGTTTGTTTGTGGAGAAGTCACTTACTTTGGAGCATAGATGGGGTTGTGTGTGTGTGTTGTAATCACACATTCAGATTAGTAACTCATGCTCTCTTTGCAGCATTGAAGTGCTCCTGTTACCGGACCTGAGAGTGCGCAGGCAGGAGGCCAGCACTCACCCCAGCGATAAGTCTCTCTTTGGCTTGCATTTGACTGTTTCGGTACAATGTGCATGATGAACATGTTTCCTCTAATTGAGAATGTGTTTTTGTGAATAGTTGTATTTGCCTTCTTTCCGTTGCTAATCCACATCCACTCTCCTGCCCCTCTTTCCAGTTCTCCTGATTACCAATGCCTGTCCATGCTACATATCCCTGACCCTCCTTTCCCGCCGAGGTCTCAGAGGCCTGTGTAAATTTGACCTTGCAGGCGCACAGACCACGGAGGGGGTGTTTGGATCGTGCAACTCCAGCGCATGGACAACAGAGCTGTGCCACTACCCATCAGTTGTTGCATCATCATTGTATGTTATGTACGGTAAATGGTACCCATCCTGTTGGAACATTGTTCAACTGTGCTACCTTGGTTGTTCTATCATTGTGCTTGTACATGTGCTTTGACATTTCCTGCTACTTCTAGTCATCTACTGGAGACTCTTCCAGGGTTTTTTGGTGCCTACAGGCTTTTTCCCTGGTTTGCGGGTTTGGCTCCTTGGAGCTCTCTGCGATTTGGTATTTTTACCAGTCAAGGTGGCCTCTGAGGGGGCTGGACCCTATTTACACGCAAGCTGGAACATGGAGAGCAAGGGGTAGGGTGATCCTGTATCCAGGTTGACTTGAGGGAAGAAGGCTACATGCCCCAGAGACAGATGTTGTGAAGGTCAAGGTGATGTGTAAGGGAGACCTTTTGTTGTTGGACAGTTGCCTTGGGCTACAGTGTTTTGGGCACTCTGACATTCTAATTGTACATTCTAATGTACATGATGTGTTGTGCAGGTCAATGCCTGTCCCTGTGTTGTGTTTACATTTCAGGTGTCAGGGGATTGGTGTGGTTTGACATGCTGGGGGGTTCACATGGCCAATGTTCACATGTGATGTGTACAGGACACTGAGGGTCACTTGATTTCACATGCATATATTGAGTGCATGTCCCTAATGACACACACAGTTGCACAATGATCCACCACACGTACAACCACCCTTCCATGGCCACAGGTGCACACAGATTGCATTCTCAGGCCTGCTGTGTCCATGCAGCACATGATCTATTGCCATTTGTCTATCCTGTACATGTGTCATTTGGTTGTGGATGTGATTAGTATTGTTCATGTGATGCTCAAGGTGTATCTGCAACACTATGGCTGCTCAAAGTGCTGTGTGCTGAGCAGTGTGTTGCAGGAGACACACACAGCACACGGGTTCAGGAGTAGGGATTTTGTGTTGCCCAATGTGCATGTGAACATCCATTCAGTGTTGTGTTCATGGTAGGACTGGTGGATAGCATTTGTGTATGGCTTGGTATGTGTGGGAGGCTGTTGGTCAGTCATTTCATCTGATTCCATGTCAGGCGTCATTGTCTCGGGACACTTTCCATTTATCACATGTCACTTTGTATCTTATTGGTCATGTGTTGGGCTTTTGCTATTGCATGCCATGTCATGGTGTGGCAGACAAGGGTGATGTGGGTTGGGAGGGTTTGGGTGACATACCAGGAATTGTCATGGCCTGTTTGGGGGGTGGGGGGTTGAATACACACCTTGCATGTGCTCCTTTTTTGGTCACACAGGATTGGTGATGTTTAAGTAGCTAGGGATGCACACATTGTAGCACTTCCGTGGCAACATTCTCAGCGTGGTAAGGTTGTGACAGTTGAGTGTCTCTTTGTCATCATCGATTGTCACCTGGTATGTGCCAGGCCTGTGTGCACTCCGCAGGGGTGGGAGTTTAGGTGAAGAATGTGGCCACAAGCTGGGTCCGGGTTGCCTCACCACGTGCCCTGTCCCCTCCCATGGGCAGCACCTGTGTCTGTGGTTGGGGATGTGGGGGCACCACCATGTCCACCGATACCTCCCGCTGTGTTGCAACATTGTGCAGGACACATGCTGCCACAATGATCCTGCACACTACTAGGGGTGCATATAGTAGCTTCCCACCAGAGCGGACAAGGGAGCGGAAGCGTGACTTTAGCACTCCGAATGTGCGCTCCACTATGCCCCTGGTTGCAATATGGGCATTGTTGTATCTTACCTGGGATGGTGTGCTGGGGTTCCAGATAGGCATCATCATGTCATTGCTCAGAGGGTAGGCACTGTCCCCTGGGGAGGTGATAATAGTTGTGATTATTAGGGTTTCGGTATTTGTCTGTGTGTGACATGCATGCATGTGCACAGGCATTTGTACTCACCTAGGAGCCATGTGTCGCCATGCTGCCCAGCTTCCAGGGCCCGGCTCAGGGCACACATTCTGTATATGAAACTGTCATGGCTGGAGCCAGGGTAGTTTGCATAGACAGAGGTGATGATTCCTTTAGCATCGCATACAACCTGCACGTTGATGGAATGCCAGTGTTTGCGGTTCTGATAGATGTGCTCAGTGGCCCTAGGTGGACGTAGGGCCACATGGGTGCAATCTATGGCACCGATCACTTTGGGGAAGTGTGCCACCCTGTAAAAGTCCTGGACCAGGGCCTGCCTTTCTGTGGGTGTTCTGGGCATGTATATGTGTCTGCGGACTAAGGGGCATGCAGTGATTATTGCCAACACCTGGTGTAGGCAGCATGACTGCGTGGCCTGTGAGACCCCCCCCCCACTATGGCAGATGTCTACTGAAATGACCCAGTGGCCAAAAAATGCAGGACATTGAGCACCTTCTCCAAGGGGCTCAATGCTTGGGAGCACAGGGTGGGTGATGTAAGGTCATCTTCCCACTCCCTGACGAGGTCTAGGATGATATGAGGTGGAAACCTATACCTGCCATAGACGTGGTCGTCAGGCATCCCAAAAAGGCTGGTCCGTGGGAAAAAATGCGGGCCCTGGCTATTCTCCTCCTCCTGCGGTGTCCCACGATCAGTGCTGCGACAAATGGGTCATTCATCGTAGCGGTATATACGTGTTTGTTGTTTGCGGGGACGCTTCCGCCTGCCTTTGCGTGGCGGACGTGTTGACGCCTATGCGCGTCTTTTGCCGTGCTCGTGTTTCCCGTATTCGAATCCATGAATACGGGTTGTTCGCGTGCGTGTGGGCGTTCCGTGTATTTCCCTGCAGTACTTGCCCTGTTACGCCTTCTTTTTCACGCGTTGTTCCCCATTCCGCGGGTTACGCCCCGTGTCCCGCCCCCTTTTTGGTGTGGGCGCGGACATTGTGCGCTTTCCCTGTGCGCGTCGCGCACAGCGTTTGAGCTGTTGCAATGACGTGTGTGCCCGTGTGCGCCACGCTCGGGTTTGGCACACATCCCGAGGAAAACACGCGCAGGGACTTCCATGAAACGCACGCGTGCGAGTGCGCCTGTTTTTTCATGCTTGCGCCTGCTTGCGCTACTTTTTTCGGCGCACGTTTATTCCATGAATCGGCCCCATAATGTCTAAAGAAAAAATGTCTAAAAAAAAATATTCTAAATATGTCATTTTTTATTTTGCATGTTTTTTTTGTTGCTTTCGTGCATTTAAAAAAACCGTTTTAAAAAAAAAAGGGGGTTAGGGGGAACCTCCCCCCCATTTCGAACAGAAAAAAAAAATGACGTTCGATTTTTTTTTTTCCAGACATTTGTTTTCGACATAATTTCGACTTTTTGTATTTCGACTTTATCACTAAAAACCATAATACAATGCTCTTGTTAGTATCATGAGTTGGATAACAGAATTTCTCTACATTTATTGATGAATTCATACACCCAGAAGTAATCAAACTGAAATCTTACATGAGAAGCCAGGCCTATTTTACACCACCTAGAACAATTGACATGGTATAATACATACATTCTTATTACTTTCAATGTAACAACATTGGACATCAATAGGACATGACCCAGCAGCTGAAGACTGTGACTATTTCTTCAAGAACAAATCTAGTTTGTGCTCGATTTCACTCTGAAAAATAAACATGTGTATTTTTGATGAGTATTGTCAGCAAATAGCGGCTGTTGCCATGGGCGTGTGCCTATTACCATCGCTGGCAAATATTTTTATGCGATTCTTTGAAATCACATGTGTATTATCATTGGATACATTCTTTAGAAATATTGTACAGTTGAACAGATATATCCATGATATTTTGGCCATATGGAATGACAAAGAGGAGTTCGAGGGATTTTTACAGTATATAAATAGTAACATCTTCGGAATAAAACTCACAGGGCATCATGATAGCACTCACATTCCACTTTTGGAGCTAGAGATCTATATAAAAGACAACAAACGCAACACGGGGGCCTTTTGCAAGGAAACCTAGCTCATCCCTACTCTAGACGCTACTAGCTGCCATAACAGGTGAATTTATAGGACCTCATTCACGTGCCGGGCAGACCCACCGTGCAGCGGGCACTCCTACAGTGTGTCAAAGCTACACTTAAGGCAAGCCTGTCTGTACCCATATGGGCCGTGGATGGGCCCTGGGGTCTGGAAGGGAAACATTATATTTCGCTATAAAGGGAAGACCCACATATTAATACAAAAATGTACTAAGCACGGGCAGTATTGTTGGTACAGGCCCCTACTGAGACTAGGTTTGAAACATTTTTGCCTGCAGGAATGGGTTCAGCAGAGAGTGCAACAACAGCTGGTGAACAAATAAACAGGTGTAACAATTCCCACTTAGGCTCTACCTGGAATACTCAAACATCTTCCCTTATGGGCTTGTCAATTAATGCCAGAGGGATGACATATTTTCACTTTTAGATTAGTTCTCTCCGGATCTATTGGGCATAACTCAACCCTTCCTCTGAGCCTGACATTGTTCAAATGCTCCCTTTAAAATGACATCCTTCGCTCTGATAGAGCCCCTCCACCCCCCGTGGGTAGGCAGGGGTTCGGCTTTGATTCATGGATCATCTCTAAACTGTCCCTGGCCACGGATGAGGCAGCAAATGTTGTTGCACCAGTAAAGTCTAGTAAAACCCGGGCTAAGCCCTATGCACCCTGGTTTAATGCTGAGCTAAAGTCTATTAAGCAGGTGTGTCGCCAACTGGAGGGCAAATGGAGAGGTGAATATGGTATAGCCTCCAAACCTATTCATAAGCAGTCCGTTTTTCGGTGCCAGGAGGCGATTTGGATGGCTAAATCCCAGCATTTTGATGAGCGGATTCTATCAGTCTCCTGCTCAGCACAGGAACTCTTTAAAGTAGCAAAGGAGCTCTCATCAGTAACCCCTCCTATTAATCCACTACGTTCACAAGTGCAGTGTGATCTAATCAGCTCCTTCTTTAATGAAAAGATTCAGGCAATTTGCAAAACTATCTCTACCAATGGGACAGGTGGCCGAGAGGAGAGGTTCCAGGGTCAGTTAGAGCCTATCATGGATGACATTGTCAGTGGGGCCCTCAGGAAACTGAAGTCGGCCCTCCCTTGCCAACCCTATTCCTCCCTGGGTGCTACATTCCCTGCCGTCGGAGGTCATCCCACTTTTCACTGCAGCACTTCAGTCTTCATTCTCTATGGGTTATGTCCTGAGGCCTTGAAGCACACACTTATTTCTCCTCTAATGAAAATGCCTCAGCTCGATCAAGCTTTGGCACTAATTATTGGCCTATATCACTCACATTATTTAGAATCCAGGGGTCTTCTACATCCTTTTCAATCTGTTTTTCGCCCCATGAGGGAGAGGGAGTAAGTGATGATTTTGGTTCTGGATGACCTGGCATGCCTGCAAGACCACAGGGATGTTGCAGTTTAATTCTTCTTGACCTCTTCATGACTTTTGACACTATTGATCATAGGATTTTGTTGAAGGACCTTGAGAGCGCAGGAATTTCCGGTCCCCCTTTTTCTTGGTTTACATCTTCCCTCACAGAGTGCATGCAGACGGTGTCCCTATTTCCTTCTCAATCTTCTCCACAGTCTCTAGTGTGTGGGATCCCCCAGGGGTCATCCTTTTCCCAGCTTCTCTTTAATCTTTACCTACGTCCTTTGGAAGATTTAATTCAGGAGCACGGGGTACAGTTTTATACCTACACCGATGATACTCAGCTGTTTTTTCAGCTAGATTCTCCCATTCTCTGTTGAGAAGCTGTCTTGCAGCAGTAGGCGAGTGCATGGCCAAGAACTGGCTGAAACTGAACAGAGAAAAAACTGAGATCATGGTAACAGGCGCTGTTGAATTGCAGGCTGCTTGGACTAATGATTTTTGGTCAGACTCTCTTGGCCCATGCCCTGCTCCCAGTAACTCAGTCAACAGTCTTGGCATCAGAATAGTGCCTTCTGGCCCTTGGGAGCTTCATATTCCATCAGTATGCAACTTTGGTTTCATTAAACTGAAGATCTTGAGGATGACATTGCCTTTCTTAACTTCTGAGTCCCGAGCAAAGGTGGTAGCTGCATCGATTTTTGGGTCCATTGACTATTGTAATGGAATTTATCTGGGGCAACCAGCCTTGTGGATCCAAAGACTGCAGCTTCTCTAAAACACTGCAGCCCAGCTGGCACTGTGACCTGGTCGGTTGTCTCATACACAGGCTCTTCAAGTTCTGCGCTCCTGCAGTTCTTGGGCTTCTATCCCATATATACTATTCCTCAGGTCTTGATAACTTATATTTTATTGGCATCTGAAATATCCCGCTGAGCCCTATTGAAAGGTTTAACCTTCGTATCAATGGGGCTCACACAGCATGCCCATTAGGTATCTGTCTAGGAGACACACGTTTGCATTCCTGGATTTATACAAATACTGTTCTGTTCAGGGACATATCCCTTTTATCTCTTGCCTTGAGGACGACCGCTTGGGTCGAAACACGTGTCGGCTGCGAACAGAATTAAAAACTCCATTCACAAATCGGGATGACTGTGTTTTTGAATACTGAATGACTTGGCGACTTGATACTTTGAACTTTATGTCCTTTGCGCAGTAGTACTACACACCATTTCTGTGTTTGTAAACTTTGGAGGCTGTTAGGGTTACCTCCTGAGTATTATATGCAGCAGTGGACTTCTCACATTATAAGCTAGTTGGAACGCACCTCAATCCTGTCATTTCCCCTCTCACATTTCTTTTGTGTCTAGACTATTGCTTCATCTCCAAAAATCTGCAGGAAAAAATTGAGAGGTTTGAGCTTAGACCCCAACCACTTAGTGACCATGATTTGTTGTCCATAAGCTTTAGAGAGTGGGGAAACCGGGCCAGAGGGATAACATGGAGGATGTGGAATTATGGAGCTGTGGTCGTGCGATTAAGACTTAAAGAGCAGGAGGATAAGAGGTTCAACAGTGAATACAAGAGTCAGCTGGGGTCGGATCCAATGAATAATGATTACAGGGGTCTCCTGTTAGAACTCTCTAATCCGAAAGATCGTAAAGGGGCCATGTCTATGATGGTGAGCTAGTTATGGAAAGGAAAGATATGCGCAAAGCTCTGAAAAGGATTATGGGGGATTTGGCTCCTGGGGAAAAAAGAGAGGATGAGAGTGATACGTCAAACTTACAAAAACTGGTGCAAAAGCTCACACCATATACGCCAGCAACATAATGCTGAATGCATGCTCCAGGCTGTTTGTAAGAACAACACTAGATCTACATGGGAGTTAATTAATAACAGGGGCTTCATTCACCATGAGAAGACCATGGCAATGGGTGATGAGAAAGATTGGATCAACCATTACCAATCTCTGTTTTCAAACCCTGGGGTGAGTCCTGAGTCTCCTGAAGAAATGGTGTAATGGTGAATGGAACTTTCCTGTAGATGAACTGGATGTTAAATTGATGATTGAAAAATTGAGTGCTTCCTGTGCGGCGGGACCCGATGGGATATCGAACGCTGAACTAAAAAAGAATAAGGACCATTGGGCTAATGTCATAGGGCCTCATTACGACCCTGGCGGAAATGGAAAAATGATGGCGGAAATGCAATACCGCCATCGAACACCGCTCGTTGCGATTATGACCCGTCACCGTAAAGTACGATGCCATTAGCGACACCGCAGTGAACGGCAACGCTAACTGCACCAAGTACGCGCACGCGCGCCTTGCAAAACCGGAATCACCGCCATGGCGCAACGGTACGCGAATTCTGACCCTAGCGGACATGTACTGAACGCCATCAAGCACGTCGTAAAGTACCATTCCGCCATGGCGAGAAATACGGCATCGTGAACCAACCGTAAATGGCCCACTGAGTGCCTGTACTCCACTCCCTGGCCACATTGCACAACTCCTGGCAGGCGCAATGTACTCACACTATGCAACCAGTGAAATCTACAATTCACCCATGCATGCCAACGTAGAAATGCATGCAGGGGCTCAAAGCGCCCCGTGAGTGGGCATCCATGTACGGCATGTCACCATAGCCGTACTGATGCAGCACAGGCATGTGAAGGTACAATACATCAAAATGAAAATCAAGAACACATGACACAAAACAACAGTAGTCCCCCATCGCTTGCCACCAGCGCAAGGCAACATCCAAAACAGCATCCTGAGGGGGATTGCACCAGCCCTGTACTCTTGCCAGTAAACAAACCAACCATCAGCAGAAGCATGTACCACACAAGTTGGCAGAGTGACTGAGCAGCCAGGCTCATCCCAAGAGGGGCCGATGGGAGCTGCAGGGCACAGATGGCATGAATACAGAAGCTATTCCAATGGACATGACCCCAGTCCCCCTCCAACAAACGCACGCAAACACAGGCACCTGTGACCAGCCACATTCTGAACATCCCATCATTCCACCAATCGACCTGGCTGACAGGCACCAGTCGGCCAAAAGCCAATCCCCCGCCCCTGAACAGCACATCATGTAAACAGTCACAATGGCAGCCCCTATCCGTGACCATACTGTGCTACGTAGGCAAACGCGGCCAGTACTGTACCACACAACTCAACTCAGAAGGCGGAACACAATGCAGATCATCTCGCAATACATACCGCCACAAATCGAAAATCGCCACATCACCTGCAAAGAATAACGCAACACGACAAATATCGGAATACAATTTAAATGCACATCCAAATGACAAAGGCCCCACAGCAATTTGCAAAATAACACCAAAACATCCATCATCACCGAGGGCTGCATCTGCAATAATTGACCAGCTTCCACTTGTGTGACGCCCTGTACCATCATGGCACACAGGGCCTACATCAACGTTCCAAAAGGCAACATGGAAGCGGCAAGAACCGCAGGTCCGTCCCATGAGGCAGGCACTAGTCGAGCTGAAAGGCCGAAATGTTGCACCTAGCCACCAGTACAGCGTAAGGGCATGTGGCCCATTGGCGATCGTCCCATAAGATCGTAATGGTGCTCCACTGATTCACCCGAAGCTGCAGGTGTCGAGAGTAAAACCCATCTGGAGGAGTGGCGTAGAGATGGCATCTGCAATAGGGCAGGAGATACCTGTCACCCAAATGAAACACAAATTAACCGATTGCATTACGGGACTCATGATGCATTACAATCTTCATTCAACACACCAAATCCACACCCATATGCATGCTAGCCCACTCCAAAGGAATATACACACCCCTAAATCAGTATCGATTCATAACGAAATCAATCGAGGTAAATACACCATTGGCAACGTCGGTTACTGTGCATGCGTCCGTCAAGATAGAACCCATGACATGGGATTAGTAACGTGCCTAGACACAAGTGTATGAAGGCGCGTCGAGACAGGGAGGATCCGACAAGGGCAGATAGACGTAAGTCCCACTATGGCAGCCTTGCATCACATAGCGCAGGGGAAGGGGAGTGATTCAAAAAACCCATGTACATGGCAGACCCTAAATGGAATCATCTGTCCATGCATCCATTCATCATTCCCTCATCCCGCAATGAAAACGCATGAATATTCACTCACATAATATGTGAAACTTCCATCGCGTCTGTGCGTAATGCAGTCTGCAAAAACCACTGTGCTCCTGGCCGGATCTGTAGTGTTGTGAAGCAAGATGGATTTGGGAACGTCCTGCCTTATCGTCCACTACGCTATTGCGCATCCCATTCAATTCATATCATTCATTGCTTGCTCGTTATGGGCCATGTCCCAAGGACATTCTACAATAGAACGTTACATTTCCAGCCAGACCTGTGGGCGTATCCTCGCCGCTACTTCAAAACCAAAAATGCTGGCCTTCGAATTCCTCACTTGCAACATTACGTCGAAAAGGCTTCTGTGAACGCTTGCATTCACAATTACATCAATGTAGTGCGGCTGTGTGTCATAATGCTAACTGGCTGCAATCACAAATGGGACGCCACGCCCGTCGGTGAAGTACGTTACTGTGCTGCATGAGGGTCGGCCATCGATCGAGCCCTACATACCACTGACTCTTCACAGGTATGTAAGCGGCTGCAATTATAGCATGTGTAACAATGGGAGCATAGCATGAAAATCAGTCAAAGTACATCACACTGCCATCGGGATTTGATACATGATTCCAATCCCAAGATGCCATGCGGCCAAATGCAGCCTTACGTGCGGGACGTGCTCGGCCAGAAGGGATTGCATCTGCCACAGATTCATTCAATCAGCACAGGTGGAGGCCATACAGGCCGACAGCACATATATAGCAGACCCAAACCCCTCCCACAACCACTCCCACTCCAAAATGCTACCGGCAGGACTAGCGATGTTGGGCCTGGGGGACCAGATAGCACTGCAAGTGCTACAACTACAAGAAGACGACGAACAACAACAGGTACAACAACCGGGCGCACAGGGGAGACGGAGGAGAAGGAGGAGGAGGAGGGCAAGGCAGGGTCAGCAAGGCCCACAAGCACTGCCACTACCACCACGCAGGCGGCCCGCAATCCCACGCCTCCGAGCTGATCCGTTCAACCTCACTGCTGAGCAGATCCACACCCTCTACCGTTTGGACCGGGACACCATAATCGCCATTGTGGACATGACACATGCTGACCTCGTGAGCATGATAGATAGCCCAACCGCCATCCCACCCCTACTGAAGGTGGTGTCTGTACTCCACTTCCTGGCCACAGGCACCTACCAGCACACAGTGGGACAGTTGCATGGCATTTCACAGCCACTGTTCTCACGGACACTCTTCCAAGTGCACGATGCCCTCCTGAAGCACGCCGACGACCACATCACACTACCACGCACGTACCAGGAGATTACCAACGCAAAAGTGGGATTCCATGCACTTGGCGGCATCCCGGGTTGCATTGGTGCCATCGACTGCACCCATGTTGAATTGGTTGTCCCACATGCCATGGAGGTCCAGTACCGCAACCGGAAACAATTTCATTCAATCAATGTGCAAATGGTGTGTGACTCCAACAAGATCTTTACGCATTGTTGTGCCAGATTTCCAGGATCTACCCATGATTCTATGGTCCTGAGGAACACAAGAATACCACGCTACATGGAGCGACACGCAGGGCACAGATCCTGGCTACTCGGTGAGTCTCATTCCATGCATGACATCGTGGCCCATTTGATGCGTCAATGACCTTGCAGGAGGGGGGGGGGGCTACTTAGCACTATCATTCCACTGACACCCTTTATTCGTCTCATACAGGTGATGCCGGGTATCCACTGAAGAGATGGCTCCTTACACCAATCCGGAACCCACAGAACGAGCATGAGGAGGACTACAACCATGCCCACTCACGTACCCGTGTGGTCATTGAACAGGCATTCGGCCTACTGAAGGCTCGTTTCCGCAGCCTCAGCAGGTCTGGCGGGGCACTCATGTACAGCCATGAGAAGGTTTCTAAGATGGTCATGGCATGTGTCATGCTGCACAACATGTGCATACGTAGGAATGTGCCCATGCCCCCTGACGCTGTACTGCATGCACCTGAAGATGATGATGATGATGAGGGTGGGGATGTGGAGGCACCTCAAGGAGTCCATGAGGCACAGGATGCACGTGCAATCCGACAGAGCATCATAGATGCATGCTTCTAGCAACCACGCATGGTGCCTATTACACGGAAAGGGGACCTGTGGCACTGTGTGTGTGTAGTACAGGCACATTGTGGACTGTACGCCTATGAAGGCCTCGTACGCAAATATCAATGTCCACACATGTCATTGGATGATAATGAGGTGCTGTATTGTTAATGTGATTTGATTTATACACCCTATGGACCCGCCACCCAGTGAAGCCCAACACACCCCCTCCACCCTACTACCTCCCCCCCCAACACCAGTGTCCAAATATGCATGCTGTCCGTGGGTAGACGCTATTGCAAGCCCCCTCTACGGGTATCAGGGGCACCCCTGCCCGTGGAGCGCAGGTTCCTGCCAGATCTGCGTTGGGGGCTGCCCTGGACGGAACTTGCCACGGATGATGTCTCTGCCTGCTCGCGTCCATGCATGTCTCTGAGGGTTTGTGAGAGCTCCGAGAGCACACGGCG